>NC_143554.1:133365625-133688750 GCF_054136105.1 Typopeltis vanoorti | reverse complement strand
AAAAGGTTTACAAAAAGGAAAAATTAATAGATAATAAATAAAAAAAAAATATTACTTATATAAGTATACATATAAATTACAGCCAACTGGTATGGATAGGCCAATAAAAGCTGAAAATTGCTTGGAATCCTAAAGTCAGGGCTTGCTGGAAACTAAGTGGGCTGAATGTGTGCCGTCCAAATTCTTGGAATTTTTATGCCACCATTATTAAGATTAGGGTGGTTAATCAAAATTTCACAGACTTCTTTAAATTTCTGCTCATACCAGAGTTTTTGTATGATGTAATGAGCAAGTACTTTTCTAATAAATTTGGTGTCGGGTGTAGACCGACCAACCACATATAAGCAATTGTCATGTGATCAACTTATCTAACCACACCTTAAATAACAGTCAACTTGCACTACTTGATAAAGGCCTAAACTTCACAGTAGCACCTAGAACTGTTAATAAACTGGATGTTATATACCATATAGAAAGAGGCATTAAGTCTCTTCCAAATAATATAGCTGATAATATTCGTTTAGAAACCAGCAATGTTTTGAATAAAAAGAAAACCATATGTAGCAATCTTACAAAAACAGATCTAGCAGCAATCAAGTCATTAAAAGCTAATCAAGATATAATTATAACAAAATTGGGCAAAGGTAATGCAACGGTCATCCTTGACAGATCAACTTACATCCATCAAATGAATCAACTAGTCTCCGATAACAGCACCTGTCAACTTGTGAACTATAATCTGACGAACAGGATAAAGAAAAAACTGAAATTACTTAAGCCTGTCACTTCTTGGCCATCAGACACTGTTAAAAAACTTATACCCTATTACGCCCCTTCTCCCAGAATATATGGTGTTCCCAAGGTACACAAACATAACGTTCCACTTCAGCTGATAGTTGAGGGAATAGACAGCCCTAATTATCACTTAGACAAGAAATTAGCATCAACACTCAAGGAGTTGGTAGGTCATCCCCCCCTCCTATATAAAGAACACACAACACTGTATAAACAACATTAAAAACATAACACTTGGCAAAGATGATTTGTTAGTCAGTTTTGACGTTTCTGTCCTTTTCACAAATGTCCCAATCAATGATACAATTCTTCTCCTACAGAACAAATTTCCACTCGACATTACTTCTCTCTTTGTCCATGTACTGCGTTCCGATTACTTCATGTGGCAAAATAAATTTCTGCAAAAAGAAGATACAGGCATGGACTCGCCTCTATTCCCCCCCCCCCCCCATTTGCTAACTTTTACATGGAAACTTTTGAGCAATGTGCTCTTGATTTCTTTACTCTAAAACCTACAGTTTGGCTTAGATATGTTGGCAATGTTTTTGTTACTGGACACACGGTCGCCAAACTTTAAGCACATTCCTTAGCCACCTGAACAAACAACATGAGCACATACAATATACTATTGAACTTGAAAATCAGAAATCCTCCCTTTCCTTGATACACTGGTCACACATCTTCCCTCACTCTGTCTATCCTTCACTGTTTACTGCAAGCTTGCACATACTGGCCAATATATACATGCTAACTCATATCACTACCCTTCACAAAAATTTGGAGTCATTAACACCCTCAAAAACAGAGCTATAACAATTTACTCTAATGAACAAGCTCTTAAACAAGAATTAAAAATTATTAGCAATACATTTATAAATAATGACTATAGCAAAAATACACCCAAT
Source organism: Typopeltis vanoorti (assembly GCF_054136105.1). Taxonomy (NCBI): domain Eukaryota; kingdom Metazoa; phylum Arthropoda; class Arachnida; order Uropygi; family Thelyphonidae; genus Typopeltis; species Typopeltis vanoorti. The sequence goes on along the minus strand of NC_143554.1, from coordinate 133,687,050 downwards.
TCTCCATTTACACGATAGTTTGGGTTCCAGAAAAAATCATGTAAATGAAAACCCTGTAAAAACAAAAATACAATGCATATGAAAAAATGGAAGAATGGTTCCAGATGTGAACCATAAGTTATTTTCAAACTAAACATATACAGGGTGTTCGGGATAAATTTGACATATTTATAATTAATTATATTTTTCCGTAAGTTACATGTATTAACACACACTTCTCTTCATTTAAAAGTTTGGACCCTTCTTCATTCATATACAAGATGTCAGAAAGGATGGATAGCTGGAACCCACCTGAATCATGGAAGAGAATAACTTGTATCATGATGATTCGTGCCCGCCATCAAAATAAGGATATTACGACTGCTGCCCAATGCTCCCTGAATACAGTAAAAACAATCAGGCATGAACTAGAGACTTGCAATGGTGACTAGCAGACGATCTGATTGCGTTCGTACAGCAGAATTCCTCGCAAATCTGCAGGAACAGGTGTTGAAGAACCCTGGCATTGGAATTCGGGCTTTGTTCGTGGAGTTGCTAACTGTAGTCAAGCCCTGGATAACAAGGGTAGCCAATGGTAGGCCGTATGTATGGCAGCAGGATTCGGCCCCTTGCCACACCTCTGGGAAAAGTCAAAAATGGTTGTCTGAAAATTTCTACGACTTCACCAGTCCAAATGTTTGGCCTCCAAACTCCCCAGACCTTAACCCCATGGATTATTTTGTATGGGGCGCAGTTGAAAAAGACACCAATCGCACTTCCAGTAATACAAAAGCCCAGTTAATGGATAAAATTAAAACAGTTTTTGCGGCCCTTCCCAGGGAGACTGTAGCATCAGCTTGTTCGAGGTTCCGAAGCAGAATTGAAGCTGTGATCGATGCTAATGGTGGTTATTTTGAGTAAATCTTGTTGATAGTATTGTAATTAACTCTGCCTGTAATGTTTTTTTGTCAATTCATTAAATTTAATAGATACAAAGAAGATTTTCTTTTTCCTTACGAAACTGTCAAATTTATCCCGAACACCCTGTATATAATAAATTTAGTTTAATCCTTTATCTAAGTGTAAGCAAACAAAGTTTGCACCTGAAAATATCTTCAGGGCTGAGGTAAGGTAGTGCAACACCTTAGTCCATCATAAACATCCAAAACATATATATATAATGTATGTATGTATATATATGTATGTATGTATGTAGAAAGTTTTTTACCTTGGGTATAATATATGTTAAAGATACCATGTTATTTTAAATATAAACCTGTTTTTTTTTTTTTACTCCATTTCCCAAGTAAGCAAACAGACAAGTCAGTCAAGTTTGCACCTGCAAGTGTTGCAAGTCTAGCTGACCCTGCAGGTAGTGCAAGTCAAGGCAACTCGTGGTAAAAGGTAGAATAAGCTCTGATCACTATTCTTAATATTTACCCTTAATGCAAAGCACATCTCCTGGAGGAGATGTATGATGCTATGTATTAAAGGCAAGGGGCCACTACCCAGACCGATTTCGACCTTTATTGAGGTCTCATCAGTGGGAGCCAGGCTAAGAAATACTAAGTTTTAAGTAATACAGAGCTTATAAATATTTTACCAACACAAGTTACCATAAGGTGCTTTGACCTTATTAAATAAAAATCTCAGGATGAGAGATAGATGTAGAAAGTTTTTTACCTTGGGTATAATATATGTTAAAGATACCAAGTCATAATAAAATAAAAAAATATAAAATAAAATTAAGTTAAAATAAAAAAAAACAAGTTTATATTTAAAATAACTTGGTATCTTTAACATATATTATACCCAAGGTAAAAAACTTTCTACATCTATCTCTCATCCTGAGATTTTTATTTAATAAGGTCAAAGCACCTTATGGTAACTTGTGTTGGTAAAATATTTATAAGCTCTGTATTACTTAAAACTTAGTCTTTCTTAGTGGCTCCCACTGATGAGACCTCAATAAAGGTCGAAATCGGTCTGGGTAGTGGCCCCTTGCCTTTAATACATAGCATCATACATCTCCTCCAGGAGATGTGCTTTGCATTAAGGGTAAATATTAAGAATAGTGATCAGAGCTTATTCTACTTTTTACCACGAGTTGCCTTGACTTGCACTACCTGCAGGGTCAGCTAGACTTGCAACACCTGCAGGTGCACACTTGACTGATTTGTCTGTTTGCTTACTTGGGAAATGGAGTAAAAGAAAAACCAGGTTTATATTTAAAATAACTTGGTATCTTTAACATATATATGCATCTCTTAAAGAAAATAGTGTGTCACTAATAAAACAGAAATTCCAAAAGGTCCAAATACACCTGCGCATATGGTTATTAGTTAAATTTTATTCTCCGTCACTTTCTGACAGTAGCCACATTATTTTGTGTGAGACTGGAATTAAATCACTTCAAACACTTTGGCCATCCTGTTCATACTGCAATGCCAACAAAACCTTTTCTTCAGTAAAAGGAACTAAATAAGCACTAATTCTGAAGGCTGATTTTTTTTTTTTTTTTTTAAACCGCGAACTCGGTAATTAATCATTGAAATCCTGTTTTGACTAGATCTTTGTATAATTCTTCATATTGCATCATGCATTCGGTTCACATTTAAATTGATCAGCTCATTCAGTATTTGGATCATGTGTAAGAAAATGACTTTGCAATTTTCCTAGCCATTTGAAGCCCCTCTTTAATTAATCCTGCAGTGAGTAGAATCTCTTCATCATCATCACTTTTTTTCTTTTTCATCGAGATTCTCAAGGACCACTTCTATTATTTTGTCATCACTAACAGCCTTGTCAACTATGAATTCTTCAATATCTGCAGACGAAAAATCATCAAATCCTTCTCCGTCAACTGCATGTGCTAATCTGATGATATTGGGATATTCAGTTGTATGCAAAGGTACAAGGTTTTTCTTTCACACATTCTGGCCAAGTAGCTTTCCAGCATGCATTTAAAGTTGATGGTTTCAATTCTGATAACAACAACTTAGCAAATTTCATGCAATCCAAATTAGAAAATTTCTTCCTCACATCAAAAACTCTCAGTAAATTATCCTTATCTAGTTTATCCAAAATGTATTGGAATGTTCTTATTTAGTAAGTTCTGAAGGTAGCGATCACACCCTGGTTTAGTGGTTGTATTAAGGATGTTGTATTAGGTGGTAGAAAACAAAATTCCACATTCGGGTGTTCTAAAACAGGATGGATAGGCACGTTGTCTATAATCAATAAAACTTTAAAATCCAGATTTTTTTCTATCAAATAGCATTTAACTTCTGGAATGAAACATTGATAGAACCATTTATTAAAAATTTCTTTTGTAACCCAACCTTTTTTATTTGCCTTCCAGTGCACTGGCAATGCGTTGGTTTTAATATACACTTGGGTCTCTTTTTATGCGGTTTTGAAGTTATGCACTGCATGACTTCAAAGCTTATGTACCATTGTACATAATGAACAGTGTGTTGCAGCACATTCTGGCATAACATCCATAACGTGTAAGCAGTGAGTATCCGTGAAGTTTAATTTTGCATGCAAGTGTTTGTCTTTTCATTATCGTAAGTCTAAATTTTGCTAATTTTTATTAGAAAAAAAAGGAATGAGCACTTGTAATTTGGATTGAAGAATTAACTCAAAGAAGAATTCCTATAAGTGGTTATTTAATTAAACAAAAAACTCTTCATTTTTATGATGAAGCAATTGGAGCCATCTATTTCCACTTCCCAGGGTGATAAAGAATTTTCGGCTAGCAAAGGATGGCTAACTGGGTTTTTAAAAAGAAATGCGCTTCATAATGTGAAGATTACAGGCGAGGTTGCAGCAACAGATGAAGAAGCAGCCAAAAATTTTCAAGAAAAGTTAGCCAGAGTTATTGAAGATGGTGGATATTGTCCTGATTAAGTGTTTAAAGCTGACAAAACAGGATTGTTTTGGAAGAAAATGCCTAGTCAAACTTATATCGCAAAGTCTGAGAAAAAAACAAGCAAAGATCGAGTAACGTTGCTACTTTGTAGCAATGCATCAGGGGAGCGAATGTGGAAACTCTCCTAGTAAATCGATCTCTAAGACCCGTGCTCTAAAAGGCAAAGATCTAAAACAGTTGCCGGTACATTGGATGGCTAATACAAAGGCCTGGGTAACAACTGCTATATTTACTGAATGGTTCAATAATTGCTTTGTACCAGAAGTGGAAACATGTATGAAGCAAAAAGCTCTTGATTTAAAAATTTTAATTAATTTTTGACAATGCACCAAGTTATTCGCATTTAGAACATCCAAATGCGCAGGTCATGTTTTTTCCACCCAATACAACAAGCATTATTCAGCCATTAGATCAAGGCATAATTGCTACTTTTAAAAAAGATTACATTAAACACAGTTTTCAATTTATATTGGATAAACTAGAAAATGAATCATTAACAGTAACTGACGTTTGGAAAAAATTTTCTATTTTGGACTGCTTAAACCATGTTGCATCTGCTATCACTGAAATAAGACCACAAACTTTAAATGTCTGGTGGAAAGCAGCTTGACCTGGATTGCATTATCAGCTGAAATCGTTACTTTGGCACATGAAATTAGTTTTGATACATTTAGCCAGACTGTTGTAGACAAATCGCTTGTGGATAATGTCTTGAGTGACGATGATATTGGATATCGATTAACTTTAGATATCGTCGAAGATGATCCAGAAAATGATAGTGAAGCAGAAGAAAAACCTGTCCCCCTCACTGCAAATATAATTGGAGAAGGTCTTGAACTGTGCAGTAAATTGGAAAATTACTTCTGTTAATGATACAAATTCTGAACGAGCCTTTAAATTCCAATGTGAGCTGAAGAACTGCATGTCTGGATATCACGAGCTGTATAAAAAATTAGTAAAATCATCATCAAAGTTTAATCACTGATGACATTATCAGAAGAAAAAAATCAGCACAGAATGAGGGTGAAGAATTCTGTTTATGAAAACCATTGCCATTACCATACAGATCTGATTGGCTATCTCTTCTGGCGATGAAAGTGATTTTGCACCAGGTCGCAAACAGTGCCGAATATTGTCTAATAGCGAAAAAATGTAAAAAAAAATTATTTTTCAATAAAATTAAATGAATAAAGCTTTAAAATAAACTTAGGCATTCTTATTTTATGTGATTTTAGGTTTATTTTAATTCATTGCTTCAGTTTTATGCGATTTTAGGTTTATTTTAATTAATTGCTTCAGTTTTATGCGGTTTTAGAAAATTCTGAAACATATCTCTAATTTTTCAATTTTTTTTTGTGATTTCGCTATATAAGTTTTACTTGGCATTTGTCTATATTCTGTAGCGAAGAGTAAGCCTTGATATTTAAAACATCGGGGGGGGGGGGTCCCAAAATTCAAGTTTAAGTACATATATACCCATACTAGGAAATGATAATTATAATGGAAATACTCTTTTTAACAGAACTGAATTCAAACAGAAATTTTAAAAATAAGTGCCATTTGAATGATGTTAAATAAAAATATACCATGTTATTTCAAAAAAAAAAAAGCCGTGTAAAAAGAGAATTAGCTGTACTATTAATAAAGTTCTTCATAAAATGTCATCAAAAAATATTGATTACAGTAAAACCATAGGTATCCCATACATTAAAGGGTTATCAGAAAAAATTAATATAATCCTATACCATTACAATCTTAATGCCACTTTTAAACCACCTTTAAAAATAAAAAACGTATTCAACTGCTCTAAGGATCCTCTTCCTCCATTGGCACTTCATGGAGTTAATTGCATCCATTGCACCTATTAAATTAGAAAGTGGATTAAATTAGAAAGTGATTTTGTATGAAGTTATTCATGAATTAGAGAATTAGGGGTCACTGAAAGGTTTTGGAAAAAGTTAAATTTAATCATCATGTTGGTGTTTTTACTGCTAGAATGGCATGTTTTTATTTCTAGGTTTATAATAAGACTTCCAGTTAAAATCCCACCATGTCTCACCATAGTGATGATGCTCTGCTCATTGCTTCAAGTGATAGTTTTTGGGAACCTGGAAATTATAAAAGGACCACGAAACACATTGAAGATGGCTTTCGATTATCTAATGACATGATACAACTGATTCAGGAGCGAAGTGAGATTGAGAAAAACTATGCAAAGAGTATGAAAAATTGGGCAAAGAAATGGAATGATTTAATTGAAAAAGGTGAGTAGAAGAAATTTTGTCATGATTTCATTTTACTGCCATTTTGATTTTAATGTTATAGAGGGCTACATGGTGTGTAGTGTTTTCAGAGAGCTCCTGAAAGCTAAGTATAATTTTGAGTGAAAATTGGAATATTGGTTTAAATTTTAACGGAGTATTGTTTATTTTTGGTAGCTTGTTGTGTCTGTGTGATTTTGGTGTGAATTACGTTTTATTTAACTTAGTATTTTAACAATACGTTTCATAGAATAGCATTTGAATAGAATAGAATTGGCACATGGCGGCAATGTGACGTAAGATAATGGCATCCAAAAATACGACGGCTTTGTTCAAAATGTGAGGGAGTTTGTCCAATGTGATGTGTGTGGGATGTATGCATTCCCAAAGGAGGCTGGAGATTGAATGGAAAGTGATAGTGGTGGGGGAATGTGCAGAAAGTGTAAGCAAAGTGAGGAATTGAAGTATGTTTCAGGTCGTGAGATAGTTATGGTTGAGTGAAAATAGTATAATGCTTGATGGGGAATTGCGATGTTGTACAAGATGGCAATGAGAGCGGTGATCAAAGAGAGAGTGAAAGCAACTATACAGAGAGAGAAAATGGTTTAAATGATGAAAAAAATGAGGAATTATTCGTAGGGAGTGAGATAGCTAGTTTTTGTGCAGTAATACACAGTACGCAGCGAGAGGAGCACCTGCAAAACTCTTTCCAGAGTGCCTTGGCTAACGGAAATAAACAAGTGTTTGAAAGGAAAAATAAGCATAAGAGTGGGAGAGTTTCTGAAACGAAGGAAAGAGTGTTGTATGGTGACTCGTTATTAAGAGGCGTGATAGATGAGAATTTAACTAAATCGTACTTACCGGGTGCGAAATTTAAGGATGTAAGTGAGAGTATTAGAGCGCAAAAACAGAGGGTGAAAAAATTGATAGTTGTGGCGGGTACGAATGAATTGAAAGGAGATAAATTTTTTATGAGAGAGGACTTTAAAGTATTGTTAAAGGTAGCGAAAGAAAAGAGTGACAGAGTTAGGATGGTGAGTCTGTTGCCACGGTATGACAGAGAGGAGTTTAGAAGGAAGGCCATAATTGAAAATGACTTTATGCGCAGGTTATCCAGACGGTGTGGTGTGAAATTCGTGGACGTGTGGAATGAGTTTGATGGGCGAAAGGATTTATACAAGATGGATGGCCTGCATTTGAATGGATTTGGTGTGCGGAGACTGGAAAAAGTGTTGCTGAATGAAATGAAAATGGATGTGCAGAACCAGGGAAACTAGAACTACCAAGGAGGGGAGGAAGTGGATACGCGGAAATCAGTGAGACAGTTGAGTGTAAGAATGTATATAATGTACCCGAGATAGTACTAAGGACAAGAAATCGAAATGGGATAGTTAGAATAACACATCAAGATAGGGGTGGGACAAAGGGACCTCTGCATTTCATGTATACTAATGCCAGGAGTATTATAAACAAGAAGGAAGAATTTTTGGCCTTGATTGGCTCTTCCTGGCCACAGGTTATTGGCATTAGTGAAACATGGCTGACAGAAGATGATATAGTTAGTGGGATAGAATGTGTAGGTTATAGTGTGTTTAGGAGGGACAGAGAGAATAAAATGGGGGGGGAGTGTTATTGACGATAGCTGATGAACTGCAGCCAAGGAGAATTGAAGTTGTATTGCAGGATAGTGAAAAGAGCTCATTTGAGGCTATTTGGTGTGAGATTGAGACTGGCAGAACAAAATATATAGTTAGGTGCTGCTATAGACCAGGTGATGGAAATAGATGGTGGAGATAGTATGCATAAACAAATTGATGAAATGAATGGAAGCAGGGTAATTATTATGGTAGATTTCAACTATGGTAACATTGATTGGAAGGAGGAGAGGACACGTGTGAGGAAGGAAATGGATTTTATTCAGTTATTAAGGGATAACCATCTGAGACAGCATGTAATTGAAAATACTGGGGGTTTGAGAGTGCTTGACCTGGTAATAGCATCTGAGAATTTGACTGTAATGAATATGACCATGTTGCCACCTATTGGTGAAAGTGATCATAAGGTCGTGACCAGGGAGATGGCTAAAGGTGTGGAATTTTCGATTAAGACATGATATATGTGGAATTACCTTGCTGGCATGTACAACTGCAAGGGCTGGATGTCGATAGAGCATGGGAAGTGGTCAAGGATAATTTACAGGAGGTTATGGTTGATTGTATACCTAGGATCCGAATAGTAAAACAAGTAGGGGTTAAATGGATGAATGACACCATTAAGCTTGAGCTGCAAAAAAAGAAACAACTGTGGTGGGAATTTAAAGAGAAAGGTGACCTGCAGGCACACAAATAGTGTAAAGCACAGGCCAGAAGGGTAACGAGTGTGGTAAAAAAAAGCAAAAGTGGATTATGAAAGGAAACTAGCTATGCAAGCTAAAGAGCATCCCAAACAGTTCTTTCAGTATGCTGCAAGCAAAAAAAAAAACTGTACACGGCAGAATGATTTTAAGGAATGACGATGGTAAGGAGGTCACTGAATCAGTCGATATAGTGGAATTACTGAGCGAGCACTTTGCAAGAATATATCATCCAGGTGGTGACATTGAAAAAACGAAGGAACCATTAGTTTATACGGGAAATGTGATGAATGAAGTGGAGGTGAATGGTCTATTACAGAACCTTAATGTGAACACATCTGTGGGATTGGATGGTATACCGGCACGGGTCTTACGTGAAGTGGCTAAGGAATTATCAGTGCCCTTGACCATGTTGTTTAATCTGAGTCTCAGGTCTGGTTTAGTCCCGAAGGTGTGGAAAGAGGAGAGAATAGTTTCACTGCATAAAGGAGGATCCAAGACTACGGTTGCAAATTACCGACCGATCGGTATATCAGGAGTCGTTGTCAAGGTCTTGGAGAAAGTAGTCAAGGGAAAAATACAGGAATGGATTGATGAAAATGAGATACTGTACAGGGGGACAGCATGGCTTTATGAAGGGTAGATCATGCCTCAGTAACTTGCTCCAGTTTTATAATGCAGTGACGGCTGAACTGGATAAGGGTAATGGGTTTACAGTGATACTGTTTTGACAGGATACCACATGGAATTCTAATCCGTAAACTACAACATATTGGAATGGATATAGAATTGGTGAGATGGATAGGTGGGTGGTTGATGGAGAGATATCAGAGAGTAGTTTATTCAGGAGTAGAGTCCAAAAGATGGCCTGTGACTAGTGGTGTGCCGCAGGGTTCTGTTCTTGGACCACTGCTGTTTAATTTGTTCATTAATGATATAGGGAAGGATCTAAGAGGAACAGTTCATTTGTTCGCTGATGATGCAAAGTTAGGTAGGGCAATAGTGAATGCAGAAGATGTCAAATTCTTGCAGGAAGACCTGGATAGCTTGGAGTTCTGGACTAAGGAGAATGGATGTCAATTTAATGTGACAAAATGTAAGGTTATGCATTTTGGGGTGAAAAAATTAGCAGCAGTATACGACATTGGTGGAACTGTACTCCTTGAGATTGATGAGTCCAGGGACTTTGGAGTGTTGGTGGATAGGGAGATGAAATTTAGGGGGCACATTACAAAAGTGGCTAAATCAGCTCATCAACTCACTTGGTTGTTGAAAAATACTTTGACGAGCAGAGATAAGCAAGTTATTGTACCTCTGTACCGAGCCTTGATAAGACCTCATCTCGACTACTGTGCCCAGATTTGGTCACCTAGGTTCCTTCTTGATGGGGAGGAGGTGGAGAAGATCCAGAGGCGAGTGACTAAGATGATAGCAGGTCTATGGAATGAACCATATGGGAACAGGTTGAAGATTTGTGGATTGCAGATAGTTGATAGGCAGAAAAGGGGAGATATGATTAATTCAGAGGATATTTTTGAGATCAGGACTGTTGGTGGGAGAACTAGGGGACACCTATGGAAGCTGGGCAAGAGTGTGGTTAGCAGGGGTGTTAGAGCTGGGTTCTTTACTTTTAGAGTGGTAAATGAGTGGAATAAGCTGCCAGAGTCTGTTGTGGGTTCTATCACAGTGAATGAGTTCAAGGCAAGGTATGATAGATACTGTAAGAATGTCAAATATTTGTGTGGACATGATGTTTAGGACCTTCCTCGATGTGTCTAAGGACTCCCTGGAGTTGCTCTTAATAATAATAATGTTATCCTTTTGAGATAAAGGATCTCAAAAGAAAGCTTTGACTGTATAACAGTCTACTGTCAACCATCACTACTAGATCTCGAATTTCATTCACTTCCTGCAGTACAGCACCATCAGTATAATACATAGCTTTATATTTCTTCACTCCAAAATGCAACACCTTTCACTTACTAATATTAAAACTACAATCCCACTCATTTGTTCAAGTCAAAAGTCTATTCAAATCTTCCTGAAGGGAATTAACATTAGCACTGCTACTTATAATTCTCTCCAACTTTGTATCATCAACAGACAAATGAAGATCCCCAGTCGGTCCACATGATATATCATTTACAAACAAGTTAATTAGCAGGGGCCCACGAACAGAACCCTGGCATGCCATTGGTTACTCTCCTTTTTTGAGGCACTGCTCCTTCGTACATAACTTGCTGGTATCGTTCAGAGAGCTAATCACTGATCCATCTAACCAATGTAGTATTTATTCCCATCCTCTGCAGTTTGTACATCAGCTTATCGTGTGGTAATCTATTAAACGCTTTTGCAGAATCCATGAATATCACTATATGATTGTCACTTATCTAACACACTCATCACCTTATCATAAAATGCAAGTAAATTACTAAAACAAAGCCTACCTTTCACAGATCCATGCTGACCATCATAAAGAATACTATGTCCAGCAACCCAATCTTGATTCCATTCCTAAATAATCACTTCAACACCTTGAAGGCGTTGAAGTTATACAGACTGGTCTATGTGGAATCTTCTGTCCTAGAATGATGCTTGTGGAGTAGTACTATTTTACCTTCTACCTTACGAAACTTACTCACTGCAAGAATTTCATTAAATAACTATGTCAAGGGCATAGCTGTCCGCACGGTTGGCCTAGTGGCTTTGCGCTTCGCAACCATATGCCTGGGGAAGGAGTGTCCTAGGTTTGATTCCCGTCGGAGACGTGAGGAGCTGAAGGATCTTCCTCAGCCATAGCCAAGTTAGCCAGTCTTGGGCACGGGTGGTAGGGTTTTTTCCGCCAGTTTATCTGGTGTTTTTCATCCCGCAAGCAGGCAAACCGGCCCCATGAACACACAGGATACAACCAAGAATACTTTGAGGCATAGGGGTGACCATTCTATCCTCGTATTTCGGTTACGAAATCCAAGCATGCTTGGAAGGTTATGGGCCTTAAAGGCCTGTTAAAGCCATTGGGATAGATAGAAGGGCATAGCTAACTGTTGTACACATTCCCTAGGGAACACATCAAGGGTTCCATACTGTTCCATAGTATAGAGGTTGCAGGGATGAAGGAGGAGAAGAAGAAACTTGTTCTGTGGGTTTCAAGGTGCACTGTGTAGGGATGTTGAGCAACAGCTGCACATGTTTCAGTGAGCTTGGTATTAAGTGGTCGGAATTATTGTTGCTATTTCAGATGAACATTTTCCATGGAAATATTTGTAGTAGACACATAGTGCAGAGACCAATCGTTTGTGTGAAAGTGGGAGGGGAGTGAGTTGGCAAGAGATGGGCCATTAATAAATCTGATTGCTCTCCTCTGTATGGAGTCGAGGAATTTGAGGGAGCTTTGCAGAGCTCCACCCCATATGTGGGAGCAGTATTCAATGGTTGGGCAGATTTGTGATTTGTATAAGGTTAATAGCTGTTCAGGGGTGAAGTAATGTCTTGAGCGAAAGAGAAATTCTAGTTTTTTAGAAGCTGAGGATCAATGGTTGTTATGTGTTTGTGCCAGGAGAGGCTTGATGTCAGGGTAATTCCAAGAAGAGAAATCGCAGATTGTCTGGAAATTTGGGTATTGTCAAAAATAATACTATGAGAAACTGATTCTTTTTTATGAGAAATGAGACAGTATGCATTAAAATTGACTAGGTTATCTGAACCCCTTTGGAGGATGGCTGGCTTGGAGGTCTGAATTAAGGGCAGTGGTGGTTGCTGATCTGTAGGTTGAGGTGAGTTGTGTGGAGTAAGGTTTATCAAAAGAAAGGGAGGAGTGCAATATGCTGTCATCTGCAAAACTGTGTATTGGGTTGGAGGTAAGCTGAAGTAGGTCATTGATATATAGTAGGAAGAGGGTTGGTGAGAGGGCAGAACCTTGAGGATGGCCAGCATTAATTGAATGGTGGGAAAATAAGGAGCCATCCACCACCACACATAGTGAGTGTCCAGACAGAAAGCTGGCAATCCAGTTACAGAGGTCTTGAGATGGATCAAACGATGGTAGCTTGCTTAGTAGGCTCATGTGCCAGATCTGGTCAAATGCCTTGGAAATATCAAGTCCAACCGCTTGAGATTTGCCAAACTTCTCCATGGCATTTGACCAGAGATGGGTGACATGTGAGAAGATCTCCTGTTGATCGGCAGCAATGGAATCGATACTGGCAGTCATTTATTAGACAGCTAGCTTCAAGGTAGTGTAGGAGTTGAGAATTGATGATTTTTTCCATTACTTTAGATAGGACTGAGGTGAGCGAGATGAGGCATATTTGGACGGCAGTGACTTGTTACCCTTTTTGGGAATGGGTTGAAAATATAGGCCAATTTCCAGGCCGAGGAATAGATACAGTGGAGTAAGACAGCATATATAAGCAACATAGGACAGGAAACAGTTCTGGTGCACAAACCTCCAGGACAATTGGAGGAATGCCATCGGGGCCAGGAGACTTTTTTGTGTCTAATTTAGACAGTGTTTTGCTGATCTCTTTCTGAAAAAAGCATATAGGGGGGCATCCAGAAGAGTTGGGGGGGGGTTTGCCATTGTCGATTGTGCGTGCATTGGAGGCAAAGTGTGAGGCCAGGAGATTAGCCTTTTCTGTAGGAGATGATGCAATGGAGAAATCTGGATATGATAGAGGTGGGAATAGTGTTGGGCAGAAGTTACAGCCGATTGCTTTGGCGAGAGACCCAAAGGCTCGGCTGCCATTCAGACAGGCTGCTAATTTTCTGCTTGCTCTTTCGAACTCTGTTTTGGAAGCATTGATTGTTTTTTTTTTTTTTTTTTTGCATTTATTTTGGGCTTGGATATAAGCTCTAAAGGAGGATGGGGTTCTTGATCTGAGTCAGTGATGGTTTTTTATTTGTACTGCCTTGGCACATGTTTTGGAAAACCAGGGTTTAGTTAGGGAATGGCAGGTAGGTCAGAGTACTGTGGGGAATGTATGATTCCATGCCAGTGAGGATTACTTTGGTTATGAGTTCAGTGCATGTGTTTGGGTTGGAAGGTCAGAAACAATAGTCTAATCATGGGAATGAGGCATAGAAGTTACGGGGGGGCTGTCCCACTTGGCACTGTTATAATGAATGTGGTGATATTATTATTAAGAAAGATCTCCAGAGAGTCAGGAACTCATCAAGGGAAGCCATACTATTTGCATCAGCTGTCATACTTGTTCTTGAATTCACTCGCACTACTTGCACACAATATCCAACAGCAATCCATTCCAATTATGCACCAGAGAAAAAATCTAGCTTTCACCCCCTTCTTAACAGCATTCTCAACTTCCTGGCATTCTTTCCCCACCCTGCATGAAATTAAAATTCCATTTACTGAAATTCTGAATAACCCTTTCAGAAGTTTGTAACTCTCAATCATATTACCCCTCTTTGTCTTGTACTCTAATTTTACATCATCAACAAACAACTGAATATTATTTTCCTTCAAGCAGTACATTGCTAGTCACCTGGTCTTCTCCTGGATTCTGCTCTTGCATATACTACTCGTGTCTGCCATTTGGCCACCCTCACATCCATATTGCCACCCCCTCCATGTGGGGCACCTGTTCGTGGTGGAGGGGACCTCCCAGTGATGGTACTGGTCCTTTTCATTCTTCCCGTATTCTTTGCTCTACTTCTCCTGAGTCTTCTTCACTATCCTTTTTACAGACCACCATCACTGGGATCCAACGCCCTGCCGCCGTGTTTGCCGTGCGGTGCGACCCACGGACATCCAGAAAAGGGGATCCTGGTAGTCTTGCACTACTTTGGCCTCTGCTTCGGCAAGACGGGTGGTCCCAAATGGCCCAACCAGGATCAATCGGCTAGTGGACTTGCCTGCAAGGGTCAATGGTGTTGCAGTAAGTCTCTCACCCCATGGTCCGGGGTCAAGATCCTAGACCTGCTGCAGTGCCGGTATAGCGTCCAGGGTAGCCCTGGCGTTCCACTCCTGAGAGTAGGCTTTGCTTGCCAGGCAGTGGGCATCCATGGGGAGCTCTGGCGCCAAATTAAAAATTCCTTAAATATGAATTCTTCATCCTCAAATGTTTCAGGGACCTTAACAAAGTCCCAACCAAGTACTCATAATATAGACACAGCATATGAAAACAGAAGTAAGAAACAAAAGATATCGGATACTAACATAAATGTACCAACCTTTTTAATCATTCATGCAACAGGTGAAAAACCAATTGGGAAAATGTCACCCTTCTTTATCCAGAAAGGTTTAGAAGGACTGGCAGGACCTCCCAAAACTGTCAAGAAATTGCGTTCTGGTGATATCCTCGTGGAAACAATGTGCAAACATCGTTCCGAGAAATTACTGAGAGCAACGACAATGGGTGGAATACAAATTGCAGTAACACCTCACAGAACACTTCATTTCAGTAGAGGAGTGATATCAGAATGGGATCTCCTTGATGTTCCTGATGAGGAGATATGTTCAGAGCTTAAAGATCAAGGAGTGATGGGTGTGAGGCGCATTCTGATATGCCGGGTGGTCGCCTGGTCTCAACCAAGAACATCATCCTTACTTTTGATACACCTAGGCCTCCAACATCTATCAAAGCAGGGTATCTCAGCTGTCCTGTTAGAATGTACATCCCTAACCCACTGAGATGCTTTAAATGTCAAAGATATGGACATGCCCAAACTGCCTGTCATGTTTCTACTACCTGTGCCCGATATGGTAGTAATGAACATGATAATAAATCTTGCTGTGAAAAAAAGCTAAATGTGTCGACTGTCAGGGAGATCATCCAGCATACTCTCGTGCATGTCAGAAATGGAAAGATGAAAAAGAGATACAAAAAATTAAATCAGAACAAAACATAACATATCAGGATGCAAAAAGAAAGCTGGCCACGATTACACCCGTTCTATGATCCTCTTATGCTGGAAAAGTAACAATTAAAAAAAGTGCCAACAGCAACTCAAACATGCATGTCTATTCCACGATTTGATAATTTCACCATACCTGAACTTTACGATTGCAAGTGCTTCTCTCTTGAGCGCATTAATCACAAGACCTATGGCCTTACTCCAGAGACAACTTCAAAAATAGTCCCATTCGATGAAAACTCGCCTGTCAAAAAAATTATGGTGGAGACTTCACTCAAAGATAAACCACCAGACACTCGCACAGAAAAAATGGATACCTCGATACCCACTGAAAGCAAACTAAACATACCAACTGACCCTAATACATTTGATGTTTTAAACACTCTACCAGAGGAAGAGATGGACATTGGCCATCCATACTTCCCTAAAACAGTGGATAAATATAAATCTGACAAAGGTAAGCCCTCAACCTCTCGAAAATCAGACAAGTCAATAAAATAAAGACAATAAGAAAATTTTTACAATGGAACTGTCATGGGATCTGCCAGAATATTGACGAAATCAAGATGTTGTTGCAGACTTAAGACTCAATTAGGACCATGCCTTTAGGAATTTCACTATTGTACTTAAGAATAGAACTGGAGATGGTCCTGCTCATGGAGGAGTAGCTATCCTAGTGGGCAGTCATATTCCTTTCCATCAGGTCCAAATTAATACTTCTCTGGAAGCAGTAGCGATTCACTTCGCTTTGGGATTTCTTATTATAGTATGCTCAATTTATTTACCACCAAATGCTGATTTGAATGAAATTGATCTTGATAACTTTATCTCACAACTGCCTGAACCCATACTTTTGATGGGTGACTTTAACGGTCACAATACTCTATGGGGTAGTGCCAACACTAATAGACGAGGTCGAATCATTGAGAAATTTCTTGATAATAATAACCTTTCCCTTCTAAATAATTAACTCGATGCTTTCTTCCATATGCCTACCCACTCATGTTCTGCAATTGATCTTACAATCTGTTCCCCTTCCATTCTTCCACTGCTCATGTGGGACGTTGAAGAGAACATATATGGAAGTGATCACTTTCCTGTTCTTTGTACAATGTCTTCACAGGAACCATGTTCACCCACACGGCTACCTATATGGAAAATGGACCAGGCTGACTGGAAAACTTTCTCTCATCTTGCAAAATTTAATGCTGATGCCATCAGTCAAACACCTATCAATGAAGCTGTAAAATATATAACAGAATGCATTGTCCAGGCAGCAACAACCTCCATCCCAAAAACATCATCTCGATTTCCAGTCTATCCAAAGCCTTGGTGGAACCCAGAATGTCAGGCAGCCAAAAAAGATCAATACAGAGCATGGAACATATTTGGTAGATACCCCACCACATCAAATTTAATAACTTTCAAGCGGGCTTGAGCCAAAGCACGTTATGTAAGACGTCAGAATCAAAAACAATCATGGATCCAATTTACTACATCAATTAATCAAATGACCAGTCCAAAAATTGTATGGGATAAAATCCAGAAAATGAATGGCAGATGTAGTATCTGCCTTTCATTTGTCCACCTTAGACTATAATGGAAGTGTTCTTGCTGATCCCAAAGCTATTGCAGATACTTTGAGAGAAACTTTTGCTAAAATCTCAGCAACAGCTTCATATTCTCCGGAATTTTTAATACTGAAAGAGCAGCAAGAGAAACAAAGGCTTAATTTTTCTACCAACATTCTTCAGCCATATAATCAGCCATTTATCAAGGAGGAACTTAAAAGAGCTCTCCTACAATCTCACTCTAGTGCTGTAGGATCTGATGACATCCGTTATGAAATGATAAAACATCTACCACCATCTTCTTTGGATCTTCTTCTCTTATTATACAATGGAATACTTGCAGAGGAAGAGTTTCCAAATTCTTGGCATCAGTCAGTTGTCATTGCTATCCCAAAACCAGGAAAAGATCCAACACAAGCAAATAATTATCGACCCATTGCTCTGACCAGCTGTCTTTGTAAGATACTAGAGAAAAATGGTTAATGCCAGACTTCTCTGGTATTTAGAAAGCAACAGTCTTCTCTCCAATACACAATGTGGTTTCCGTAGACATCGATCAACTTTAGACCATTTAATTCAGTTAGAAACTTGTATAAGAGATGCATTTCTGAAGCAAGAACATCTTGTCTCAGTTTTTTTTTGACATGGAAAAAGCTTATGACACAGCTTGGAGATGTGGCATATTAAAAGACCTCTATAACCTAGGTCTCAAAGGACACCTCCCTATATTTATTAAAAACTTTCTGTCCAGGCAAACTTTCCAAGTCAGAGTAGGAGGTATGCTATTTCAACCATATCATCAAGAACAAGGTGTTCCCCAAGGCTCTGTCTTAAGTCTAACCCTTTTTGCTATTAAAATTAACTCAATCATTGAACAGCTTCCTCCCACTGTAGACAATGCTCTATATGTCGATGACTTCACAATTTACTGTCATTCACGTAACATGAGGGTAATTGAAAGACAACTTCAGCAAGCAATTGATCATGTCTCTCTCTGTGGGCTCTTAATAATGGGTTTAGGTTTTCAACAGAAAAAAGCGTCTGCGTTTTCGACAGAAGTGAACACACTCATCACCCAGATCCTGAACTAAGAATGGTACATATTGTTATTCCAGTAGTTACAGAAAGCAAGTTCTTGGGACTCATCTTTGACAGAAAACTCACATTTCTAGTACACATTCGTCAACTAAGAGAAAAGTGCAAAAGAACTTTGAACCTCCTTCGCACTCTATCCTCTACTGAGTGGGGTGCTTATCGAGCTTCATTGCTCCATCTTTATCATGCACTTATACATTCAAAGCTGGATAATGGGTCCCAAGTCCATGCCTCGGCAAGACAGAGTAACCTACGATGGTTGGATTCTATCCATCATCAGGGTATACTGATAGCTACTGGTGCCTTTCGCACCTCACCCACTCAAAGTCTCTATGTTGAAGCAAATGAACCGGCTCTATCACTTCGACGGAAACAGTTGTCTTTTAATTACGCACTAAAAATAAAATCTCTCCCAGATCGCCCTACATGGAATAGTATCTTCTCTCTGCATTGGGAAGCTCAATATCACAGACATCAAACTGCTATACATCCTTTTGGTATGCGTATTAAAGCGAAACTGTGTAAGCTGTTAGTATAAATGTTGACAACATTAGCTACACTAAATACAACAGCATTCCTCCATGGCAGGTTTGCACACCATCCTGCAACCTCTCACTTTGTCAGCTACAGAAATCTTATACCCCATCATCCATTTACCCGCAATTGTTTAATGCACACAGAGCAGCACACGCTGATTACTTACCCATCTATACTGATGGTTCAAGAACTAACATCTCCGTTGGCTGTGCTGCTGTGTTTCCTGACATTATTATCTCAAATCAGATCCCACCAGACTGCAGTAATTATACAGCAGAGTTACATGCCATTCAGCTTGCACTTGCGCATATAAAAGAAAACTGCTACCAAAAGTGTATAATTTATACAGACTCATTGAGCTCTTTATAGGCTAACTCCTCTCCTATGTATAATCCACATCCAGTTCTTTATGAGGTGCTACACTTGCTTCACAAAATGAAAATCCTTAATTTCGATGTTCAGTTCTGCTGGATTCCCAGCCACATCGGAATCGAAGGAAATGAGGCTGCAGATGCTAAATCAGCTCATACCTTCTCCATATACTGTTTGACAGTTCCATATACAGACTACAGACAACTTATAAGATCAAAGCTAATTGCTCGGTGGGAGTTAACTTGGCAAGAAGCATCAACAAACAAATTATATAACATTAAACCTGAAATTAAACACTGGCATTCTAGTCAACTGATGACCCTCCCATATGTGAAAAATGCAACACACACACATCTCACGATTCATCATATTCCGGTAGATTGTCAAAAATTTACACGAGAGAGGAATGAAATTTTCACTTATCTAACCAAGCCATATACACTCAGAGAAATGCTAGCAGACTCAGGCAAATTGCATGATGTTTTTAATTTTTTAGAAAGAATTAATTTGTACAAACACATTTGACCATAAATTTGTTTATATGTAAATACTTTTTTGCTTACTATTACAAGCCAAAAGGCTATTTTACTGGTGTTGAAACCGGTAAAAAGGGTTGAAACCGGTCTGGGTAGTGGCCACTTCTCATAATGTAATACAGTAATACATCTCCTAGGAGCTGCATTTTACATTATGAGAGAATATTAAGGACAGTGACGGAGCTTGCTCCACCTTTGCTCCAAGTTGCTCTGGTGTTGTACTACCCAGGTGATTACTTACACTTGGACTCGCCGATAGTTTTTTCGCATGAAACAAAGGCTAAAGAGAATCCTAAACAAGGCTAAAGAGAATCCTAAACAGTTTTTTAGATATGTAGCAAGTAAAAGGAAAAATGTACATGGCAGATTGATTTTAAAGAATGCCAATGGTAGGGAGGTAACTGAATCAGTTGAGATAGTTAAGTTACTGAGTGAGCACTTTGCAAAAGTATATCATCCAGGTGGTGACATTGCAGAAACGAATAAACCAGTAGATTATACGGGAATTGTGTTTAATGAAGTGGAGGTGAGTAGTCTATTGCATAACCTCAATGTCAATACATCTGTGGGATTGGATGGTATACCAGCTAATGAATTGTCAGTACCCTTGACCATTTTGTTTAATTTGAGTCTCGGGTCTGGGTTAGTCCCGAGCTGGTGGAAAGAGGGGAAAATAGTTCCACTGCATAAAGGTGGTTCCAAGACTGCTGTTATAAATTACCGACCGATTAGCATATCAGGAATCATTGTCAAGGTCTTAGAGAAATTAGTCAAGAAAAGAATACAGGATTGGATAGATGAAAATGGGATATTGTATGGGGGACAACATGGTTTTGTGAAGGGTAGATCATGCCTCAGTAACTTGCTCACGTTTTATAACACAGTGACGGCTGAACTGGATAGGGGTAATAGGTTTACAGTGATACTACTGGACCTTGCCAAGGCCTTTGATAGGATACCACATGGAACCCTAATCAGTAAACTGGAGCAGATGGGTATAGATATAGGGTTGGTGAGATGGATAAGAGGGTGGTTGAAGGAGAGAGATATCAAAGAGTGGTTTATTCAGGAGTGGAGTCTAAAAGACGTCTTGTGACTAGTGGAGTGCCACAGGGCTCTGTTCTTGGACCACTGCTTTTCAATTTGTTCATCAATGATATTGGAAAGGATCTGAGAGGAAGTGTTCACTTGTTTGCTGATGATGCAAAGTTGGGTAGAGCAATTGTGAGTGCACAAGATGTCAAAATTTTACAGGATGATTTGGATAGTTTGGAGGACTGGGCTAGGAAAAATGGATGTCAATTTAATGTGGCAAAGTGTAAGGTTATGCACTTTGAGGTGAAAAGAATAGCAGCAGTATATCGCATTGGTGGAATCATACTCCAGGAGATTGATGAGACCAGGGATTTGGGAGTGTTGGTGGATAGGGAGTTGAAGTTTAGGGGGCACATTGCAAAAGTAACTAAAACAGCTCACCAAATCACTTGGCTTCTGAAAAATACTTTAGCATGCAGAGACGAACAAGTTGTTGTTCCTCTGTATCGAGCCTTGATAAGACCCCATCTGGACTTCTGTGCCCAGCTATGGGCACCAGGGTTTCTTCGTGATGGGGAGGAAGTGGAGAGGGTCCAGAGACGAGTGACCAAGATGATAGCAGGTCTGTGGAATGAACCTTATGAGAATAGGTTGAAGATTTGTGGGTTGCAGAAATTGGACGATAGGCGAAGGAGGGGTGATATGATTGAGACATTCAAATTACTGAAGGGTTTTTATAAGATTGATCCAGAAGATATTTTTGAAAATATGACTGGTGGTGGGAGGACTAGGGGCCATGCATGGAAGCTGGGCAAGAGCGTGGTTGACAAGGGTGTTAGAGCTAGGTTCTTTACTTGGAGAGTGGTAAATGAGTGGAATAAGCTTCCAGTCTGTTGTGGGTGCTACGACCGTGAATGAGTTCAAGGCAAGGTATGATAGATACTGTGTGAATGTTGAATAGTTGTTCTTGACATGATGTTAGGGCCTCCCTCGATGAGTCTGACTCCTTGAAGTTTCCCGGAACAATAATAATAATAATAATAACTCTAGGATTTCGATCCGAGTTTCGTACCCGGCTATAGAATAATATGGGATTTACTATCTCCCTTAAACTTAACTTTTTTGCTTAACTTAACTTTTATACATACATATTATTCATTAGGTTAAATCTGACCAATTATGTATTACCATAGGCCTTGATCTTGTATATTTGTATCACCATGCTGTAATTTTGTTAATATGTAAATACCATAATGCTAAACTTAAATTTTATGCATCAATGCTGTATAATAATTCCTTTCTGACTCTTTAAGTATTAGTATGATAATGTTTGTTGTAATCTTACTAGATGTAGACACTCCTTTCCTTGACTTGTTTTGTATACACATAGGCTAACCTATAGTTATCTATTTATGTACTGCTGAAATCTCTGCAGTAATTTTGTTTATATGTAGATACTGCATCACTTAACATACATTTTGTGTTTGCATCTTATTTACTACTTTATTTTTCAAATAATCATGTAGTGCTGTAGGACATCTTACCTATTTGTGTACTTTCTAGTAATTCTGTTTATATGTATTGCTAAATTCTGTTTATACTGCATTGCTAAATTTAATTTTCATCCATGCATATTGTATAATAATCTCTTTTTGCCTATTTTTGTACTGCTTTAAAGGCATCTATTATAATTTTACATATATGTAGATACTGCATTCCTTGGCTTAGTGTTTCATATATTATGTATTAACTTATATTGTTAACTATTTTTGCACTATTGTAATAACCTCTCACCTTGTGTGTTGCTGTGCCCTCTGCAGCAGTTCTGTTTACCTAGAGATGCTGTTTTGTGAAACTAGATTCTTGTACAGACATATTGTTTATGATTTTCTGTAAATGCTAATGTTGTAACCTTTAGTATGGCACAGTTGACCTTTGTAGTTTTTGTGCCAAATAAACTAAACCAACCAACCAACCATATTGCCAGCTTTATATCCATCCCTATTTCCCTCAGTTCATGCAAGTGAGTTCTATGTGGTATTCTAGTCAAATGCCTATGCAAAATCTGGCATTGTCATTATGTAGCCATTTCTATATAAAATTCATGTCACACATTAATCATCATCATCAGCAAATTCCTGACATGCACCCTCAGGGATGTACATGATATGATACTACTATATAAAAAATGTTACATTATTACTAACTTCCTATTAACAATTTTCCTCCAAATTAGGTATCTCTCAACACTCCAATATTATCACATCTTATATTTCTGTCTTCTAAGGCTTTTCACTTCATCAGGCACCTAAATCTTGGTCTTCTTTTAGGTCTTTTTTCAAGCAATTCTGGCAAAGCACACTTGTTTTGCAAACTTTCCCTATCCCATTTTGTTTAAGTGACCATTCTGTTTAGTATCACCTCTGCTAACACATTCCTGAATGCTGACAATGCTAAGTGCATTCCTAATATCCTCACTTTTATAATACTGCCACTGATGCCATCTATTTATTTCCCCTAATCTTTCTTAGAACTTGCATATCTCTGGTCTGAAGTCTTTGTGCAAGTGTTATATTTCTAACCCACTTCTCATATCCATAAATTAAAATTTGTTTAAATATCATCTTGTATACTGGTAGTTTTATGTTTTGACTAATTTCTCTTTTATTCCTTGTAAATTTATTCAGTTGACTTCATATCATATCAGCTTTACTAATTCTGTTGTCTATTTTCAAATTTAATTTGCCATCTTCACTAAAAATTATGCCTAAATAGCTGAAATGTTTTACTTGTTCTATAGGTTCTCCATTCAGAATGTAGCAAATGTCTCGGTGTTTCTGTCTATTTTTATTGGCTTTGTCTTTTTATGCTTATTTTTCATACCAAATGCATTATAACAGTTATTCAATTTAATCAGGGAATCCTGCAGACTTTTACTGGATTTATTTAGAAATACAACATAATCTGCATAAAGTAAAGAGCTGAAATTAACATGTTGAACTTTGCTATCGGGTTTAATACCACATTTCTTTCATAATATTGCCGGCTTGGTTGGCTAAGTGGTCAGCGTATCCACTCTCCAGTCAAAAGGCTGCAGGTTTGCATCCCACTGTGATCATTAATGTTTGTGATTTTCTGTGAAAATACTAGTGGTGATGATTGGTAGATTCCGTTGTTGGAGATGATGATGATGGTAGTTGCAGTTCGTTATAGTTGTTGGATTGAGTGGTGGAGACAGAGAGTTGTAGAGTAGTGCCCCACCCTCGATGAGTCTTTGGACTCTCTGGAGGTGTTACATAATAATAATAATATGAACCATATAGATGATGAATAACAGTGAAGATGATGACATTTTGTCTCCATCTGATTTAACATCAAACCATCTTCCTGTACATCCTTCTATTATAACAGCTGACTTACAACTCAGATATAGACTAAGTATTGCTTGAATATAATATCTCAATTAGAACGTATAACTGTAGCATTTGAACAAGTTTTTCTCTTGGTACCTTGTTATATTCCCATGATTTCTCAGCTTTTTGTCTTCTGGCAACCTCTGTTTTGCCTGAACCCAGCTTGTTCTTCTTCAAGCTTCCATTCCACATTTTTCTTCTTTTTTTTTCTTCATTTTGCAACCTTTCAAAATAATTATTCCATACATTTAGAATATCTTTATCTTCAGTTTTGGTTCCACCTTTATAATCTCTGATTCTTTTTACAGTACTCTTTCCACCATTTCAAGCTTTTTCAACAGCCTCCAGAATATTTTGCCACCTTCCTGATATTTATTTCTTATATTCTTACCAAAATCTTTCTATGAATTTTGTTTAGCTAGTTTTACACAGTGCTTCACTTTCTTACATTTTTCTCTGTATTTTCTAAGAGCACAAGTTCATTTACTTGTCAGGAACTTTTGATATACATTCTTCTTTTCCCTAACTTCCTCTTTAACCTCCTGAGTCTGTCATAGAGTTCTGATTTTTTTTTCTCTTTGCATAGAACCTCACCAGATGATTCTCTGGCTGAATCAGTCAATGTTTTCTTCAGGACTCTCCACTGAATCTCCAATATTTGGTTCTTGTTTTCGAACTTTTTCATTGTCTCTTAAATGATTTTGTGTACGTCAATCTACAGTTCACCTCCGAATGCTGCAGAACTAGGATTCGTTTTAAAACTTCCTTACATGCTTTCTTTTGAATATATCCTGCTCAAAACTAAATGTTGATTACACCGGTGGGAAAACTTCGCATCAACAAGAACATAGTCAATGAGACTTTACATTTTTTACATCCTCTATCCATGTGAATTTGTTCACCTTCTTTTGTTGGAACATAGTGTTAGTAATAAGTAGGCCATGTCCTGAACAGAAATCCAGTAAGTGCTTACCATTATTATTTGACGTGCTCTTTCTCCATGTATTTCCAAAACATTTCTATTTGTATGGTAATCATAGTTTCATGCTTTGCTGTTTAGCTCTTCAACAAGGATCAACTTTTCCTTTTTTATTGTGTCAGCTGCCTTCTCTAGTGCTGTATAGAATTTCTCCATTTCTTCCTTAGTAGCCTTCTGTGGGACCCTAGGCACAAATAAGTCTATTGTCCAGTTCCTGATTTGGATATTTGCCCACAACACTCTACTTAACATTGCCTGCCATATATAACATGTTGTATTTGTTGCTCAGAAAGATCTCACATGTTTTTGTTCTTCATTGTTTTTGCAACATATATTATGTTGATCTGGTACTTATTTTATTCTTCTGCTAGTTCTGTTTCTTTTTTTTTTTAATGATGCTTCTTATGTTGATGATGCCAATCTTGAACTCTGCTGGTATTGAGTTGGGATTTGTTCTAACAGCTGACTTTTTGGTAAAGTGAGGTAGCCAAATTTGTTCAGATTTGTTGAGTGATGTAATACTGTGGCAGATTATAGAAATTCTCTTTCCAAGTTGTATCTGTTCCTGTATAAAAGGGAAGTTCCTCCCCTGTGTTGGATACAGTAATTCATATCCATGCATACTGTGGTACTGCAGCACGGCTGTATAGTGCAGATAATGGGTATAGTTTCTATGTTCCTTCAGATGGATATTGGTGGTTCTTTTTGCTGGTCCAAAATAGGCAAGTCTGCAAAGGAATGCTGTTGATCCCAGGATGGTCTAGGTGATAGACAGGATCTTTTAATGAGTGGATAAAGGTAGCTAATTTTTAGTATGCCATATTTTTTTAAAACTTGTTAGATTTTTCACTGAATTTAGCATGAGCGATTTCATACAATGTTATATGTCCAGTGTGTCCAAGAGTGAATTGTTTATGATATGAAAACTAGAGTAGAGAGAGAAAGAGAGTGACTATGTGTCAGAAATGTTTCATGTACAAGTGCATGAAATGAGTTGTGTGGAAAATGGGAGAGTGAAGTTAATATGGGTAATCAGATGATAATGAGGAATATAATAGCATACTTATGCAGAGTCATTTATAGGATAAAACATAAGCTAGAAAGTGACTGGAGAAACAATTGGTGGTACACCAGAAAAAAAGAATGAAAGAAAAAACAAATGGGAAAAAGTATGAAAGTGCAAGAAACTGTGAGTAAGGAAAAGGTATTATATGGAGATTCAGTGATAAGTGGTGTACTTACCACCATACCAGCTTGAACGTGGATATACGGCCATAATTAATTACATGGATGCAAAGTGTTCATTGAAGTCAATATGACAATTGGATATTATAGAAAAAAATGATATGAATACAAAGCGAATATTATTGCATATTTGATCTGTGTGGCTGATTGGGTGGTTAATGAGAAAATGACAAAAGCATGTTACCCAGATGCAGAAATCAAGGATGTTAATAAAGCTGTTAGTGTGTGTAGCAGGGTGTGTGTGAAAGAATTGATTGTTTTGGCTGGCATGAATGATTTGTTGAATGGTGAGAAATATGTGCAGTGAGAGAAGATATGAAAGAGTGCAGCAAAAAAGAAAAGTAAGGAAGTAAAGAAAGCTGAGTTGAATGAAGAAAATGCTACACGATTCTGGAGGATTTTGCAAAGGCATTTGACAGAATACCACTAAGAAGTCTGTTACACAAATTAAAATAAATGCTGACAGATATGACACTGGTTGCTAGACAGGTATTAAAAAGTTGTATACAGAGGAGCAGAATCCAGGCAAAAGCTGGTGACTAGTGGTGTGCTGCAAGGTTCAGTGCTAGGACCACTACTGCTTAATTTATACATAAATGATATGCAAAATAACCTTAAAGGAAATATTCGGTTAATTGATGATGCAAAATTAGGTAGAGTAATAATGAACAAGGCAATGTGGAGAGCTTGCAGGATGATTTAAATTGGCTGCTAGTATTGGCAAAAGATAATGGGTATCAGTTTAATGTGGAGAAATGTAAAGTTATGTTGGGATAAATATACAAGCTGTTTACTACCACATTGGTGGAACTGTACTCCAGGAAATAGATGAAGCTAGGGATTTAGAGGTGGTGGTAGACAGAGAGTTGAAGTTTACAGGATATGTTGCTAAGGTATCTCATAACATTACTTAGTTATTGAAGAAAACACTAATAAGTCGAGATAAGGAAGTTATCCTCTTTATGAGTCTTCGGTATGGCCACATTTGTATTACTGTGCTCAGGTCTGGTCTCCTGGATTTCTTGATGATGAGAAAGTGGCAGAGAGGATCCAGAGCAAGCAACCAAGAGGGTGAATGGTCTGTGGAAGTTCTCTATGAAGATAAATTGAGTATATGTGGGCTGCAGAAGTTGATCAATAGGTGAAAAAGAGGGGATATGATAGAAACATTTGTTACTTAAAGGGCTTTATAGGATTGATGCAGGGAAACGTTACAGCACTTGACTAGAGTGGGCAGAACAAGAGGTTATCCTTGAATTTGAGTAAAAGTGTGGTTAGTAAGAGGTGTGAGGACTAGATTTTTTGCTTGAAGAGTTGTGAGTGAATGGAATGTGTTGCGAGAGTCCAGTTAGCACTTTGTCTGTTGATGGTTTCAAGGCGAGGTATGACAGATATTGTGTTGATAGTTTGGATCTCCCATAATGAGTCTTCAGACTCTATGCAGGTACCCATATAATAATAAAATATTCCTGCAAAACAATAAATGGTTCATTAGTCAGTTCATTATTAGGCCTCTTCTCAAAATAAAAACCTTTTAAACTTCCATGGGAATGTGCAATGTTTCCTTATTTACATATATTGTTCCATCCATCCTCACTGTTTCACAGAGTATAAACATTTTACCTCAGGCAATTTTATTACAAGAATCACAAATTATGCAGTCTTTATCAGAGAAAAAAAAAACATTTCCTTTTGCTACTTTATAAACACTGTATTAAAGTAGTGCTTTTCATTAAAGCCACTTTACAGTTTCAGATTTCATTAATTCCATCACTTGGTTTGGAGAAATTAATTGATATCTTCGGTGTCCTTGAGACAGAAGATGAAACTATTCATTTAGTGTTTCTTTGAGTGTTGAAATAGAACATTTACTTAATATCTCTTTTTATTTACCATTTGTTTTAACAGTAAAGTTAAAGGATTCACTTTGCTAAAATTCCCTTTTTGAAATCCTTTATTAATTTATTCCAACTGTTAAGTTTTCTTAAAAACTTCCTAAAATTCCTCTGATATGCATTATCAACCTTCTATTCTCTCTCTCTCTCTTCTTGGTTTTTCCCTGTTACCCATGTACTGAATGCCTTTGTCAGTTGTCAATCACTTGTCAACTTCCTCAGTGAGCATGCACACTCGTTCAACTAAGCAGCAAGCATGAAATCAGTAATGGCCGACACACTCTCATCGTTAGCAAAAAGAGAATGTCTTTACGATGATGACTGATATCAGTCGCCACTCTAAAGCATCACTGAAATTATTAGAGTTATTAGATATTTGGTATGTACATCAATCTCAAATAGTTTACATTTTTTTAAACATAAATATCCATTTCTTATCAGGCCCATCACAAGTAAATCCTGTACAAAGATTTGGATGGGGGGATATTCAGTTGTTTGCAGATGATGCAAAGTTGAGATGAACTATGAGGAGTAGAGCAGATGTTCTGGTCTTACAAAGAAGACTTGAATAGATTGAGTGAATGGGTAAGTTCAGTGTTGCAAATTGTAAGGTTTTAAAATTTAGGAAACAAAGATGGGATGTAGAATTTACACTTGGTGGGGATATATTGTTGGAGATTGAGGAAATAAAGATCTTGGGGTGATGATGGATAAGGATTTAAAATTTAGAGGACATCACAATGAATTCTGGGAATGATGCAGAGGACACTGACTTGTAGAAGTAAGAAGATTTTTGTTCCATTGCATAAGGCTCTGATTAGGCCACACGTAGACTACTGTGCACAGATTTGGTCATCTGGTTTTCAAAAGGATGAAGAGATGTTGGAAAGGGTCCACAGGTAACCGACTAAGGCAGTTTCTGATCTCTGGAATGCTGAATATGAGGAAAGGTTGAGAAGATGCAATTTACAGAGTCTAGTGGATAGGAGGAAGAGGGGATAATATGAGGGAGACATACAAGTTGATAAGGGGTTGTTATAGGATCAATGTCGAAGAAGTTTTTCATAAAATGGTGGGAGATCAGGGGAGAACAAAAGGTCATCCCTGGAAGCTTGTATAAGGAGGGGAGTGAACAAGAGAATGAAAAGGTTTTTTTTGCATGCAGAGCTGTGAATGATTGAAATGCCTCACCTGCGAGTGTGGTGTCTGCAGAGAATTTGAATGTGCTTAAGGCATGGTATGATGAGCAGTGTGTATGATAAAGAGACCTCCTAGATGAGTTGCTGACTTCATGGGGTCTTAGGTATAATAGGTAAAATGGTAGGAGAGGCATTGTAATTGTGCATTTAGATTTTTACTCCTGTATTTATAATGTTATCTGTATTTATTAGGACCAGAATATGGTACAACAGAAGCAGCTTGGAAAGGTGTTTTAGTTGAAGCAGAACGCCGTTGTGATATGCATTTACGTGTTAGAGAACGTTTATTAAATGAAGTAGTGACTCAAATTAAACAGTGGCAGAAAGATAATTACCATAAATCTATGATGACACTCAAAGAGAAGAAAGAAATGGATGATGCATTTAAGAAGGTATGTATTTTATTTTTATTTTAGTATTACTTAAAAAGAACAATAATAAGAAATTGTAGATACAACAAATTTCAAAATTTTTAAAAGATAATCTGATTTTAACATAATTTAAACAGTATAAGAGAAGTGCTGTTCTTAAGTGTGAAGAAGAAGCAACCTACAATGTTATGCCTTAGAGACCAGGCACAAAATTTGAAGACAGTGTGTCAAAACATGTTGCAAAACTGCTACTATAAGAAATTTTTCACTATATTTGAGTTTCACATTTTCATATTCTACAAAAGGAAACAAATGTTGCAAATAAAGGAATTCTGGGAAGCATATTGGATTACTTGTACTTTATGTATCAAAAATTATAAAAGTTTTAGAAACTAGGTTTTATCTTGCTCCAGATTGTTAAAAGAATTGATGATTTACACTCATGTGTAGACTCACACTTCACCATGTATGCATTCGAAACTGAAATCCTATGGAATAGGTTGATAATTCCTTATTTCAGGAGTGTCTTATGTCTGTAGATGTGTGTGTGTGTGTTCACAGGGCTGGATTGCCTATTCTGAGGGATGACAAACCTGAATTTCTAGGTGAAAAAACCCTCTACCTCCATATGAGACCAGATAAAGGTTCCTCATGTCTTGGATGGGAATCGAATCCAGGTCTTTCTGACCAAAGTGCTTTGCCTGTACTGACTGAGCTATGAAGGCTCATTAAAACAATAGCAAAGCTTACT
This sequence comes from Typopeltis vanoorti, assembly GCF_054136105.1. NCBI lineage: Eukaryota > Metazoa > Arthropoda > Arachnida > Uropygi > Thelyphonidae > Typopeltis > Typopeltis vanoorti. The sequence goes on along the minus strand of NC_143554.1, from coordinate 133,656,651 downwards.
AGGTAATGGAGCTACCCTGCATGTCTAACCAGACTAATATAAAATTTTAAATTGGATTAAACAAGCAATAAAAACATATTTGGTTGTATATTTTCAAAGGCAGAGATGACAAATATTTGGAGCCAAACTTGGTGAAGCCAAAAACATGCAGTAAGAGAAAGATGTTGAAAATGAAGCTCAACTACGTGAACTAAGATATGTATCTTCAGTAGTCGAAAATGAAACATAAATAAAAGTGGAAAAGAAAAGAATTAGATGGACTATAGATTTGGAAAAATTAAGAATTAAACTATGAAAACTAAAAATTTACAGACTGAAGAACAAAAACTAGTGAAGTGTGTATACAGTAGTTTATACAATATTGCTGGTTCTACATATACTTTACTAGTCTTTGGTCTGTAAATTTTAGTTTTCATATTTAATTCTTAATTTTTCAAACTCTGCAGTCCATTTGATTCAACATTTTACTTGTTTTCCTGTTTTATTTATGTTTCTTTTTCTACCGTTTAAGATACATATTTAAATTCACATAACAGAGCTTCGTGTTCGACATCTTTTTTTTCTCTTACTGTATGTTTTAGCTCAACCAAGTTTAGTTCCGAATATTTGTCATCTCTTCCCTGTAAAAAAAATATACAACCAGGTATATCTTTTAATTACTCTTTAATATAAAATTTTAATTTATTTTAGTCATTAAACTTAGCTTTTGATTGGATAAGCAGGATAACTTGATTACCTAATATACTTTGGTAATCAAGTATATTAGGTAATCAATGTTTTTTTGTTATTGTTCTAAAAAATTTAAAGCATTGTCTCTTCCTGAGCTGAGATAATCATTTAAAAAAAAAGATATTGGAAGTTTATTTTGCACTTGGTTAGACTATAATAAATTTAGTTTAATCCTTTATCCAAGTGTAAGCAAACAAAGTTTGCTCCTGAAAATATCTTCAGGACTGAGGTAAGGTGGTGCAACACCAGGAAACTCCGAGCAAAGGTGGACCAAGCTCTCATCACGGCCCAAGTGGAGATACCAGGCAGAAGCATTAGCAAGGTCATCTCTACCTATAGGAGTTGCCAATCGGTCTGCCACCTTTTTATTAAATTACTCTGGATTTAGAGAAAGATGTTGAAAGTTTATTTTGCACTTGGTTAGAGTATGATAAATTTAGTTTAATCAGTGGGAGGCGTAGTATGGGAGATACTGAGACAAGGAGTGATGAGAGCTTGGTCCACCTTTGCTTGGAGTTGCCTGGTGTTGCACCACCTTACCTCAGTCCTGAAGATATTTTCAGGCACAAACTTTGTTTGCTTACACTTGGATAAAGGATTAAACTAAATTTATTAAAAAAAAGATGATATTAATAAATGAACCCACTTTGAATTAAGACTGGTTTAGGATTAAACATTTTCATTACATGCAGTACAAGTATAATTATTGTACATAATGTGAAATTGTGTATTGACATTGTGTTAAATTGTAATTTAAACACTTACTGTTATTTGTTCATTGAAATAATAATTGTAATTTTTTTTAGTTATTTTATCTCGTATAAATTATTAATTTATAAATGGACGTATAAAATGGAGTGAGTGTAGATAGGTAGTGAGATGTGATCTAACCTTGGATCGTACTACATAATAAAGATTTGGAAACTTGTTCCGATTTTAATGGATCTTACTTCGAACTCTTATTTATTTATAGTTTCCTGTCATCTTGTAAAGGAATTTACCTGAGTGCAAGGATAATAATATGATCAAGATTTATCATAAGATAAGTTATTACGAGCAACAAAATACATTTTCCAGTCTTAACAAATAAGTCATTGAACTCAGGAATACCATAAGTTTTGTGTTGCCGATAGTGGAAGATTATCGAGTGCCTAGAAGTGGTGTAAGAGTTTTCCATAATGTGTAAGCCATGATGATCATACCAGTAAGAATATCTATTCTATAACTAACGTGTGATAGTGTTACTTGTGTCCGGAGAACTTGGTAAAATTTCGTGTTGCTGGAGCCAGCTAGTCAAGCCTGAATGAGTGATATTATAAAACATTTCCTTGTGAAACTAATGTGAGAAACTTCATTGAAGAATTAGTTCGTGTTTGAATGTGTTATTTCACAATGTATATGTAAATTCAAGACTGAGCCTTTTAAGAACTATTTTAATCCTCTGATAAATATTGATAATCCCAGCTAAGTGTTTGATAAAAAAATTGAAGTTTATGATTATTCTGTGAGACTAAAAAGAATTAATTTTTAAGTGTTTTGCTGAATAATATTGATATTGTTTGAAGTGAAACTAGGTTGAAATCCTAACGGATGAGAATTGTAAAAGCCTTATATATGAGTTCTAGCAGTAATTGATGCACTCAGCTGAGTAGAATATAAATACTTTATAGAATACATAAATTATATTCTAATTGTACTGATCTTAATAGAGTTCTTGTTTCTTATGTTAGAATAATTTTGTGAGAGAATTAAATATCTTATTTGACTTGATTCTTGTGCTTGCCTAATTTCAGTTTCATTGCACTGCTCATTAAAATAAGAATCTTGCAGGAAACCCTATATATAAGTAAGAAAATTTTGGCTTATAGTAAGTTCAAGTTGTTGTTGTGCTATTTGATGCTTGATTCCTTCACAATAATTGTGTGAATTCAAACATAGAGTGGCGCAGTATAATAATAATTTTCTTTATGTTTGAATGTGGGGTCAACCAACAGCTAGCAGATATAAGGTTGGATGAAAGATAGACACAACAATTGTTTAATGTAAATAAAAAAAAGTTCTCTTTGAATTATTATTGTTATTGCTCATCAAAAGAGAGAGGGCCCTTTTTTAGAGTTATACCCCTAAATACCTATTATCCCCCCCCCCTCTCTCTCTCTCTCTCTCTTGCTCTCTCTGAAATAAATTAACATCTAGAGTTTTAGATCTGATCATTTAATCAGAGGATGTAATTGTGAGTGGAGTTTCACGTTTTTTTCCAGTTCGTGACAGTGATCATGAAGTGATTGCCTGGGTTGGCTAGGCATATGCCGACTTCTGTGAGGAAAGGATATATGTGGAAGTACAAAGCTGGTGATTTTGACACGTCTAGGAGACAGCTTGGTAGCTATAGCATGGAATGAAAGAAATAGATTCTGCTTGGGAAGTGACAAAGAAATACATAACAGCATCTATGTGTGAATGTATTCTGAATGCCAGAAGGCTGAATACAGTATGTGTAAAATAGATGAATGAGGGGCTTAAACATGAAATCTAGAAGAAAAAGATACTTTGGAGGTTACAGGAACAGCATGAACAAGCCAGAAGAGCTCAGTTAGTAGGGAAAACAAAAGTGGAGTATGAGCAGAAATTGGCAAATCAGACAAAGAAAACTCCTAGAGAGTTTTTAAGATATGTGACAAGAAGAAGGAAGAATGATTATTGTAAAATGATGTTAATGGATGAAAATGGTAGAATGGTAATTGCTACAGAAGACATTGTTGAGGTATTCAGTGAGTAATTTATAAGGGTGTTTCATCCTGAACAGGGTGGAATCATGAGGAAATTAAGTGTAGAGGACATAGGAGGGAATCGCTTTATTGTAAGTGAGCAGGAGGTATTTGAGGAAATAAATAACCTTGATGTCAATAAAGCAATAGGATTTGATGACATATTACCATTCATCTTAAGGGAATGTTCCAAGGAATTGGCAGTAGCAGTGGCATGCCTGTTCAATAAAAGTCTTACAACAGCACAGGCTCCGAGGGAGTAGAAAGAACATAAAATTGTTCCACTACATAAATGTGGCGATAAGGCTGTGGTTGCAAATTATAGGCCAATCTCTATATTTGGAGTTGTGGTGAAAAACACTAGAGAGATTGGTGAGAAGTAGGATACAGAAATGAGTTGATAACAGCAGTATTCTCTGGGGTTATCTGCATGGGTTCATTAAATGGAGATCATGTTTTACTAACTTACTTTGTTTATTTCATATGGGGTTGCCCTCCCCGTCCTTAGGATGGGTTGTGCCCTCCCAATGAGGGATTAAATATGTATTTTATGACTGCAGATCTGTGTGTGTGTTCACTGGGCCAGTTTGCCTGTTCTGGGGAAGAAAAACCCAATTTTCTGGGTGAAAAAACCCTACTCGCATATGAGACAGTCTCACTCACCTTTAATTTGAAAGAGACCAGATAAAGGTTCCTCACATCTTGGACGGGAATCGAATCCAAGTCTTTCCAACCAAAAGGCTTCGTCTACACCAACAGAGCTACGGAGGTTCTACTAACCAACTTATGTACTATAACGAGGTGACAAATACTGTGGACAGGGAAGATGCATATACAAATATACAATGGTGTACTTTGATTTTGCAAAATCTTTTGATAGACTACCTCATGACAAGCTGTTAAATAAATTGAAACAGATGGGATTGGATAACAGACTTCTGAGTTTGATCACTGACTGGCTGTCAGATAGGTATCAGAAAGTTGTATATGAGGGTGCATTATCCTGAAAGAGGAAGGTTACTAGTGGTGTACTGCAGGTGTCAGTTTGGGGACCATTGTTGTTAAATTTGTATGTTAATGATATTTGGATGGGTTTAACTGGTGATCTGAGCAGTTTGCTGATGCAAAATATTGGAGAGTAATGCAGACTCAAACAGATGTTATAGCCTTACAGGAGGACTTGAATAGATTGCATGAATGGGCAGATAAGTGGAATTGTCAGTTCAATGTTGCAAAGTGTCAAGTTTTGAGATTTGGTAATCAACAATGGGATGTGAAGTATACACTTGGTGGGGAAACTTTAAAGGAAGTAGAGGAGATGAGAGATCTAAAATTGATGGTGGAAAATGACCTGAAATTCAGGGGCAACATTGCACAAGTTGTGAAGATGTTAAGGATAATGGTAATAATGCAGAGAACCCTGACATTAACAATTATTAAACCATTGTATAAGGCCTTGATCAGGGCTCATATGGATTATTGTGCACAGATTTGGTTGCCAGGTTTTCATGATGATGAGGATATGTTGGAAAGGATCCAGAGAAGATTCACGAAGGTGGTCAGTGGTTTTTGGAATGTTGAGTACAAGGACAGATTGAGAGAATGTAAATTGCAAAGCTTCATGAATAGGAGGAAATGGTGGTGGGTATGATTGAGACATACAGTATGAGCTAGTTAGGGGTTGTTCTCAGGTTGACATGGAAGATATTATTCATAGAATGGGAGAGGGGGGTAGAACAAGATGCCATCGCTGGAAACTGTGAGGAGGGGGGGGTAGCAGAGGAGTGAGGAGCAGGTTCTTTGCTTGGAGAGTGGTTGGTGAGTGGAATGCATTGCCTGAGTATGTTGTAAATACTGAAACACATTGAATCAGTTTAAGGCACGGTTGGATGAGCATTGTGTTCAATAGTGTATACCACACACAATGATTCTCTGACTCCATGGTGGTAAGATGTTAATAATAATAATAATCATAGCATTTATGATAGCCTGTTCCATTTCTATCATATCTCATTTTTTTCCATCTGTTCATCACACATCATGAATTAACTCCATTTGTCTTACAGATTAGTGTTCTCTTCAACATTATTGTGAAGTGACTTAATCATCTTAACAGTGTTGACTGCTTGCAGAAATGTCGCATTAATGTAATACTTCACTTGCATTGTTCTTAATCCAAAATGAATAACGTTGCAATTAGAAACATTAAATTGATACTCATTAACATTTCTGAATTAGTCTGTTCAAGTCAGCTTGCAGAGATTCTGTATCTGATATGTTCTTTTTCACTCTGCACCTTAGCATTATGAGGATATCATCCAGACTGTCCCCAATCTCCTTAATATACATATTAAACATGTGGCACTCCACTAATCACTCTCCATGTACACTTCACCTCCATACTCTAATCAAGTAAATCATCAAAATCACTTACTTTAGAAATAAAATAAGTGATAAACAAAAGAATTGGTTGCAACATTCAAAATGTTAACATAAGAATGAGTCAAACATCAGGAGTATACTTCCATGTTTTGCAGCTGAGTGAACAGGAGAATAGCCTACAAAGGTTTCAGGAATACAGTTGTACTTGAGTAATTCAAAACTAATAAAAAAAATAATCATCATCATTAAATTCCTGACATTTACCCTCAAGGGGTGTACAGGATATGATAGTACTGCATGAAAAATTTACATCATTACTAACTTCCTATCTACAATTTTCTTCCAAATCAATCTGTTACCTGTCAAAGCTACAACATTGTCAGATCTTATATTTATATATCTATCTTCTTTTTAGGCACTTTTTACCGTATCAATCCACCTATATCTTGATCTTCCTCTGGGTCTTTTTCCTGTCAACCTGGCAAAGAACACTTGTTTGGCTAATCTTTCCTCACTCATTCTGTTTAAGTGACCATACCACCTGAGATTAGCTCTGCTAACACATTCTTGGATCCTGATGATGTCAAGTTCTTTCCTAATATCCTCGTTTTTAATATTATATTGTCATTGATGCCATCTGTTCATGCCCCTAATCTTTCTCAGGACTCTCATATCTGTGGCCTCTAGTCTTTGGTCAAGTGTTTTACTTCTGATCCAGCTCTCAGATCCATAAGTTAAGTTAAAACTGGTTTGAACACTGTCTTGTACACAGCCAATTTAGTGTTCCGACTAATTTCTCTCTTATTCCATATGAATTTATTCAACTGACTTCCTATCATACCAGCTTTGTTGATTCTGCTGTCCATTTCCATATTTAATTTACCATCTTCACTAAAAAATTGTGCCTAAGTAGCTGAAATGTTTTACTTGTTCCACAGGTTCCCCGTTCATAACACAGTTGACATTTTCAACAATTCTACCTATTTTCATTGTCTTTGTCTTTTTAATGCTGACCGTCATACCATATCTATTACAACAGTTATGCAGTTTAGTCAGGGAATCTTGCAAACTTGTAGCAGATTTATTTAGAAGTATAACATCGTCCGCATAAAGCAAAGAGCTGACATTAACATCTCCAATTCTGATATCATGTTTAATACCACTTTCCTTCATATTGTAATCCATATAGATAATGAATAACAGAGGGGTTAGAAGTATAACATCGTCCGCATAAAGCAAAGAGCTGACATTAACATCTCCAATTCTGATATCATGTTTAATACCACTTTCCTTCATATTGTGATCCATATAGATAATGAATAACAGAGGGAATAATGTACATCCTTGTCTCACACCAGATTTAACATTAAACCATCTTCCTGCACTTGCTTCAATTCTAACTGCTGACTTACAACTCAAATAAAGACTAAGTATTGTTTGATATAATGCCCCATTGACACCTTATCATATGCCTTTTCCAAATCGACAAAACTTAAATACAGATCTTTGTTATATTCCCATGCTTTCTCGACTATTTGTCATAAAGTGAAGATCTGATCCTGACAGCCTCTATCTGGCCTGAATCCAGCTTGTTCTACACCAAGCTTTTCTTCCACAATTTTTCTCAACCGTTTCTCAAGTATACTTGCATAAATCTTGCCAGTAACACTCAGTAGGGAAATACCTCTGTAATGAGTACTATGTATGAGAGCTCTATTCCAATAATCTGGAATTCGTCCTTCTGTCCAGGCCCTCTGAACTATGCAGTGTAACCACTGTAAAACGTTTATATCTCTATACTTGAGCATTTCTGGTCTAATATCATCTACTCCAGCTGCCTTTCCACATTTCATTAAAAAAAATAATAATAAAATAAAATATTTATGAATTTATGGTGATATCTTCCGAAAACTTCTAGATAAGCTTGTAGTCTGTTTGATTAAGATTAGAGCAATGAAGCAAGGCTTCACATGTTTTTCAAGGATAGATGGTTGAATTTAAATCTACTGTACTGTAACATCTTTTTCTGATCCCAATTAACTCTGTCTACTGTCGATGGCATTAGAAGCAAAAACCTGAACTTTCTAATTCTAGAAATCTTGTGTGCTCTTGATTTCTGTCCTAGCAGAACAACCAAAATAACAGTCATTATGAACAGTTTTGATAAACCAGGTAAAGATAGTGGAGACAATTTATCTTTAGTAGATGGTTGGAAATAAGATACCTATTATGCTGTTTTGGGGGGTGCTTATGGGTCAAAGCTGCATAACTGAAAGGAGACCTCCACATAGCCTTTAAAGGAATGCGGAGAACCGACAAGGCTTCTAACCTAATGTCCAATCCTCACCTCGTGGTGCACCCTGTTGTGTATTTACCAGGATACTGAACAAACGAGGATGGGCTGGCAATATGGGATTTAGCCCACCAAATTGTATTCTTATTGGCTTTAACCAATATACAAAATGATTGTACAACAAACTTTCATGCCGGATGGGGCATCGTGCGGTTAAACAAGGTCCCCTTGTTTTCGCCAGGGACCCAGGGTGAACAGCGAAAAGTCAGCTACTGGAACAAATCTGAAAGCACATCCCCCCAGCTGAACATCTCCAGAGTTAAAGATCGGTACTATCAACATAAGAAGCCTGAATGGCAAAGAAATGAAGCTAGCTGAGGAATTAGATAAGTACCAGATTGACATAAATAGGGGTGACTGAAACAAAAAAGACAAAAACTGGTGAGATCTTTCTGAGCAATAAATACAAAATGTTATATTCAGGCAATGACAATCAAGGAAAAGAAGTTGTAGCTATAGTATTCAACACAAAATATGAGGCTAATCATCTTGAATGACAGGCAGTCTCAAGTAGAGTGATATGGGCAAATATCAGAATCGGGAATTGGACAGTGAGACTTATTTGTGCCTATGGTCCCACAGAAGGTTCTACTAAGGTAGAAGTGGAGGAATTTTTTTGATGCTTTAAAGAAAGTAACTGACACAATGAAAAAGGAAAAGTTGGTCCTTGTTGGGGATCTAAATAGCAGAGTAGGAAATGATTGTCAGACATACAAAAATATTTTGGGAAAATTTGGAGAAAAGAGCAAAGCTAATAATGGCAAATACCTGTTGGATTTCTGCTCAGCACATGGACTAGTTATTACTAACAAGTCCATGTTCCAACATAAAAATGTGCACAAATTCACGTGGAGAGAAGAGGCAAGGAATAAGAAAATTCTCATTGACTATGTTATTGTTGATAGTGATGTTTTCTCCCTTGTGTAGGACACTAGAGTGTACAGAGGATTTGAAATTGGAAGTGATCACTATTTAGTCTTGAGCAGGATAAATTTGAATTTCATATCGAAAAGAATAACATCTGAGAAAGTTTTAAAGCAAATAAAAGTTGAGAAGCTCTCAGATGTGAACTGTAGACTAAAATACTCAAAGATTATTGAAGAAAAAATGAAAGAGTTTGAGAACAGGAACCAAACCTTGGAGATTCAGTCACAAGCCTTGAAGAAAATCCTGATTGATTAAGCCAGAGAGGCATGTGGTAAAGTTGTCTGTAAGGATGGAAAATTCAGAACTCCATGGTGGACACAGGAAATTAAAGAGAAAGTGAAGGAAAAGAAGAAAGCATATCAAAAGTTCCTGGCAAATAAGTCAGCTTTTGCTCTTAGAGAATACAGAGACAAACGTAAGCAAGCTAAACAATGTGTAAAACTAGCTAAACATAAGTCATGGGAGGACTTTGGCAAGAACATAGAAAATAAACATCAAGAAGGTGGTAAGATATTCTGTAGGTTGTTGAAGAAGCTCAGAAATGGAAAGAAGTGCTGTAAAAGGAATTAGAGATGAAAAAGGTGATATGAAAACAGGAGAAAAAAGATATCCTTGAAATATGGAGTAATTACTTTAAAAAACTGTTAAATGAAACAAGCAGTGATAGCACATTGGTAATAAACACTCAACAGGCATACAGTCAGGAATACATATCCATAGTTGAAGTAGAAAAAGCCATCAAAGGCTTGAAATGTGGAAAGGCGGCAGGAGTAGAATATTCTACCAGAAATGCTGAAGTATGGTGGTATAAAACTCTTACAGTGGCTGCACTGCATAGTTCAGAAGGCCTGGAGAGAGGGACGAATTCCTGATTATTGGAGTAGAGCTCTAATAGTACCCATATACAAAAAGGGAAATAAAACTGAATGTGAGAATTACAGAGGTATTTCCCTACTGAGTGTTCCTGGTAAGATTTATGCAAGTATACTTGAGAAACGGTCGAGAAAAATTGTGGAAGAAAAACTTGGTGTAGAACAAACTGGATTCAGGCCAGATAGAGGCTGTCAGGATCAGATCTTCTTTACGACAAATAGTTGAGAAAGCATGGGAATAACAAAGATCTGTATTTAAGTTTTGTCAATCTGGAAAAAGCATATGACAAAGTACCAAGAGAGAAGCTATTCATTACACTACAGTTATATGGTGTAAATGGGGCATTATGTCAAGCAATACTTAGTCTTTATTTGAGTTGTAAGTCAGCAGTTAGAATTTAAGGAAGTGCAGGAAGATGGTTTAATGTTAAATCTGGTGTGAGACAAGGATGTACATTATCCCCTCTGTTATTCATTATCTATATGGATCACATTATGAAGGAAAGTGATATTAAACATGATATCAAAATTGGAGATGTTAATGTCAGCTCTTTGCTTTATGCAGATGATGTTATACTTCTAAATAAATCCGCTACAAGTCTGCAAGATTCTCTGACTAAATTGAATAGCTGTTGTAATAGATATGGTATGAAGGTCAGCAATAAAAAGACAAAGGCAATGAAAATAGGCAGAATCATTGAAAATGTCCCTGTGTTGTGAATGGAGAACCTGTGGAACAAGTAAAACATTTCAGCTACTTAGGCACGATTTTTACTGAAGATGGTAAATTAAATATAGAAATAGACAACAGAATCAGCAAAGCTGGTATGGTGGGAAGTCAATTGAATAAATTCATATGGAATAAGAGAGAAATTAGTCGGAACACTAAATTAGCTGTATACAAGACAGTGTTCAAACCAGTTTAACTTATGGATCTGAGAGCTGGGTCAGAAGTAAAACACTTGACCAAAGACTAAAGACCCCAGATATGAGAGTCCTGAGAAAGATTAGAGGCGTGAACAGATGGCATCAATGGCAATATCATATTAAAAATTAGGATATTAGGAAAGAACGTGACATTGTCAGCATCCAGGAATGCATTAGCAGAGCTAATCTCAGATGCTGTGTTCACTTTAACAGAATGTGCGAGGAAAGATTAGCAAAACAAGTGTTCTCTGCCAGGTTGGCAGGAAAAATGACCCAGAGGAAGACCAAGATATAGGTAGATTGATACAGTACAAAGTGCCTTAGACGATAGAAATATAAGATCTGATAATATTGGATTCTTGACAAGTAACAGATTGATTTGGAGGAAAATTGTAGATAGGAAGTTAGTAATGATGTAAATTTTTCATGTAGTACTATCATATCCTATACGCCCCTTGAGGGTACATCTCAGGAATTTGATGATGATGATAATCATGCTGTTTTGAAAATAAATTACAAATTGTATTTTTGGGGAATCCTTCTTATTTGTTCACAAGTCTGGAAATCCTTTTAACATCAAATTGTAATCTGGTTGAAGGATGATAATTATCAAGCATATTTTAGATGGAAGATGTTTTGTATCTATCCATTAGATGACAACACAATTCTTATTTTATTTAATTCTTCAAATAGAAGGGAGTCTGAATAACAAATTGTGCATGCTGTGTTTACAAGACTTTTGATAATACCACTCTTTTGTGAAGGGTGACGATAATATTAAGATGGGTGGATGCCAGTAATTGAATAGTTAATATAGATTGAAAATTCAATATTGCCTATAGAATTATGGATTATTAAGGTATCCAGGAAGGGAAGAATATTGTTAGATTCATGTTCAATAGTGAACTTGATGTGGGTATATAAGAAGTTTATTCTGTCCAAAATCTGAAGTAATTCTGTTTAAGAGTGTAACCAGACCTCAAATATATCAACAAAATGTAGCCAGATATGAGGTTTGAGTAAGAATGGTATTAAAAAGTTGGCTTTCGAAATGCTATATGAAGTAATCAGCCAAAGTAGATGAGATACGAATGCTCATGGCAGTGCCTTCTATATACAAATACAATTTGCTCCTCCAAATGAAGCATCCTGCATCGATGTGCAAACTTAAACAATTTAACTACACCCTCAGGAAAATCATCTTGTAGAAACTAGAATTTCTTGTAGAGATGTTTTCATAAACAGAGAAACCACATCAAAAGAGACCATAATTTCAGAGTCCAGCAAACAAATATCTTTAATTTTTTCCTTGAAGTCAGTACTGTTTTTAATGTAAGAGTAAGTTTGGTTAGCGAGGATTCGAAGATGATTAGAAAGATATTTAGCCAAATGTTAAGTAGGTGAACCGATGCAAGCAAGTATTAGATTTAGTGGATAACCAGATTTGTTTACCTTGGGAAGTCAATAGATAATGCATGGAGGACTAGTATGATGAATTTAAAAATTTTTCAACAGTATTAGCGTCATCTAAAGAATATATTTGATCCAGTAATTTATTTAACCTCCCTACCAGCCGAGATGGATAAAATAGTGGGACTAAATTACACTTCTTAACCATGTTACTCAATAGGTGCTACAGAATCGTATCCAGATTTAGCTGGATGTCTATTGACGTCATGGCCGGTTGGGGGGTTAATTTGTTTATTTGACTTTGAGTGCTGACTTTACTATATGTAGCTCTTTCCATAATAAAACTTTAAGTTTGCAGTTATAACTCCATTCAGAACAGTGGCATTACTTTTGTCAGCTTGTGTGATGACAGTATTAGCCTTTTAGCAAAAGGATTAAATCTGTGCAATTTCAAACCAAGTTTGTTTCATTTGAATGTAAGTCTTTTTTGCCTATTTTCATATTGATATGAAATAATAAGGTATTTGTCTAGGTGTTAATGCAAAATCCAGACCTTTTGATAATACATTTAACTGTTTGTAGGTGAAAGGCCTATTAGTTAAATTTCTAACTCATTTGTCACAGACAAAAACAGGTGGTAATTAAGAAATATCATGGCTTTGTTCTAACATTTGCAACTTGTGAATCAATCTTTTTTTTTTTTGCAAGTTAAACGTGCCTATCTGGCTGGGGGAAGAGAAATTCTACAAATATTTCAAAATGTTCACAAGGTTAGTTTTTGAGCTAATAGATTTCAGCATTATTTGAAAAGAAAAGCTTCTTAGTATAATTGATATGATCTAATAATAAGGTCTTGCTTATTATTAGTTAGATCAGGTTATTGATGACTTGTGTGCAGTACATGATATAATAGCCTCATTGATTTTAATAAAAGTAAGAACATTATCAGCACTGTGACATTGCTTTAGAAAACACAAGTTTGTTGAGTAAATGAGTAAATTCTTTTTTTTTATTTTTTTTTATTTATTATTGGACAAAACATTCTTTAGATGCTGACATGGTCGAAAAATTGTTGGACATTCTTGGACATCCTCCTTACACGCACATCCTCTGGTACTTTGTCCACAAGTGTCTATCGAAAACCTGCCTTTACTGGCAGATGCATTCATCAAAAGTCTCATCACACCTCTCAAAAAATCGGTGTTATCAAATCTTTAATTAATAGAGCACATAAAGTGTGCTCCTCCCCTTAAGCTTACAACAAGAACTTTTCACTATAAAAAAAGTTAATAGAATCTAATGGTTACAACCCTAATCGAATCCAACAGATAATTGACTCCTATGTTCCAATCCCTTATATTTCAGGCATCTCAGAACCTATTGGCAGAATTTTGAAGAAGTATCATCTTATTCCCACATATTTTCCTATCAACAAACTTTCTCACTCATTGCCATCTACAAAAGACAAATTGGCACCTCTTTCATTAGCTGGTGTTTACCAGATACCATGTGAATGCAATTTATCATACTTTGGACAAACAGGCCGTTCTGTGGGGGAAAAAAAAGAATGAAGGAACATCAGCATTATATCGTATACATGAAACCCCATAAGTCTGGTCTAGCACAACATAACATTGACACTAAACATAATGTCCAATGGGATAAAGCTTGTCTTCTCCACAGATGCAAGTTTAAATATGGAACGCCTTTTCAAAGAAAGTTGTGAAGCCCTTTCATATCGGCCGAATTTGAATCGAAATGACTGTCTCTCTCTCCCAAAAGTTTGGGAGATTCTTATCTTATGCAACCATCAATGAAATAGTTTTTAAGAATTATTTAATAATAATTTATTAATATTAATTTTCTGGCATGCGGCAACAATTTTCATTGGTAATCCACCGTCTGTTCTGTACTTTTTATTCCATTCCTTTAACTGTTTGTCCAACACTGATGATGTACTGTTACTTTTAGTATGAAATATTTGTACCTTTAATTCATTAAAGTTATTATTGTTGGTTTTATACATGTTAAGTTATTAATTAATAGTTGGTGAAAGCATGATTCCTTGCCATGGGAGGCTGGTCTTCCAATGATATATTCTTAGCAAAGCAGACAACTATATGGAATGAAAGTTTAAAAGTTTAGTGAGCTGATAACATCTAACATCCATTTGTATTCATTTAAAGGTGATACTGCAAGTGGAGGGCCATGCTCATTCCATTGCCATAAAACTGCTTGGTGATCTCCTGTATAAAGGTCAGATTCTGTATGACAATAATTGTTATATGAGTTTACCACTGGCTGAGAAACTTCTCTCTAAAAATTGTGAACAATCAGGATTAATAGAATTGATCTTCTGGCAGAAGTTCGGAAAAGATGGAAAAAGTCATAGCCATAGAGAGGCAAAAAAGCATAAAGATATTGAAATAGCCTGGTATTGCTCATAAGAACAGAGGAGTTGTACACTGGATATACCATGATAAGCTATAATGCCACTAAGAATGGAATCAGTCTCTCAGACTAAATAGCATGTTATTATTTCAATTGCAGTAAGATCATCAGGTGGTATATAAATTGCTGTAGATTATTCACACTAAATTCAGCTACTCAAGAAATCTCTTCATCCTACACTTCAGATAGTTGATGATATAATAATATTTAAATACCACCAAGATGATATCAAAAGCACCCAAAAATCATCATCTAAGAAAAATGGAAGGTCAGTCAAAAAATCCGTATGCTTGCAAAGAATGCTACCAAAAAATTCCAAGATTGATAGATGCAAATTGTTGGGCAATAAATCAAAGAAAGTGATAACATACTGTGGAAACTGAAAGCATAATTATTATTTATCATCACAAATAATAATTATGATAACAAAAGAAATTCTTATATTGTATATTTCTGGATTGTAAAATTATAGATATAAGAATAACAAAAGAAAAGTATATATATATTCATATACTATGAAAAAGTGTATGCTGATTATTACACTGTTACTAAATAAAATAATATTAATTTTAGAGAAAAAAAATAAAAAATATAAATAAATAAAAAAAATAATGAACACATATAACAAGCACAATTCCCCCATCATTTCGTTTGCCTCAGGACTTCTGCAGTTGGAGTGCCAGCTTTCTGTCTGGATGCACACTATGTGTGATGGTGGATGGTTCCTTATCCTCTCACCATTCAACTAATGCCAGGATTCCACAAGGTTGTGTTCTCTCACCAACCCTCTTCCCTCTATATATCAATGACCTACTTCAATTGACCTCCAACCCAATACACAGTTTTCCAGATGACAGCACATTTCACTCCTTCCTTTCATTTGATAAACCTTATTCTACACAAATCACCTCAACCTGCAGAACATCAACCACCATTGCCCTCAATTCTGATCTCTGAGCCAACCTCCAGTAGGGTTCAATTTCAGTGCTAGCAAACGCCAGTTTTGCCTTATTTCTCACAAAAAGGAACCATTTTTCTCCCAGTATTATTTTTGACAACACTCAAATTTCCAGAAAATGGAATTTCTTTTCTTGGAATCGCCCTAACATCAAGCCTCTCCTGGCATAAACATTTCACAACCATTGCATTCTCAGCTTCTAAAAAAAACTATGATTTCTCTTTAGCTCGAGACATTATTTCACCTCTGAAAAGCTATTAACCTTATACAAATCACAAACCTACCCAGCTGTTGAATACTGCTATCACATTTGGAGTGGGATCCTAAGAATTCCCTCAAAATGTTCAGCCCAAACAGAGGAGAGCAATTAGATTGATTAATAACCCATCTCTTACCAACTCACTCTTCCCACTTGCATACAGGCATTTGATTTCTGCAATATGTGTATTCTCGATACAAAATTAATAACGGAAAAAACTCACGTACAAAGATTATTTAATAGTATAATTTTTGCCTGTGTGTCACAGGCATCTTCAGTACATTAAGCTCAAATTAAATAATAACTGACAATTCCAAAAATCGCCACCTAAGTAGCTGGTGTAAGATAACTAAAAAGGTCAATAAATTTCCTAAAAAAAATAAATAAAAAATAAATAAATAAAAAAATTAATACAATAAAAAGCTAGGAAAGATTAGCTGATTTGTAAAGTATTATCTCCCATAAAGGGGATAGACATAAGCTGTCGGATCTGTTTAAGTTAGGAGAATGAAGTAGAGTTTCGCATGCTTCTTTATAAAGGCGTTCCATGAGAACCTGACTTTTGTGAAGAACTCTTGTCTTTCTCCAATGAACTCTGTGTCTAGTGAAGATGGCATGTTCTGCAAGTCCAGACTTTTCAGGTTTAAAGTATTCAATATAAGATTGGTGTTCTTCTAGCCGAATAGAGGCAGATCTTCCCATTTGTCAGAAATAAGATAATCCACAAGAGCACGGAATCTGGTAGACACCTGGATGATTAAGATGTGGAAGCTTGTCCTTAGGTGAACTGAGAAAGGTGGAAATTTTTCTAAACGGTCGAAGGCAACAAAAATATTCAGTGGTTTTAAAACTTTTGCTATACATTCACTGATGCCTTGTACATAAGGGATAGTAATGCACGTTATTTCTTCTGTGTTTGAAGAGGAAGACATTAAAACTACTCAAAGTTCTTTTAATGAAGCAATTCTTATAACCATTTGATAGAAAGAAGTTATATATTGTAGTTCTTTCTGTAAAAGATCGTCTGAAGAACAAAAGGAGTGGGCCCAATGAACCAATGTTTTAATAGTTCCTGCCTTTTGACTGGGATGGTGATGAGATTCCTCATGGATATAATGAATCTTCTCATAGAAGACTCATAATGAAAATTATGAGTCTTCTTTCTATAAAGTGAGAAATGTAGGTTAATGTGGTTGGCAAAGAATTAGAAGATCTAAAAAGGCTAACTGCTTATTTGATTCTACTTCTAGGGTAAACTTGATCCTAGGATGAAGTGCGTTTAACTTAGTGAGAAATTGTTGAAGTTCATCCAAAGAGCCATTCCATATACAGCAAAAATGTCATCGACATATCTGAACCAATGAGTAGGTCTGGGAGAAATGTTGTCAAAGATACGTTGTTCAAAATGTTCTATAAAGAAATTGGAGATAGCAGGAGAAAGGATTACCCATTGCTGTTCCTTCAATTTGTTGATACAACTTATTTTTAAAGGAAAAATAACCAGAATTTATTACAAAATCAAATATGTTTACAATATCTGAAGGAAATTCCTGTTGTAGTAATTCAATGCTTTTCGAAAGAGGCACATTTGTAAATAAAGAACATCTAAACTGATCATGATATCAGAAACGTCCAAATGAAGATCTGAAATTTTATTTTTGAAATCCAAAGTATTTTTTATATAAGTATGAGTTTTTCTAGTTGAAGAGGAGAGTAAATTTGATAAAAAATTTTGAGATTTTGTAAGTGGGGCAACCTATACAATCTACGACTGGTCTTAATGGAATACCTGGTTTATGAACTTTTGGAAGACCATATAATCTAGGTGGACGACCGAAGAAGGTTTTAAATTTTTTCTTTTGATCTTCATTCCATGTAGATACATTATTTATAAGAGAATTAATTTTTAAAACTTAATATGTGTATTCTATAAATATTTCCATTGCAAATGTTCAGCTGAAATAGCATCAATAATCCCCCCACTCAGTACTAAGTCCTTTGGAACACGTCCAACTGCTGCTCAATATCCCTTCAGAGAGAGGATTTATGAGACAGAGGAAGAAGGAACCAGAAGGAAAATGGAGTGAGTGTAGATAGGTAACAAATTATATTAATAAAAAATTATTAATATAATTTGTAAATGCATCCTAAGTGAACTGTAATATATTCATTTTATTTGTTGTTACGGAAAGTGAAAGTATTTCTAACAGACTCTGCTAATGTGATTTGATTGGCTGCTGTCAGAAAACTAAGTTATTTCATGATAGCACGTGCCTTAGCATTGAGAACTGTACAACGATCGTGTGATAATTTCGTGATTTGGGCGGGAAAAAGAGAGAGGATTTATGAGATAGAGGAAGAAGGAATCAGAAGGAAAATGGAGTGAGTGTAGATAGGTAGTGAGACGTGACCTAACCTGAGATCAAACGTTGCAACAAAGATTTGGAAGCTTGTTCCGATTTTAATGAATCTTACTTCGAACTCATAATTATTTATAATTTCCTGTCACCTTGTAAAGGAATTTACCTGAGTGAATGGATAATAATAATATAATTGAGATTTATCATAAAACAAGTTATTACGAGCAAGAAAATATCTTTTCCAGTCTTGGCAAATAAGTTGTTGAACTCAGGGATACTACAAGTTTTGTGTCGTCTAAAGTGGAAGATTATCGAGTGCCTAGAAGTGATGTAAGAATTTTCCATAATGTGCATGCTATAATGATCACACCGGTAAGAATATCTATTCTATAACTAACGTGTGATAGTGATGCTTGTGTCCGGAGAACTTGGTAAAATTTCGTGTTGCTGAAGTCCAGCTTGATTGAGTAATATTATAAAACATTTCCTTGTGAAACAAAATGTGAGAAACTTCATTAAAGAAATAGTTCGTGTTTGAATGTGTTATCTCACAATGCATATGTATACTTAAGACTGAACCTTTTAAGAACTATTTTAATCCTCTGATAGATATTGAAGTTGCCAGTTAAGTGTTTGATAAATTGAAGATTATGAATATTTCTCTGAGACTAAAAAGAATTAACTTTTGAATGTTTTGCTGAATATTGATGTTGTTTAAAGTGAAACTAAGTTGAAATCATAACAGTTGAGAATTGTGAAAACTTTATACATAAGTTCTAGCAGTAAATGATATACTCAGCTGAGTAGAATCTAATTTCTTTATAGAATGCGTAAATTGTTTTCTAATTGTATTGATCTTAATAGAGTTCTTGTTTCTTATGTAAGAATAATTTTTTGAGAGAATTAAATATCTTGTTTAACTTGATTCTTATGCTTGCCTAATTTCAGTTTCATTGCACCGCTCATTAAAATACAAATCTTGCGGGAAACCCTATATATAAGTAAGACAATTTCGACCTGTAATAAGTTCTCATAGCTGTAGTGCTAATTGGTGCTTGATTCTCTCACAAAAATTGTGTGATTTCAAACATAGAGTGGCACAGTATAATAAAAATTTTCTTTATGTTTGAAAGTGGGGTCAAACAACAGCTAGCAAATATAAGGTTGGATGAAAGACTAAACCAACAGCATGATGTTTAGGGTCTCCCTCAGTGAGTCTAAGGACTCCATGAAGTTGCCCAGTATTATTATCTTTTCTTTATCATGTAGCTTCCCTCAGAAACCAGCGTAATCTGAATAAATATTGTTTAAAACTATCCAAATTGTGAGAAACATTAATCATCTGAGGTTTCAGATCTCAACTGAGGCCTCCAGCAAGCATTCACAGAGAGAACCCCATGTATTTAGAACTCTAGTCTTTTGTCGATGAGTTTCACTTTTTGTGTTGCCTTTGTGTGCATCCATGTTACAAGTTATGATGTACTAACTGAAAATGTCTCTATGACTGAGATGAAATACTGGAAGAAATTAACAGTTCTTTTTATCTTTTACAAGTGCTGTTTTATTCAATTAAGCCTCCATCATGAATTACTCCTTTCTTAGTGGTAGTAATAAATCATTACTACCACTAACAGAATAAGCTGAATGTGGTTGTTGCCAGCAAGTTACATGCAGTTAGAGGCTTTTGAATTTTCTCATATTCTATTATTTTGCTTCAACTTCGTTAGTGTTATAAAAGAAGACCATAATTCTGGATTTAGAATTCTAACAGCATCTTAATTGGGACATTAATAGTATTTGTTTTAGAGAGCTCTACATGAATGGCAATGATTTGTTCCCCTACTGTGATAAACTCAACTGTTTATATAAGCATTGGACTTTTACTAACTGAAATTTATGTTTCAGTCAGCAATTTATATATGATAATATCTTCTTGTAGAATAGGCAGTCATATGCAAATCTTAAGTGTTTGTGATTATTCATTTCACTCTGTTAACATCATCATTATTATTATTCAGGCCTCCATGGAGTCAACAGACTCATCGTGGGAGGTCCTTCCTAGGAAACACAGTCTATCATACCACTCCTTGAACTCATTGACCATTCATGCTCTCACCACTCAATCAGGCAATGCATTCCACTGTTCAACCACTCTCAATACAAAGAAACAACTCCTCATCCTCTGTCTCACAGCTTCGTTTCGTAACTTCCAGGGATGGCCCCTTGCCATCGCTCCTTCTTTCACAAAGTGAAAGAACTCCCCAGTGTCAACCGTGTAACTGCCACTCATATCACCTCTCCTTCTTCTATCCACCAAACTCTGCAGTCCACATGCTTTTGTACCCTTTCCACAGTTAATTTATCCCCTTCAAATCCTGGGGACCAAATTTGAGAACAATAGTATAAGTGTGGTCTGATCGGGGTCTTATACAACGGAATGATAACTCTTTTATCTCTGCAGGTCAGCGTCCTTCTCAGTATTATAGCAATCCTTTGGGTTACCTTAACCAGCTTTGCAATATGCTCCCTGAATTTCAATTTTCTATCAAATCATCACCCCCAGATTTCTTGTCTCCCCTGCTTCCTCCAGTACAGCTCCTCCAATCGAGTATGCAGCCTGCCATCTTTGTATCCCAAACTTCAAGACTTAACAATTTCTGCATTAAACCGAAACCCTCATTGCTAATCTGTCTAGTTTATTCAAATCCTCTTGCAGGGCTGCCACATCTGCACTATTACTGAATAACCCTTCCCAGCTTCACATCATCTGCAAACAACTGAATATCCCCTTGCAATCAATTGACAATGTCATTGATATAAAGGTTAAATAATACAGGTCCCAGTACTGAGCCCTGTAGAACCCCACTTGTAACCTTCTGCCTCCTTGATATTGCAAATAGTATTGTGCTCAAAAACTTTACAAAAAAAAAAAAAAAAATGTGGAAAAAAAAATATATATACACAAGGATGGACTGGAAAGTTCTTGGCCTAACAATGAAAAAACGAATATATAATTTCAAAATTATTTTTATTTTTCAACATAATCTCCATTAAGACTAATACATTTATTCCAGTGATGCTCCACACCATTATCCCATCCCTGTAGTGGTTCTCAGTAAGACCTGCAATCACCTCTTGATTCGAATAAAAATGCTGACCAGCAAGGAAGAGTTTTAGTTTTGGAAAGAGATAGAAGTTGGAGGGAGCAAAATCTGGGGAATAGGGTGGATGTTCCAACAATTCATAGTGCAGATCCCTTAATTTTCCCATTGCCAAAACACCTTTGTGGGCAGGTGCATTGTCCTGATGAAAGATGATTTTTCTTTTCTGCATACTGGGTCTTTTCTCATGAATGTTTTCATCTAGTCTGGTTAAAAGATCAGAATAATATTCCCTGGTTATTGTTTTACCCTTTTCAAGATAATTAATAAACAAAATGCTTTAGCATCCCAAACCACCGATGCCATGATCTTTCCTGCTGATGGAACCGACTTTGTCTTCTTTGGCACTGAACAACCAGCTTCTATCCACTGTTTTGATTGTTGTTTGGATTCTGGTGTGTAATGGTGAACCCAAGTCTCATCCATAGTAATAAATCGATGCACAAATCAGTTTTATTCTTGTTAAAATGCTCCAAGCCCTGTCCAGAGATTTTCATGCGAGTGCGTTTTTAATCTGTTGTGAGCAAGCGTGGCACCCATCTTGCGCAAAGATTTTTCATATGCAATTCTTCATGCAAAATATATCCTACACGTTCATTCAAAATGCCTATAGTCTCAGCAATTTCACTCCTTGACTCGCCTGTTATCCAATTCCATATCGAGCACTTGATCAATGATTTCTGGTGTTGTTACACTTTTTGAAAGTCCTTCACATTGATCATCTTCAAATGGAATTGAGTGTAAAGGATGTAGTATTTTTAAGAATGACAAAAGCAATAGGAGAGGAGGGGGAGTACTACTAAAGATATCAGATCACTTGAGTCCAATTAGGATAGAAACACAGAAAGTGATAATGGTAACATTGTCTTGTGTAGCATTGATTTTCAGACTATCTGGTGTGAAATAAAGTCTAATGGGATGAAATATCTGGTGGAATGTACCTCAGACCTTGCAGTTCATTTTCTGGGGATGAAGAAATGCATCGCCAAATTATTACCCTGATTGGTACTAAACAAGTAACTATGATGAGAGATTAAAGTATCTAAATATTGATTGGGTAGTAGAGAAATCTCATGATAAGAACAAAGGAGAATATTTTGAGCTGTTGCACAAAAACTTTCTCAAGCAGCATATGAAAGAAGGACCTTGAGGACAAAGAGTGTTAAATTTATCTTGGTGTCAGAAGGTATCTCAGTTAAGGATACGACTGTTTTGCCACCAGTTGGTGACAGTGACTATGCCGTACTGACCTGGGAAGTAGCATAGCATACCACATAGATGTCCAAATCAGGACTGACTACATGCTGAAACACTAAAAATCTGGAAATTATGATAATCTCAGGAGAATACTATCTTTGGTTCCATGATATCAGTTGCTGAATGGAAACTGATATCAACTCTGCATGGGAATTATTGAATAAAGTGCTTAATTGATGTGATATCTGAATGTGTTCCTGCAGTTTAACAAATAGGATGGAAGTGAAGTGGTGTGACTTATTATGCAAGAGACCCATAAGAAGAGGATGATGTGAAAGGAATACCGAGAGAATGAGTGAGAGGAATTTATAAATGTATAAAAAATTTTGGCCAGAAAAGTTACAAGTGTTGTATGGAAAGCTAAGTTGGAGTATGAAAAGAAATTGATTTCACAGGCTGAAGGCATCCCAAAAGAATTTTATCATTATGTTGGAAGTAAAAGAAAGAATGGGTGCTGAAGAATAACTTTACTAAATACAGAAGTACTCTTCTGTCAGAAGCAGATGCAATAGTTCAAATAATGAGTGCTCACTCTGCCATAATAGTGCTTCATGCTATAAATAACACCAAAAGAGGAAAAAATACATTTATTCAACTTTGTTCTTATTATGATCTGAGAAGACCGCCAGGGAGTCAAGGACTCATCAAGAGACTTACTAATATTTCACTGGTTTTCTGACCAGCATATTCAGAGCACAATTATCACTGTGACAAGCACATAGTACTAAATAATTGTGAAAAATAGCAGTTCAAATTGCAACTGAAACAGAACTTACTTAGTGTAATGTTTGCAGGTGATCATGAAGTTAATTTGAAGAAGCCAGGCTATCACGTCTCAAAATGACAGTTTCCCAGATCATTGGCAAATTAATGCTACATTTCTTGAGATTGGAAGAGAGCTTCATAGCTGATGCTGATTCTAAAAATAGTCCTATATCAACTTCTACATAGCATCGATGTTTTCCTCCATGCAATCTTATGTGAAGGAGGAGTATCTGGAGCATGGTCTGCAAATCCTGACTTGCCATAGGAATGATTGGAAATGTAATTTTTTTGTTCTTCAAGTCAAATGTTAACTAATCCACCAGCCTGTTCAAAGTAAGCTAAGCTACAGGACAAGGAACTTTAAACACCCCAGGATGTGCAAGAGGATTAAGTTGATCTTTAGGAGAGTGACTATTTTTTCTGATGTGCCCTTAATATATGTGATGACGATGGTTTTGCTGTGATCTTTGGTGTTGGTTGCAGGAGGAATGAGTGAGTACATGTAGTATTTTATCTGTTTTATATGGGCTGTAGCCATTGGCTAAAAAAGGCGTTGTGAAGATCCCTGAGTTCAGTTTCAAGAGCTTTATCATTTGGACAAATAGCCTTGGCCCAGTAAGTGAGTGTTCTGAGGGTGCCATACAGTAAGGAAGGGTGATAGAGTACAATAGCCTATACAAGGTGCCATGTGAGGACATTAGCTCCGTTTCAATTACAAGTTGAATTGTTTTCCACAATTATTTAGTTTGGTACTGTGCTTGTCACAGTTATAACTGTGCTACGAAGATGATGGGAAATAAAACCAGTGAAATATTTGTAAGTTTAATAAATGTATATTTTTTCTCTTTTGGTGTTGTTTATACCATGCAACATTATAAATAAACAGCACCTAAGCCTTTCTGTACACATTTTCCAAAGTCAGCTTGATGTATGTAACATAGTGCACAATGCTTCCACTACATTGGATGAAGAGATACAAATGCATGAGAAGGGGGTTCTAGAGATGTTGAATATGGCACTTAGGACAAATGGGATATCAGCATTTATACCAAAGGAATGCTCAGCTGAACTGGCTAGGTTCAGTTGATATGTTTGTATAGTTTAAGTCTTGGCTCAGGAAATATCCCACAGAAATGGAAAAAACATGATAATCCTATTGCACAAGAGTGGTGCAACTAATGTGTCTGACTGTTGATCCAGCAGAAAGTTTAGAGAAATTGGTAAGAACTTGCGTACAGAAATAGCTCGACAAAGAAGCCATACTTGGCAAGAAACAGCATGGATTTACTAAAGGTAGACAAATGATAACTGACATTGGGTGTAATAGGTTGTGATAATATAGATCACTAAAGTGATTAGTTTTGCCACATATGCTAGTGGCTTCTTCTGGGTTAGGAAGAACAAAAAAATATAATAAGTGGTAACACGAACCATTACATAACTAAAACCGAACATGTAGGAACTGTTACACAAAAGTAAAAAAAAAACAGAAACACCTAGAGCATGAAGATGGCATAGGTTAGTCATTGTTCAGTAGGTATGCGCAATAGCTGGCAGAAAAGTTAAGTCTGACATGTGGAAAGATCTAATAAGTGACTTGCAAATATCACATAAAATCATTCCCTGGTTTCTGTTGAGTGTACCTTGTGAGTGGATAATCGTCATACTCTTTGGTGTTGTGGACACTGAAGTTGGCTTCTGTGTAAGGCATGGAGCTCTTGTCCCATTCAATATGGTGAGTATGGGAGAAGTGGAAAGCTAGGCTTGAATTGTCTTCTCTGCTGTTATTAACCTCTCCAATATGCTCTTTTTGTCTAATTTCCAAACTTCTAGATGTTTGCCCTATGTAAGCAAGAACTATTCCAAGAACATGGAATATTGTAAATTCCAGGATGTTTATTGAGAGGGTGGTGGTCCTTAGGTGAACATAACAATATTCCATGTTCTTGTGGCCTTGCTTACATAAGTAAGGAAATGTTACTTGCTCAACGTACTCTGTTGGACAGGACTTGGGTGGCCTTTAAAAATCACTCTTTATAAATTCTCTGTATCTCTTTCCATTTATTAACATTTAAAATTATCAGTTTTAAGAATGAATGATGCATTCATAAGAATACCTTGCTAATTGCACTATGGTATCACCATACCTAGTTCTAGGACCACCATAGACTGTATTGCTTGTGCAGGTTTTTATGTTTTACTATTGTACACTAGAAGTTAATTAAACTACAATCTACATATTTTGCTGTTATTTTATTATGAACTGCATCAGGATCAAAGTTCTCTTTTTTGGTAGCAGCAAAAACTATTGTTAAAACTTAAGCATATAGCTTAGGATAAAATTTTACTGAACTGACACCCACACACAATCATTTTGAACTCACCTTGTTTGCCATACTTTGCTAGGAGTTCAAAACAAAATACATTTTTTAGAAGTTTGTTGATTCAGGTTGTCAACTTTGTAAAGTGTTTTTATTATTATTATTATTTTATCTCTTGCTGTTTAACTTACATTGAGGCATTTATTTGTCAGTAATGCTGCTGTAAAAAAATGCCGATGAAATATATTGACCTTATCCTAATAAAAAAAAATAAAACTGAGATATGCTAATGTGAAACATACCAGTGCTGTGAATGCAAACACATATTTAATAGTGGCTACTTATTCTTTTTAAATTAGAAATAAGATATCCGGAGTATTTAATTGTATTTGGGAAATTCAGATCTCATTAGCATTGTATAAATCTTTCTCATCACCATAAGATGAAGCCATTAAGTAATTCATACACTCTCAGTTTTATTGATCCTTCACCAGACTTGTATGCAAGACATAAAAATGTTTTGTAAAAATTTGGAGGAAAGAGCTAACCTAATAGTAATAAGTAATTATTGGATTTTGATTCAGGATATGTGCATCAACTAGTCATTACTAACTTCATGCTCCAACATAAAAATGTGCAGAAATGCACAAGAGAAAACATGCAAGAAATATGGAAGTTTTATGTACTATGTTATGTTGTCAGTGACATCTTGCGCTTGGATATCAGAGTATATCGGTGATTTCAAAATAGAAATCACCGATATACTCTGTTATCCAAGATTAGTTAATTTAGTTTCAAACAGAATATGAATGAATATCTAAATATATGAAGAGCCAAAGGCTTCAATTCGGCGACATAACTTATTTAAGTTAAGGGATATTACATCTCATATTGTTCCTTAGCCAAATAAGAAACTCAAAGAGTTTCATGCTGAATATAGAAACTATATGAAGTTTGGCGATTCCAAGCGTAAGCAAATACCTGGATAGTGCAGCAACTGACCCTTAAGGTAGTGCAAGCTGAGTCAACTCATAGCAAAGGTGGAGCAAGATCCGATCACTATTTTTGATATTTATCCATAATGTGAACTTAGCTCCCCTACTCACTGATGAGACCTCAATAAAGGTTGAAACTGGCCTGGGTAGTGACCTTCTCTCATAATGTAGAACAGTAATACAGCTCCTGAGAGCTAAGTTCACATTATGGGTAAATATCAAGAATAGTGATCAGAGCTTGCTCCACCTTTGCTATGAGTTGCCTCAGCTTGTACTACCTTAAGGGTCAGTTGCTGCACTATCCAGGTATTTGTTTACACTTGGAATCGCCAAACTTCATATAGTTTGTATATTCGGCATGAAACTCTTTGAGTTTCTTATTCGGCTAAGAAACAATATGGGATGTAATATCCCTTAACTTAAATGAATGAATATCATATTGAAAAGAAATATATGTATAAAGATTTTTAAAATGAATCAAAATCAGCAGCTTTCTGGGGTGAACTCTGACTCATGTGGTTAAATTGTTTATAAGGCTAGAAAACTTTAAGGTGGACTCAAAGTCAAAGAGGCAGTTCTAGTAAAGATGAAATTATAGCAAAAGTACCAGGTAAATTAGTCAACATGTGCCCCTTTAGAGAATATATAGAAAAAAATGTAAGGAAGTTAATCTCCATAAAATGAGTTAAAAGGCATGGAAAGACTATAAAGAAAAGTTAAAGGTCACAAATCTCCAAATTCTTTAAAGCTTAAAATGGAGGAAAGAGTACCATAAAAAGATTCAGAGATGATAAAAGTGACATGGAAAATGAAGATATTCTGGATGTGTATAGAGTTTAAAAGATTGTTAAATTATTAAGCAGTGACAGAACAGTGGTATAAAATATCAAAGACGAAGATAGTTACATATTTCAGTGTTTGAAGCAGAAAAAACTGGGAGAAAGAAAGCTGGATTAGATGATATACAAACAGAAATAAAATGCTCAGATATGGAGGTATAAAAGAAATGGTTACATGATGATTCTGCTTGGATTTTACAAAGACATTTGACAGAATACCACATGGAACTCTGTTACACAAATACAAATAGGGATGGATGTTACACAAATTAAAACAAATAGGGATGGATGTGACACTGATTATGTGAAGATTGTGACTGCTGGACACACATCAGAAAGTGGTATATGGAGGAGTAGAATCCAGCAAAAGCAAATGACTAGGACCACTACTGATTAATTTGTACATAAATGTTATAAGAAATAATCTGAAAGGAAATATTCAGTTGTTTACTGATGGTGCAAAAATTGGGTAGAGTAATAGTTAGGAGATATAAAGGGAATGGCTACATGATGAATCTGCTTGGATTTTACAAAGGCATTTGACAGCCAGTCTGTTTGCCAAGAGGTTAGCATGCCCACTCTCCAACTAATAGGTCATGGGCTCGAATCCTGACTTGGATGTGGATGTTTGTGATTGTCTTTAGGTGGGAGATGAATTTCATCACCCAGTGTGAGACTACCGCCCCACCTATTGGAGGCCTGGAGTGGCTCGAAAAAAGTTCCATGTTTGGTTTCTAGAGCAGGGTTTCCAGAATATGTAAAAATGAAGGAATAAAAATTTACAAAAAATATCTAAAAATCTTTAAAAATAAAATCCTTAGCCCACCCATCGTACAAATACTATAGGTTTACTAATAACTTTTCATAGGTGGAATCCACATATATATAAAAAAAAAAAGTCAATCAATGCAATGTAGAGAGCTTGCAGGATGATTTAAATAGGCTGTTAGTATAGGCAAAAGATAATGGGTGTCAGTTCAATGTGAAGTTATGCATTTTGGGATAAATAGTTTACAAGCTATGTTCCACATTGATAGAAATGTACATGGGAAAATAGATGAAGCTAGCAATTTGGGAGTTGTAATAGACAGAGTTGAAGGTTAAAGAGTATATTGCTAAAGTTGTCAAGGAAGCTCATAGGATTACTTTGTTATTGAAGAATAGACTAACAAGTAGAGATAATGAAGTCTTATTCCTCTTTATAAGGCTTTGATATATCCACATCTGGATTACTGTGCTCAGAGCTGATCACCTGGGTTTTTTGGGATGAGGAGGTAGTTGATAGGATCCATAAGTGAGTGGAGTGCATGCACCCTCTGAGGATAGATTGAGGGTTTGTAGGTTTCAGAAATTGGTTGATAGGCAAAACAGAGGTGATATGATAGAAACATTTAAGATAATTAAACAGTTTTATAGGATTGATGCAGGGGATATATTTCAGCCCATGGCTAGAGGGGAAGAACAAGAGATCATCCCTGGAAGTTGAGTAAGATCGTGGTTAGTAAAAATATAATTTTTTCATGTAGTATAGTGTCCTGCACTCCTTGAGGATACATATCAGGAGTTTGATGATGATAGTGTTGTGAAGAGTCTGCATAAAAAAGTTTTGGCTTCATATTTATGTTATTATTATTATTACTGAAGAATACTTTGATGAGCAGAGACAAGCAGGTTATTGTTCCTCTTTGTCGAGCTTTAATAAGACCCCATCTTGACTACTGTGCCCAGATCTGGGTGCCAGGGATTCTTCTTGATGGGGAGGAGGTAGAAAGGAACCAGAGGTGAGGGACCAAGATATAGCTGGTCTATGGAATGAACTTTACGAGAACAGGTTGAAGATCTGTGGGTTACAGAAATTGGTTGATAGGTGGAAAAGGGGTGATATGATTGAGACATTCAAATTACTGAGGGGTTTTTACAACATTAATTCAGAGGAAATTTTTCAGAACAGGTGTGGTGGTGGGAGAACTAGGGCCATCCATGGAAACTGAACAAGAGTGTGGTCAGCAAGGATGTTAGAACTAGGTTTTTTATTTTGAGTGTGGTGAATGAGTGGAATAAGCTGCCAGAGTCTGTTGTGGGTGCCATGACTGTGAATGAGTTCAAAGTGTGATAGATACTGTGCGAATGCTGAATAGTTCTTGACGTGATGTTTAGGGCCTCCCTCGATGAGTTTAAGGACTCCTTGGAGTTGCCCATAATAATAATAATTATTATTATTATTGCTGCACCCTCCATGGAATCAACAGACTCATCGTGGGAGGTTCATTCAATTGACAATATATTTATCATACCAAATCTTAAAATCCTTAACATTCCTTGCATTGACAACACATTACCAGAATGTGTTGTCAATGCAAGAATTGTCTATTCACTGACAATTTTCCATGTAAAAAATCTACTCCTCACACCCTCTCTTCACCATGCTCTTACATAACTTCCAGGGATGACCTCTGGCTTTTCCCTTCTTGCCTTCTACTCTTTTTAGAGTCTCATCTGGATCAATCTGATAAAATCCTCTCAAATGCCTAAATATCTCTATCATATCACCTCTTTTCCTCCTATTCACCAAACTCTGCAATCCACATTTTTTAAACCTCTCCATATCCAGCTTTCCAAAGTTCTGATATTGTCTTAGTCACTTGCCTCTGGACCCTCTCCGATGTCTCCACATCATACTGAAAATCAAGTGACCAAATTTGAGCACAATAGTCCAAGTGTGGTCTGACTAGTGCTTTATACACTGGCACAACCACTTCCTTAGTCCAGCATGTTAGAGTGCTTCTTATCATACAGCACTACAATGTGCAGCCTTTGCAACACTAGCAGTATGACCTCTAAACTTCAGTCTACTCCCAAATATCTAATTTCCACTTTCTGCAGTATGGCATCATCAATATAGTACACAGCCTTACATTTCTGCACTCCAAAATGCAACACATTGCACTTATTGATATTAAAACTACAACTCTCCACTCCTTTGTCCAAGTAAAAAGTATTCAAATCTTCCTGAAGGGAATTAACATCAGCAGTGCTACTTATAATTCTTCCCAACTTTGCATCGTCAGCAAACAACTGAAAATCCCCACTCAGTCCAAATGATATATTATTTACAAATAAGTAAACTATATATCATTTACCCTCCTTTTTTGAGACACTGCTCCATACATGACCTGCTGGTAGCATTCAGAGAGCCAATCTCTGATCCATCTAACCAATATACTATCTATTCCCATCCTGTGCAGTTTGTACACCAACTTATTATTATTATCATCTGACCTCCATGGAGTCAGACTCATCGTGGGGAAGCACACACTATTGTACATAATGCTCATCCAACCATGCTTTAAACTTATTCAATGTGTCTACATTCACAACACACTCAGGCAATGCATTCCACTCACCAACCATCTCCATGTAAAGAACCTGTTCCTCACTCCTCTGCTCACACCCTCCTTATACAATTTCCAGCGATGTCCTCCTGTTCCATCTCCTCTTACATTCTATGAAAAATCTCTTCCATGTCAACCTGATAACAACCCTTTAATTAGCTTATATGTCTCAATCATATCTCCCCAGTCTTCCTCCTATTCATGATGCTTCGCAACTTACATTCACTCAATATGACCTCACCTCGTACTTCACATTCCAAAGACTACTAACCACTTTTGTGAATCTTCTCTGGACCATTTCTAACATATCCTCATCACCATGAAAACCTGGCGACAAATCTGTGCACAATAATCTGTATGAGGCCTGATCAAGGCCTTATACAATGGCATCATAACCTCCATTTCTGCATGTCAGGGTCCTTCATATCATTACTATTATCCAAAGTGACATCTTCACAACTTGTGCATTGTGGCTCCTGAATTTCAGGTCCTTGTGCAACATCACCCCTAGATCTCTCATTTCCTCTGCTTCCTTTAAAGTTTCCCCACCAAGTGGGGAAAATTTCCCCATCCCATTGTTGCTTACCAAATCTCAAAACCTTACACTTTGCAACATTTCACTTACCTGCCCATTCATGCAATCTATTCCAGTCCTCCTGTAAGGGCATAACATCTGCTTGACTCGGCATTGCTCTCCCCAATTTTGCATCATGCAAATAGCTGCAGATCAGATCATGAGCTGCAGAACATGTTCTCCCATTAACAAACTCATGCTCATAACCACAGAGAATACCACTGTTATCAACCCATTTCTGTATCCTACTTCTCACCAATCTCTCCAGTACTTTCACCATAACTCCAGATGTGATAATTTATCAAAAGCTTCTGCAAAGTCCAAGAATATCACTGAATATGAATCTCCCTTATCTAACATACCCTTTTCACTATCATAAAATGCAAGTAAATTGTTAAAACAAGGCCTAATCTTTACAAATCCATGTTGACCATCATCAAGAATGCTATGTTCATCAACCCCAATCCTTAACTAATCTCTTCAACACCTTGACCACAACCACAGTTATACAGACGGGTCTTTAACTGGAAACTTCTGTCCTAGAACTATGCTTGTGGAGTGGTACTATTTTGCCTTCTTTCCACTCCTTAGGAACCCTATCCACTGCAAGACTTTCATTAATTAACCAGGTCAAGGACATAGCCAGCTGTGGGCACATTCCTTAAGAATGCATGGTGATATGTTATTCATTCCCACAGCTTTATTAACATCTAACCCAACCAACACCTGATACACCACTGACTCTTTCACTTCCACTTCTCCTAATACTTGCCTTCCTTCTGTATATATTGCACCACATCATTTACACCGGATACTCTGATAAAGTACTCATTCAATAATTCTACTGCCATGACTATCCACCAGTGTCAACTTGCCATAATTGTTCTTCCTCTTGCTTGCCCTATAGCAGGAAAATTCCCTTGAGTTAACTTTAGCCTGACCCACCAATCTCCTCTCATACTGCATCTTTTCTTTCTTTACCATGCTCATCACTTTTCTAGCCTACACTTTATACCCTTCATGGATCTAATCACCATCAACTGTCTTGTACCTCCTCAATAGCATTTTTTTCCCCAGCAGAGTTTGCTTGATTTCACTTCTACTTTATTTACTCACTTCACCCTTGATATGTAGTTATGCATTGCTTTTGTCAGATATATATTGTCTTGTGAATTTCCATGCACTATCGACATCAGAGCTGCCCTGTAGACAAGAGGTGTTCAAAATTATATTTCACTGCTCCCATAAAATAAATATGCAAATTAAAATGAAATTAATTTCAAGAAATTTTTATTTATTTGGTATGTAAATGAACAGTGTTTGATGGATGATGGACATCAGTGTTTAAGCCACTGATGTCCATCATCCATCAGTGGCTTAAACGAGCACTTAAGTGCCCATAGCCTTCCATATCCTCGTAATATGAGGATCAAGCAGTTACCCCTATGCCTCTAAGTATTCTTGTCTGTAAATTGTGTGTCCCCTACTGGCTAGTTTGTCTGTTTTGAGGGACAAAAAAACCTGAGTTTCCAGGAGAAAAAGCCTCTACCACTGTATGAGACTGGCTAACTCACCTTTAGTCGAAAGGGACCAGATAAAGGTTCCTCACATCACTGATGGGGAATCAAATCCAGACCTTCTTGACCAAAGAGCTTCATCTATACTGACTGAGCTATGGAGACTCACAAGATATATGTATGTGTAAATAAAAATAGAGTATGTCAAAAAAAATTTTTTTTTTTTTTTTCAGTTATCACAAAAAATCACAACACAATTCAAACCTGCTTTGATGCACCACTCATGAAGCATTACATCAAAGCAAAGCGGCTAATCGGTTGTTGAGTTTACTGTTCATTTTTTTATCGCCTTACTGTTTATTTTAAGTCATGCTATCTTTGTAGTAAAGTTTTACTTCATGAATAAGAGCATTGTATAAAAATTTACTTTTATTTATCATCTTGAAATGCAACCCCTTCTGATCAGGTGCCTTTGTGTGGGGCACACCTGCATGGGAGGTCCTGGTCGACATATTTTCTGCTCAGCTCATCTACCCAACTTACTGATGCTGTCCACAAAGCTTCCTATAATTGCCTGCTTTATACTTTCACATATATCCATTTTTGGCAGTAATATTTTCTTGTTTTACTACTTCCCAAACAAGTACCTCATGATCACTCTCACCATCCTTTGGCAGTGTCAACACTTCATTAAGAACTACATCTTGTGAAGTTATCACCAAGGCCAGAACATTAAAGCCTCTAGTTGCTTTAGTCATATGCTGCTTAAGATATTTATCTCTCACAAACTCAACAAACCCTCTCTCCTTTTTCCAGTACACTATCTTCTCCTTCCATTCTATATTCCTGTATTAAAGTCTCCCATTAGGATCACCTTCTTTTTACATGCCCAACTTATTTGCTAAACATTTCACAGTAAATATTCTCTCCATTCCATGGCCTATAACAGCATCCTATCAGATATTCTCATCTCATCTTCCTTATACCCTCTTTTACCTTGCGGTGTCGAGGGTCCATTGATCATCGGACCTCACTCCGTTTACAGGATAAGGTGGTCAGCCTTATGCCCCGGTGTATCCTATGGCCTGTAGTGTTGAGTTCTCACGGCCAGTTTGCCTGCTTTGTGGGATGAAAAACCCCATAATAAACTGGGGAAAAAACCCTGCTGTCCACGCCCAAGACTGGCTAACTTGGCTATGGCTGAGGAAGATCCTTCAGCTCCTCACGTCACCGACGGGAATCGAACCTAGGACACTCCTTCCCCAGGCATATGGTTGCGAAGCGCATAGCCACTAGGCTAACCGTGCGGACATCAGATATACTAGCCTGTTTATTTCAATTTCATACCACACAGATTCAAAATCTGTACATGCACCATCAGCTTCCACACTTTGTGGACACAATTCCTCTGCGATCATTAACAGCACTTCCCTTCCTCTTTTCCCATTTCTAACCTTCTGGAAAATTATATATCCTTCTATTTCTATTCCCAACATCACATTCTCCTCAAACAACCAAGTTTCACTTATTCCAATTATCTTTGGGTATACTGACTAGATCATTGCAACAAATTCAGCTCTCTTGTTTCAAATACTCCTTACTATAATAAATTTAGTTTAATCCTTCAGTAATTGAGAAGTCATATTTACCTATACAAGTTCTCTTAATGCACAGCATTATACATGTTCGCAAAGAGATGTGCTTTGCATTATGGGAGATACTAAGACAAGTAGAGATGAGAGCTTGGTCCACCTTTACCACGAGTTGCCTCAGTCCTGAAGATACTTCAGGCACAAACTTTGTTTGCTTACTTGGATAAAGGATTAAACTAAATTTATTATAGTCTAACCAAGTGGAAAAAACTTCCAAATACTCCTTACATTTTTTGTGTACAAACATAACAACCCCTGTTTCATTTCATGCTTACAGAATACATCATGAATATTATGGAAACAACTACCTTGTTAGAGTAAAACAAGCTGCACTACAATCTACATGGTATGTTAAAGTTACTGATCAACCGTTGATCTAGCTTTGATATAGTAAGATTTTTTTTTTTTTCACAAATAGTCAGGCCAATAGGTGTAACGGTTGATCAGTAACTTTAGCATACCATGTAGATTGTAGTGCAGTTGTTTCTTTGTATATATGTGTATACTCTAGGTGATGACCTTAATGTGAAGTCGAAACATCAAGTGTTTATTTTTGTTTATATTAAACTAAAGTTTTACTCTAACACAGTAGTTGTTTCCATAATTTTCATGATGTATTCTCTATTCTTGCTGCTATACCACAACTTTCTCTCTTCAGTCTGACAACTTCCATTTCCCTGATTCTGATTTGCATTTCCATTCCTACCTGTCTTATCCTGACCTTTATGTATTCGTCACCTTGTGCTGCTGCAACCACCTCTTCAACCTCATATCCATCTTCCTCATGTCGTAAAATCTGTTTAGTTGTGCTATCCTGCTTCACAGTAGACTCTGATTATTTACTACATTAACTTCTTGACTCTGTTCCTTCTCAGAAAACAATAGCCTTTCTAAATGCCCAACACCAAACCCATTCAAATGCAATCCATCAACTTTAAACCATTTCAACTTTTCTTTAAATTCACTCCACAGATTTACAAATTAAACCCCTTTGCCTCATACAACTCAGCCATCTTACTATTCATTATCTCTGCTCTCCTTCTCAATTCCCTGTTGTCATATCTGGGCAATCTGCCTACAACTTTTCCAACATCACTATTATTCCTTACCTGCCCTAACAACTTCCTCAAGTCTCTATCAGCATTCTTTTTTTCCCCAAGTCATTTGTGCCCATGACTATACCACTAATTTCGATGCCCAGTCTTTCCTTTTCTACAATGTCAGTTATTTGCATCATTGTTCCACTTCATTGTTAGGAAGCATGTTTTGTGCACTTTATTAGTCATCACACTTCTAATACACACACACACACACACACACACACATCCCCATACAATGATATATGATTTACTGCCCACACCACATCTTCAGTGGTGTGGGCAGTAAAAAATTTCCAGGTGGTGTGTTTCAATATAACAAAAAAAAAAAAAAAAAAAAAAAGATTAAAAATAATAAATAAGTTTAAATGTTTAAACTCTGTGGCTTACGGGTCACCCTGTATAACCAGTGCTTTTTTTTAAATCAAGTATGCCATACCACACAATGGTATGGCATACCTGATTTCACTGCATCTTGACTATGCATATTTTAAAATGTAAACTGTGTCACTGTATATTTGTGTTGATTTTAAAATATTGAAGATCTAAAAAAAATGTTTTAATTCTTTCAGGCTCAAAAACCTTGGGCTAAAGTTCTGGCAAAAGTTAACAAATGTAAAACTGATTACCACACAGCTTGTAAAAATGAGAAATCTGCTGTCAATCAAGAAAGAAATGCCAGTAGCGACACATCTTTATCTCCTGATCAGGTAAAAGTATGATTTAAAGTATATGATAATTTAGCCAATATGTGATTAATAATAGTTTATAAGTAACAGCCTTCATCAATTGGTGTTCTCAAAGACCTAAAAGCCCCACTAGTTCACAAATAAAATAAAATAATAGGGTCTTCCTTCCTTCCTTGATGCAAAGTACACGATGAAAAGGAAGTATGCCTCTACAACAGTAGGAGTTATCTTCACAAACAAGCAGACTGTTTGTGAAGATACTTCACATGCAAACTTTGTTTGATCATACCCAGATAAAATAAGAACATGATTTCTTATAAATTATAATATACTTTGTATTCAGGTTAAAGAAATTTCTATATACTGGAATAATACTCTCACTTTATGGTGACAAATTAGATAACATTCAGCATAACTAAGATTCATTTAACTAATGACGTATTAATTTGGTATAATATTGTCAAATATGTTGATTTGAGTAGAAGTGTATTAGAGATATTGCTTCATAAAATAACTTCTATGTGTTACATAATAAACAAAAAATTATAGATTTTGAAAGAAAAGCACACAAAGGCTCATATCTACCCATGATTTTCTGCCATACAATTCTGCTGCCTTGTGTAGAGGCTTAAGTGCTGTTGAGGACATTATGTTGGAGGTTTAATGGATTTTTTACAACACTCAAAAAGAATTAAATTAGAATTTAATACTTCCTATATTTCATCCTAGTCACTAGGACATCTACGGGGATTACAAAAACAATTAATGTAACATGCACACAAAAACTTACAATACTAAGCCCAACCACGTGGGTGACACTAAAGTCCTATCTAGGTGGAGCGCCCTCTAAGGGCGGTAGTAGGTGGCCTGGAATGTATGGTGGGGGGGGGGGGGGGTGGGGGGGGGGGGGGGTGGGGGGGGGGGGGGGTGGGGGGGGGGGGGGGTGGGGGGGGGGGGGGGTGGGGGGGGGGGGGGGTGGGGGGGGGGGGGGGTGGGGGGGGGGGGGGGTGGGGGGGGGGGGGGGTGGGGGGGGGGGGGGGTGGGGGGGGGGGGGGGTGGGGGGGGGGGGGGGTGGGGGGGGGGGGGGGTGGGGGGGGGGGGGGGTGGGGGGGGGGGGGGGTGGGGGGGGGGGGGGGTGGGGGGGGGGGGGGGTGGGGGGGGGGGGGGGTGGGGGGGGGGGGGGGTGGGGGGGGGGGGGGGTGGGGGGGGGGGGGGGTGGGGGGGGGGGGGGGTGGGGGGGGGGGGGGGTGGGGGGGGGGGGGGGTGGGGGGGGGGGGGGGTGGGGGGGGGGGGGGGTGGGGGGGGGGGGGGGTGGGGGGGGGGGGGGGTGGGGGGGGGGGGGGGTGGGGGGGGGGGGGGGTGGGGGGGGGGGGGGGTGGTGTGTGTGTGTGTGTGTGTGTGTGTGTGTTATTTGTACTCGCTAAAGCTGTTTCAGTGACTGAGATGAAATATTGGAAGCATTAAATTTTTTTTTTTAGTTTTTAATCATTTCCTAGTGCTGTCAATACTCTATTAAACTGCCATCATGATGTCTTCCCAGCACTTAAGCCTTAACTCACAGATATCATATTTGTTATCTGCTTCTGCACTCATTCCACACTTATTTGATTCCCTTCAAATCCTGGGGGACCAAATTTGAGCAGGTGTGGTCTTATCAGGGCTTTGTACAATGACAATTCTTATCTCTGCAGGTCAGCATCCTTCTCAGTATTGGAGCAATCCTCTGGGTTAACTTCGCCACCTTTGCAATGTGTTCCCTGAATTTAGAGTTTCTATCAATCATCACCCTCAGATCCCTTGCCTCCCATAAATATATCCTAAACTTTAAGAATATACATTTAGCTGAATTAAACTGAAATCCTCATTCATTTGCCCATCTGTCGAGTTTGTTCAAATCCTCTTACATCACTACCGCATTTGCACTATTACTAATAACCCTTCCTAGCTTCACATCATCTGCAAACAACTTAATATCCCCCCCCCCCCTGCAATTCATTGACAGTGTCATTGATGTAAAGGTTAAACAGTACAGGTCCCAGTACTGAGCCCTTTGGGTCTCCACTTATAACCTTCTTGCTTCCTTGATATTGCTGTCCCATACACAACTTTCTGATACCTATCAGATATGTTCCAATCCTGAATATAGTTCACTAATTTGACATCTAAACCCATGTGCTGCAATGTAAATATCATGTTATCATATGGTATCCTTTCACATGTTTGTAAAATCCATGACAGAATATGCCTTTCCTTCATCAACTGCTCTTGTCACTTTATTATAAAAGTTAATCATATTACTAAAACAAGAGCACCCCTTAACCAAATCCATGCTGACTTTCACAGATAACATTACCCTCATCTGTCTAATTCTGTAAATGCTCTCTCACTGATTTCTGCAAAATGAAATGGATGAATGAAGAGGTGAAGTATCCAGTTTGAAAGAAAGCATTGTGGAGGCAACACAGGATGAGTAGTAATAGTCAGTTGCATGGGGAGTGCAAACATCAAGCAAGAAAGGCGACTCACTTGCTAAGGGTAGTGAAAGAGCCAAAAGAAAAATCCTAGACTTTTTTGATACATGGCAAGCATAAGAAAGAATGATTATTGAAGGATGATATTGGTTAGTGAGAATGAAAGAATCATAACCACCAAGAAAGATATATAGTAAAAATGTTAAATTAGTAATTCATAAAGGTGTTTCATCCTTGTGAATGTAATATCATGCATAACTTGAGAGCAGTTAAAGGGACGAGCCACTAATTGGGAGTTAGCAGGAGTGTATGAGGAATTGAGTAAACTTAAAAGAGCCAAACTTGATGTTCATAAGACAATAGAAATATTGCAGAGAAGAAAAGTATCAGAAAACATAATACAAGCAATTAAAATATATGATATTAATAGCTGATATAATAGGAAAATAAGTAAAGAGATACATAATAATGGCATTAGACAAGGAGACTCAAGTCCAACAATATTCAATACAAAAAGTTAATAAAATACAAAATACAGGAGTGAAAATAAATAATAGAATAATAAGAATCATATGTTATGCAGACGATGTACTATTAATTGCAGAAAATGAAACTCAGTTACAAATATACTGTATACATTTAATAAAGCAGCAAAATTATATAATATGAAGATATCGAAAATTAAAACAAAATGTATGACAATATCACAAGAACCACGAAGATGCAAATTAAAATTGGAAGGTACTATTATCGAACAAATAACAAATTGCAACTATTTAGGAATACAATTGAACTGAGAAGAAGGGCACATCTAGAAGTCAGAGAACAAGTTGCAAAAGCTGCAAGAATATCAGGATGCTTGAATGAAACAATATGGAAAAATAAACATCTTAGAGTAGAAACAAAAAGTGGAATTTATAAAGATCAGGCCTATTATGACATAATGCAGAAACAAGACCAAACACTAGGAAAACAAGACAAATGTTAAACACAGGTGAATTGAATAAAATCAGAAAAAAAATCAGCTAATGCTTTTTTGTTCCCATATAGGGAGTAGGCAAGGCCGTTTTAGTCCTGTCTAACTTGATGAATGTGAATGAATATATTAAGAAAAATAATCAATAAAATTAGACTAGATAAAATAAAAAATCCAGATATAAGAAAAAATGTGAAATATAAGCAATAAACAATTGGGTATCAACCCGAAGAATAAAATTGATTGAACATGTGGAGAGAAGAAGTGAAGATAGAATAATAAAACAAATTTATAGTTGG
The DNA here is from genome assembly GCF_054136105.1 of Typopeltis vanoorti. Lineage (NCBI taxonomy): Eukaryota > Metazoa > Arthropoda > Arachnida > Uropygi > Thelyphonidae > Typopeltis > Typopeltis vanoorti. The sequence continues at coordinate 133,616,250 of NC_143554.1, read as the reverse complement.
AAACCAATGAATAAGAGAAGAACAGGAAGACCCAGAAAAAGATTAAAAAATAACATTAAAGAAGATGAAATCTTGGTCGCTACAGATATTACATCTAATGTGTGAAGAAGAAGAAGACTTGATGGTATTGTTGGATCCTACTTCTCAATCTATACTTTGGATCTGACATGTTGGTCACTATGATGTTCTTAAACAAAATAAGTTGCTAGTTGGTTTCTAATTCAAATATAGAGAAAATTTATATTTAAAGACTGCGCCACTCTATATCTGAATTAATTCAAGAATTGAAGATAAATCAACCTTCAACTATTTCTCCTTAAAATATATACTGGCCGAGTATATTTGACTTACTTAATTTACCCGCTTTAGTTCGAATATTTTATGAATGGTGCAGTAAAAGAGATTCAGGTTTAGATTAACAAAAACAAACATTTAATTTTATAATCACAAATTATACACTTAAGATCAAAATACTAAATAAGTTATTATAAACACTTCAGCCTTTCTGATAATAAAGTCATGCAAACTCAGACAATGGTAATTCTGTTATCTGTAATACAGTCTTCTCACAGTTCTTTTTAGCTATTTAATAAAGTTCCTTAATGATCATTCACATCAATATCTCATAGTTCTTTAAGTTTTAAATACAATAAAAATTGCAGTAATACCTCTTCACAAGCAAACACTTATAAATTTACACTTTAGCTAATTTCCGCAATAGTTACTGTTAGTATAAGGAAATTCTAGGATGAAACTGTCACACTTCTTTGTATAGGAATATTAACGGTTGGAATAATCTTACCGATAATCTTTGTTCTTCACCTGCTTATATGTAAACACTTTTTATAACTGTAAACACTTAAACAGTATACGACACTCATTAAAGTAATTCTTCTAAACAATAACTGAATTAATTGTCGGTCACTATACACATAAACAAACATTCTTGCATGAAATACTACTGATCGCTTATGAATTAAGGCAATATACAATAATTCCTTAACTTGAGGTTTTCATATGCACAGCTGTTCATTCTTCCTGCATTCATTTAATTCTTTAGGCAATATATTTCTAAGCACAGCTAACGGTAACTTCAACTTTACAGTCTCTACTATTCCTTAATAACGCTGTGCTTTGCTTCAAGGTTCTGTATGTCCTTCAATCGCTAGTCTATTTAGTAGTCACTCAGCTGTCTTCTGTAGCTATAATTGTTATTCTACAATTTATTAGCTAACCGCCTCTCGACTAGTAGACTTTATTTAGCTGCTTGAGTGACTTGCCGACTTGCTATTATCGCACTCTGATTCCTGAATGCCGAAAGCTCCGATTCCAACCTAATGCCAATCCTCTCCTTTCTCTCTCTAATCTATCTCTTAATTAAATAATAATTTCAGCGTTCATCCTTATATATCTGTTGTTCCCGCCTAAATTATTCTCGTGATTTCTTTCTAAAACTCTTTTCAATAAACCTTCTCACGTGGTGTTCCAAAAACGTGCTCGCTCGCTTACATACGTTTCCATGACAACCAAACAAAATATAATACAATTGAGGTATTGCATAACGCTAAACTTCTACAAATAGGAATAAATAAAGAATATTTATATTTCAATTAATGCACAGTTAAATTATCAAATACAAGTTCTTATAATATTAACATAGTAATAATTAAAATGGCTTAATAATATTTAATACAGTCTTATCACTATTAATATATCTTTGATTAAATAATTAGATATTAGACAAAATTAAAGTAGTTATATGAATATTAAATTGTAAAATAAGTTGTTTACATTAAATAATATTTACAAGTCTAGCCTTTGTGATGGAAGATCAATTGGATTCTGAAGCGAATAATAATTACTCTAATCTCTACATAATCAGAATCCAACAATATATCACTATATGTCTTGAAGGAATATTGCAGGGAGTTAACAACAGCTTTAACATGAGCCTTAGAGCTCAAGTTCCAAAGGAGTAGAAAAAGGGAAAAATTGTTCTGCTTCATAAAAGGTTGATAAGAATTGCCTCAACTTATAAGCCAATCTTTTTGCCTGGTTGTGGTCAAAATGTTAGAGAGGCTAATAAGGACCAGACTTCAGAATTGGGTTGATAACAGCAGCATTCTCTTGGATAAACAGCATGTATTTGCTAAAGGAAGATTGTTTTTTAGCAGTCTGCTTAATCTAATAAGGTTACAAATGCATTGAACAAGGGGGGGGGTGCATACACAGTGGTATATTTATAGGTTTTGCAAAAGTCTTTGATAGATTGCCATGTGGTAAGCTGGTAAATAACTTGTGGAGCCATTGCTATTTAATTTGTTTATAAATGATATTGGGAAAGGCTTGAATTGTTGATATACGGTTGTATGATATTGAGTGTGAAGCAGATTGAGGGAATGCAATTTACAGTCTAGTGGATAGAGGGAAAGAGTGTGGGACCTGATTGCAACATATGAGTTGGTAAGTGATTATTACCAGATTAATGTGGATGAGATTTTTCATCTAATAGGTAGAGACAGAGGGAGAACGAGAGGCCATCCCTGGAAGCTGTTATAAGGGGTGAGGAGTAGGTTTTTTGCATGGAAAATGGTAGGTGATATGAATGTATTGCCCATCAGTGTGGTGTGTGTGGAGACAGTGAATGCATTTATGTTATGGTGTGATTAGCTATGTGTGGCAGTGCGACTTCACATGATGTGCTTATGACTTCATGGAGATCTGATGATAATAATTCTCCACGTTTCTATAGGCTATACAGAGATCTTTTAGTAATGTTGCTTCAGTCCTTGAGTGATCTTTTTATTACCATCAATCTTAAATTTGCCTTTTTTAAGTAATTATTAAATTCTTATGATTATCAACAACAATTATTAATCATGATTATGATTACTGTTGTAATGAATTCATTTAGTAGTCATAGGTCAATGTTTGTTTGATTTTTACAACTTGCTTTTTAACTTCAGAGGACTGGCATTCTGAAATAAAGAATAATATAATAATATTAAACAGATCACATTTAAAAAGAGAATGCATAAAGTTATCAGGTTTGTTTTTATGTTGTTTTATTTTTTCTTTTCAAACAGTTATCTACAAAAGACAGTAGCTGTGATCATTATTGCATATCTGTTATTACTTCTTTACCTCAAGATCAAACGTCAAAGTAAGTGATGACAGTTAGAGACTAGAGGGTCAAGTTGATGTGAAGTCAGAGCTCATTTAAATTACTGTATATACAACTACATACATCTCAGAAATGATATTTTATGTGGTTACTGTAGTCAGTGTAGATACTGTGGGGGTATAAAAACTGACTATTGAGGAAAACCAGTATATTAGAAACCAATACAAATATGAATATATGTGTGCAACATCGAATCTTATTACCTAATATACAAGAAGAGACTAAAAGTCCCATTTTTTTTTTTAATAGCTGCCAGAGTATTACTATTGAAGATCTCTGAAAACAAGAAATTGATATTATAAAAAAGAATCTAATATTTATATATTAGATTCATTTTTATAATGCCAATTTGTAATTCTTTTTTTATATAAATACAGAAAGAGATATCATCCCCTTCCCACCATAATTTTTAATATTTAAAAAAAAAGTCATTAGAAATTCAGAAATATTTTGATTATTTTCGTAAACATACACTACTAGATGTTCTTCTTAAAGTTTAAATCTCAGTTGTTGTTGCGATTCTATTTTAGTGTTATCAAAAATTAATTAAAAAATTATTGTTACAGGTAAAAAAACTTCAGGACCGTGTAACTAAGTGCAAAGAAGAGGTTCAAAAAACTAAGGAGCGGTATGAACAGGCACTTCGAGAGATAAATGATTACAATGCCAAATATATGGAAGACATGACTGTGGTTTTTGACAAGTGCCAAGAATTTGAAGAAAAAAGGCTGAATTTTTTCAAGGAAATGTTGTTTGGTATTCATTCATGCCTGAACATTTCCACAGATTCAGAGTATGTGATAATTGTTTAATTTAATACTTGCATGCATAACTGAATAGAAAATAGATTCATTTAATTTATATTTTTATATATTGTGGAGTTCTTGCAAAGCCCATTAAGTCTATTTTTTGGTGCACTTTTTAGTTATTCTACACAGTTTAGTGCAAATTACAAGTTATAATCTACTGACAAACATCATTTAAGTATGGTTGGATGTAAGGCTTCATAACCTTAATAGTTCATATCTAATTAGTCCAAACAGTAACATATTTATACAATCAAAACACACTAAATGCACTTTGAATGTATGTGCTGCTGTTTATTATTATTATTATTATTATCATCATCATCACAGGCAACTCCAAGGAGTCCTTTGACTCATCGAGGAAGGCCCTGAACATCATATTCATCAACTAATTAACAATCATACAGTATCTATCATACTTTGCCTGAACTCATTCACAGTCATAGCACCCACAACAGACTCTGGCAGCTTATTTCACTTGTTCACCACTCTAAAAGTAAAAAAACCTAGTTCTAACACCCTTACTAACCACATTCTTGTCCAGCTTCCATGGATGGCCCCTAGTCCTCCCACCACCAGTCCTGTTCTCAAAAATATCCTCTGAATTAATCCTATAGAAACCCTTCAGTAATTTGAATGTCTCAATCATAATCCTCTCCCTCTTCCACCTATCAACCAATTTCTGCAACCCACAAATCCTCAACCTGTTCTCATAAGGTTCATTCCATAGACCTATCATCTTGGTCACTCAACTCTGGATCCTCTCAACCTCCTCCCCATCTAGAAGAAACCCAGGCAACCAAATCTGGGTACAGTAGTCGAGATGGGATCTTATTAAGGTTTGATACAGAGGAACAATAACTTGCGTCAATGTATTTTTTAGCAACCAAGTAATTTGATGAGCTGATTTAGCCACTTTTGCAATGTGCCCCCCTAAACTTCAACTCCCTATCTACCAACATTACCAAACCCCTGGCCTCATCAATCTCCTGGAGTACCGTTCCACCAATGTGGTATACCGCTGCTAATCTTTTCATGAATAAACTACTCTCTGATTCTCTCCATGAACCACCCATCTATCCATCCCCATATGTTGCAGTTTACGGATTAGAATTCCATGTGGCATCCTGTCAAAGGCCTTAGCCAGGTCCAGCAGAATCACTGTAAACCCATTACCCCTATCCAGTTCAGCCGTCAGTGTGTTATAAAACTTGAGCAAATTACTGAGACATGATCTACCCTTCACAAAACCATGCTGTCCCCCATACAGTATCTCATTTTCATCAATCCATTCTTGTGTTTTACTCGTGACTACTTTCTCCAAGACCTTGACAACGACTCCTGATATGCTGATCAGTCGGTAATTTGCAACAGCTGTCTTGGATCCTCCTTTATGCAGTGGAACTATTTTCCCATCTTTCCATCCCTTCAGGACTAAACCAGATCCGAGACTCAGATTGAACAATATAGTCAAGGGCATTGACAATTCTTTAGCCGCTTCACATAAGACCCGTGCTGGTATACCATCCAATTCCACAGATGTATTCACATTAAGGTTTTGTAATAGACTATTCCCTCCACTTCATTCACTACAATTCCCGTATAAACTAATGGTTCCTTCATTCCTTCAATGTCACCACCTGGATGATATACTCTTGCAAAGTGCTCACTCAGTACTTCCACTATATCAACTGATTCAGTGACCTCCCTACCATCGGCATTCTTTAAAATCATTCTCTCGTATACAGTTTTTCTCTGACTTGCAGCATATCGAAAAAACTGTTTGGGATTCTCTTTAGCTTGCATGGCTAATTATCTTTCATAATCCACTTTTGCTTTTCTTACCACACTCGTCACCCTTCTGGCCTGCACGTTATACCATTCGTGAGCCTGCAGGTCACCTTTCTCCTTAAATTCTCTCCACAGTTGTTTCTTTTTTTGCAGCTCAAGCTTAATGGTGTTATTCATCCATTTAACCCCTACTTGATTTACTATTGGACTCTAGGTATAGAGTCAGCCATTACATCCTGCAGACGCTCTTTGACACTTCCCATGCACTATCAACATCCATCCCTTGCAGTTTTATATGCCAAGGCACTGAACCAAGCAATCTCCTAAGCTTTTCATACTTCCAGCATGGTAATTCCACATGTACCCTGTCTTAATCAAAAATTTCACACATTTAGCCAACTCCCAGATCAGGACCTTATGATCACTTTCACCATTTGGTAGCAACATGGTCATATTCATTACATTCAAGTTCTCAGATGCTATTACTAGGTTCAAGCACTCTCTAACCCCTAGTATTTTCCATTACATGCTGTCTCAGATAGCTATCCCTTAATAACCTCATAAAATCCAGTTCCTTCCTCACATGTGTCCTCTCCTCCTTCCAATCAATGTTACCATAGTTGAAATCCCTCATAATAATTATACAAAAGATAATAAATGCTTCTACAGTAAAAATCAAGTGAGTTCCTCCTACAGGATTTTACTAAATTATACTCAACTCTAGAGAAATATTATACAGCAAAAATCTTATAAGTATTTTTGATTATAAGAAATTGTGTGAAAAGAGTAAAGGAAGCTAGTCAAAATCTGCCCCAGAAGTGTTAGAGATAATATCAAGGAGAAATGAAGAATCAGATACGTACATAAGAATAAAAACAAGTTTCAATATGTAATCATTTCATATTGTAGTTTGGCTAGGTTATAAAAATAATTAAATATTGCACTAACAGGTACCTGTACCTTCGAGTAAAAATGGTAGCTTAGTTTAAAAGTTATGTCAGGCAAAAAAATTTCAGTTTGATTTTAAAATAATCTTGAATTAAATCACTAAATTTGGTTTAGTTTGAAAAGGTAAATCTATGATGTTCATGTCAGGATAGAGTGAAGTGTTTGATTTTTATTTACAAGAAATGCTGTTGCTGTTAAACAGAAATTTATGTTAATTATTATTATTAATCGGGACTCCATGGAGTCAAAAGCCTCATCGTGGGAGGTCCCTCCTAGGAAACACAAAGTCTATCATACCACTCCTTAAAATCATTGACCGTTCTCACTCTATCAGGCAATGCATTCCATGGTTCAACTACCCTCCATGCAAAGAAACCACTCCTCACCCTCTTCCTCACAGTTTCCTTTCGTGACTTCCAGGGATGGCCCCTTGTCATCACTCCTTCCTGCTGTTCAACCAAGCGAAAGAACTCCCCAGTGTCAACCCTGTAACCACCTCTCAACAGTTTAAAAGACTCAATCATATCACCTCTCCATCTTCTATCCACCAAACTCTGCAGTCCACATTCCCTCAGCCGATCCTCATAACTAACATTGTACAGTCCTGAAACCATCTTTGTTATCTGCCTTTGTACCCTTTCCACAGTTAATTTATCCCCTTCAAATCCTGGGGACCAAATCTGAGAACAATATTCTTAGTGTGGTCTGATCAGGGTCTTATACAACAGAATGATAGCTCTTTTATCTCTTCAGGTCAGCGTGCTTCTCATTATTGCAGAATCCTCTGTGTTACCTTCACCACCTTTGCAATATGCCCCCTAAATTTCAGGTTTCTAACCTGGGGCAGAGCTGACTACTACCGGCTGCGTCCCCTGGTGGCGGATCGGGGAACAGCCTTCAGATATGGATGCTAGCTGCGATATAAGCAGAGCAATCTGGCGAATAAGCAGCCGTGGACCAACAGCGACTGAGCTATCAGGGCGTGGGGGAGCAGAAGTGGCAACTCTGTTTCACTTAAAACCTCACAAAGCCCAATGACAACTCGGTGACATGGCGAGTAGTGCCGCCATTAAATAAGCACCTGCTGGGGTCACTGCCCCTGACATTGGGGAGCAGCATTGTCAGTACTGACACAAGGTTGAAGCCAAATGATGACGGAAAAGCTTGTGATCAGAGATTTGCAGATGGCAATATGATTATATTGTGTACGTCTGTAATACTGCAGAGCAGAAAGCAAACAGAGAAACTACTGCTCTACCTTATCTCCAGAACAACCACCACGGCGAGCAAACCCTTACAATTGGCCCCAAGTTCCCGGCGTCCCTTAAATGGGACAGGGGTGCGAAGAATCTCCGGGCTCAAAATGGTGTCCACTTTTAAAATTGCAACTTGGAATGTCAGAACTCTGTATGAAGTTGGCAAATTAAGAAATGCCACAAGAGAAATTAAGAGGCTGGGCATCCGGATTTTGGGAATTTGCGAGACAAGATGGCCAGGATCTGGAAAGTGTCAACAAGATAATACGACGATGTATTACTCTGGGAATGATGAGAACAAACATCGACATGGTGTAGCTGTAATAGTAGATGAAGAAATCAATAAATCAGTAATAAATTGGATTCCATTTTCTGAAAGGATAATACTGTTACAACTTAAGGGAAACTCCATTAACCTAAATATCATCCAAGCTTATGCACCCACAGCTGACAAAAGTGAAGAAGATGTTGAAGAGTTTTATGAACACCTAAAAGAGATTAAAAACCTAACAAAGAAACATGATATAAACATAGTGATGGGTGACTTCAATGCAAAACTGGGAAGAGGGGGGTGATGATGGAGAAATTGTTGGCGAACATGGCTTAGGCACCAGAAACGACAGAGGAGATCGCCTAGTCCAGTTCTGTCAGGAAGAAGATCTAACAATAGCAAATACCTGGTTTAAACTTCCACCCAGAAGACTGTACACTTGGAAATCGCCTCAAGATAATCAACATAACATTGTCAGAAATCAAATTGATTATATACTGATAAATAAAAGATTCCACAGTAGTATAAAGAGTGCAAAGACTTATCCTGGAGCAGATATCTCATCAGACCACAATCCCATAGTTGCAGAAGTACGTCTTAGATTAAAATCAGCTAAAAAATCACAAAAGAAGAAAAAGAAAATTGATGTAGAAAAACTGAAAGACCCGAACATAAATAAAATTGCCAAGACACAGCTTAACCTGCAATTACAACAGATTAACATAGAAGAAAATAAAAGTGTGGAATCTCTTTGGAATAGCTTAAAGAATGCCATCGTAACAACAAGTATTGAAGAAGTAGGTTATGTGAATAATATAAAACAACAGGAATGGATGACAGATGAGATTCTTTCTCTTATTGATACAAGAAGAATGTACAAAAACAAAGACCTTGCCAGGTATACAGAAACACATAACATCATCAAGAAAAAAATAAAAGAAGCCAAGGAAAATTGGATGAAAAATTTATGTACTGAAATTGAACTGCTTCAGAAGAAACATGATAATTTCAATCTGTATAAGAAAATCAACGAAATTTCTGGAAAACTGAGGAAAAAGCTAATAGTGTCTCTAAGAGACGAAAATGGAAAAATAGTTCTAGAAGAAGAGAATAAAGCACAGATTTGGATAAAATATGTAACAGAACTTTTCAATGATACTAGACAGAAGCCTATAAATATAAAAGATAACATTCAAGGACCAGCAATCATGAAATGCGAAATAGAGAATGCTATACGAACAAGTAAAACAGAAAAAGCCAGTGGACCAGATGGTGTGCAAACAGAATTTTTAAAATTAATAGAACCAGATAACATCAAACTTCTTGAAAAACTATTTAATAAAATATATGAAAGTGATGAATTTCCATCAGATTGGCTCAAATGTACATTTATCACTGTCCCAAAGAAACCCAAAGTGAATTCCTGTGGTGACTTCCGACTTATTAGTCTAATGAGCCAAACATTAAAAATATTTTTGAAAGTAATTCAGAATCGTATTTATAGAAAAAGTGAAGAAACTCTAAGTGAAACACAATTCGGCTTTAGGAATGGTTTTGGTACTAGAGAGGCCCTTTTCTGTACCCAAATATTGATATAAAAATGCATAGAAAAAGAGAAATCTGTCTTTATGTGTTTCATAGATTTTGAAAAAGCATGCGACAAAGTCAGACACACTAACTTAATAGAAGTCCTTGAACAAATAAGGCTAGACGAACAAGACATAAGACTAATAACAAATCTGTATTGGAATCAGTCAGCTACCGTTCAATTAGACAACATTACCACCAGTGATATTAACATCAAAAGAGGAGTGAGACAAGGATCCTCACCACTCCTGTTCAACATATATGCAGAGGTAATCTTTAAAAAAGCATTGGAAGAATGTCCAGAGGGAATCACAATAAATGGAAAGATTGTTAACAACCTACGATATGCAGATGACACCGTGCTAATTGCAGATAACATTATGGATCTCCAAAAACTCGTTGACAGAGTATACATAGAAAGCCAAAGAATGGGAATAAATATAAACATCAACAAGACAAAATACATGATCATCAGCAAACATCCAGCCTCATCAATGCAACTGACACTCAATGGGAAAAATATTGATCAAGTGTCAAGATATAAATATCTTGGTTGCTGGCTTAATGAACGGTGGGATTCAGAAATAGATATAAAGACAAGGATTGAAGTTGCACGGCAGTCCTTCATGAAAATGAGAACACTATTCTGCAATAAAGACCTAAACATGGAAGTCAGATGCTGAAATGCTACGTGTGGTCTATTCTGCTCTATGGAGTTGAAACATGGACATTGAAGGCGACAACCATCAAGAAAATCGAAGCCTTTGAGATGTGGCTATACAGAAGAATGCTAAAGATATCATGGACAGAAAAAATTACCAATGAAGATGTCTTAAAATGCATTGGCAAAGCTTTACATCTTGTACAAATAATCAAGAAACAAAAAACATCATATCTTGGCCAGATCATGAGAAACAGCATGAGAAACTACTGATGACAAACAGACTGGCCTATAATTAGACACTTCCAGTCTGCTTCCGCCCTTATGCAATGGCACTATCTTACCTTCCTTCCATTCCCTGGGCACCTTTCCCATAGCCAGACTTTCATTGAAAAGCCTGGTCAAAGGAGCTGTCAGTTCTTCAGCACATTCTCTCAAAACTCTTGTGAAATACTGTCCAGTCCCACAGCTTTACTGACATCCAGAGTACTCAGTATTTGGAACACATCTGCACCTCGAACCTGCCTTATCCCTCTAGTATTAAAATTTACTCCTCCAGGATGAAATACTCCAATAAAGTGTTCATTGAACAATTCCACTATGTCCTCTGCATCAGTCACTCTATTCCCATTTTTATCTCACAATGTCATTCTTCCACAATCATTTCTCCTCCCACTGGCCACATAGCTAAAAAACTCCCTAGGATTTTCTTTGGATCTTAGGGCCAATCTCTTCGCATATTCCAGTTTCGCCTTCCATACCATACTAGTCACTCTCCTGGCCTGTGTCTTATATTGTTCATGCATCTGCTCTTCACCTGTCTCCTTATATCTCTTCCATAGCCTCTTTTTCGCATGCAGTTCCTGTTTAATAATGTTTGTCATCCACTTTACACCAAATTGTGTCCTCTTCTTCACTTGTGGAATACAGCTTACTATTGTTGCTAACAAATATTCCTTCACAATTTCCCAAGCACCTATGATATCCTGACCTTCCAATTTCTCCCTCCATGAAACTTCTCAAAGTTGATGTCTAAGACTATTATAATCACCTGCCTTATAATTCCACATAAGATCCAGTCTCTTTGATACTCCTGCATATCTATTCATCTTCCATTTCAAAACAACATGGTCACTCTCTCCAGCTGGTGGGAGCTGTCATCTCAGTTATCAACTCTTCTGATGCTATGACCAAATCCAAAACTCTTGTTCCCTTGCAAATTGTGTCCTCTTCTTCACTTGTGGAATACAGCTTACTATTGTTGCTAACAAATATTCCTTCACAATTTCCCAAGCACCTATGATATCCTGACCTTCCAATTTCTCCCTCCATGAAACTTCTCCAAGTTGATGTCTAAGACTATTATAATCACCTGCCTTATAATTCCACATAAGATCCAGTCTCTTTGATACTCCTGCATATCTATTCATCTTCCATTTCAAAACAACATGGTCACTCTCTCCAGCTGGTGGGAGAGCTGTCATCTCAGTTATCAACTCTTCTGATGCTATGACCAAATCCAAAACTCTTGTTCCCTTTATTACATGTTGCATAAGACATTTGTCCCTCAAGAATTCTAGAAATTCCATTCCCTTATTGCTACATGCATCTTCCTCTCCCCAATTTATACTGCTGTAGTTAAAATCTCCTATAATAATCGTGCTCCTTGGTTTGTAGCAACACCCCACTAAATATCCGGTCCTTCCCATCTCTACCTCACACCATATGCTTTCAAAATCATTATTGTCACTGCCTTCCAAAGTCTCCACTCTTAGAGGACATAAGTCGTCACTTATCATAAGCAGTACTCCACCACCCCTTTCTCTTCTTATCCTGCCGAAAAATGCTTTATCCTGCTACTTCCATTCCTGTTATTATATCCTCTTCTGCCAACCACGTCTCAGTGATCCCAATAATCTTTGGCCAGGCTAATGCTATCAGCACCACTAATTCCTCTCCTTTATTTCGAAACTCCTGGCATTAGTACAAAGCATAAAAATGCCATTGTTTCTATACCCAGCATTATTCCCCCGCTAGACTCCACTGGGCTCAGCATTACCTGATATCATCCCCCTTTCCCCCAAGTACCCATTCCCACAAAAGGCCACCCCTGCTGCCATCCACCCTGGGCATTCTAGTTTCTCTGCATTGACACACTGACTCGTTCAGAACAGCAATCTCTCCAGATGTCTATATCCTTCCTCATTCAAATGCAAGCAATCTCCTGCATACAATTCCTTTCTCTCCTCAAACACCCTCCCAAGCATCCACATATTCCAATCCTCTCTTCTCACACATTCTAGTTATGTTATTTAGTATTACTGCTCTTCTGCTCAACTTGTCACTATCATACCTAGGCAACACGCACACTATCTTTCCTCTCTGTGTCTTCTTTCGTACAACCTCAAGCAAGAATCTTATATCCCTCGCTGCCCAATTTACATTACCTCTCAAGTCATTTGTTCCTACCGTCATGATCATCTCATCCACCCTTTCACCCCTCTTAATTGCCATAGCCACACTTTCTGTCGTTCCTTCAGGCAAACACTCCTCACGCATCCTATCTTGAACACCACAGATCATTGAGTCCCCATGCATTACACCTGTTACCACCCTGTTCTTCGATTGCTCACATGCTGTAAATTATGAGGGGCTTAATCCTGTCAGCGCTGCGCCATTGTAATGGGGGGGGGGTAATCCTGTCGGAACTGCGCAATTGTAAACGGGGGGGGGGGGGGAGTCTATTATCTTATTTATTATTCTATCTTTTTTTTATATATATATATATTAATTATATCTCAATCTTATCTCTTTATATATCTTTCTTTTATTATCTTATACTTAATTCGCTTTCCTTATCTCTCTTTAATCTCTTATATATTTATATGTTTATATACAGCTTTTTGTTATGTACTTCTAACTATTCTTCCTTATCACTCTTTGGTATATCTTTAATATCTCCTTACGCTAAACTGCTTTCCGCACTTGCCTTCTTATTCTTCGAACACCAGAAAATTTATTTGATTAAATGCTGCACCATTGATGTTCGTTTTCTATTAACAAGAAGTGTAAAAATGCGTCCAGTAGTTTTCCATTTACCCTTAGAATATCCCTAATTTAATTAGTATCTGCAGTTGTGGTCTACTATCTATTCTTTACTATCCTTGGGTTCCTGCTAATAGGCTCTAATATTTTTTCAAGAACAGTGCATCAAATAATTAAGAATCAGGCGATACTTATTTAAATGTAAACAACAAAATTTAATTCACATAAGACAAATTCACACTGCATTTTCAGTAATAGAAAAAAACATCTCAATTCAAATCTGCATAAATAAATTAGTTAAGTTCCTGCATTTTACTCACACAAATCATATCACATATTTAACTAATTTTCTTAATATATCATAAATCATTCATACTGAGCAATGGTACTTATTACTTATTGTTAACTCTTATTCATCAAACACATAGACAATATCTTTTATACACAATTGCTCCTTCCTTTCTATGCTGAGAATATTCTATAGGCAAGTTTCACCAATTCAGCAAACAGTTATACTATGACTTATTTCAACTACAAATTCCTGACAATTAATTACTTTATAATCTTCAACTGTTAAATATGCCTATTTAGATCAGCCTCTATTTTACAGTCCACTAATAAGTTCTCTTAAAAGCTCAAGAAAATTGAACAAACGGGTCAACTCACTTTATAGCTGCTACCCACTGTGCACTTGGCTTCGAACTGGACTTCTATTCCCTTTTCTTTCGTGTCAGGTTTTTCTCTCCCTCTTTACGCCAGCGATAGATTCATTGACGCTTCTGGGACGCTGTACTTGCACTTCGGACGAAGATTATTGGCTTGTGGAATGCTTGCATGCACGTTGGACTAACAGAGCAATTTCTTCCCTCTAGTTAACAGCTCCCGGCGAAGACTCGTCAATTCATCATCAAATATCTGCATTGCCTGGCGGATCGGCTCCTCGTCATCTTTCTTTTAGATCACTGGCATGATTTCTCCTGAAGTCACGTTCCTGATGAAGTGCATCTGATGGATAACTGCCGACAACTTCTTGACAACTGACCGATGACCTCTGGATCACTGACGAAAATTTCTGGAACCGATGTTGCGATCTTTTCGTCAACGTCTTTTATTCGGTCACTTGTGAATCCTTGTACAGAGATATGTGACCCCGAACATTTCGGTGAAATCCCTTGATCCTTTTCTTAGACTGACCCTTCCTTTGTTTTTTCCCTAAATTCTATTTGTTCTGGCAGCAGACATTCGTTTGAAGCTTTTGTCGGTCCATCCAGCACTGACCTTGAGCGTTTCCATGTAGAACACACACACAAAATTTGACGTCTTTACAAAGAGCTAAAAATATACTGTTTACTAGTGGCAAGGTATTGCCTTAATATTACACCTTGTAGAATATTCCCTTATTTGACAGAGAGCATCTACAATTCCCATTGGGATTATTGACATTTAAACAAACATCTATGTACAAGTTACAATTCTTACTGGGCTTGACCTTGATAAAATTTATGTAAAAATATTTAGACTGTTTGGAGCTACATAAATATTTTTACAATGCATCCCTCACTCACTCTCTCTCTCTCCTCTAATACTTTCTCTCTGTGTTCCCCTACTTACCTGCCTTCCTGACATCACTCTATCCATGGTTCCAGTGTTCCCTTCTCATTCTTCTCATTCCCTCTCTCCTACTATTTCCATTCTCTCCTCTTGTATCATTCCCATAACTCTCTCTCATTCCCTCTCCCTCCACTATTCCTATTCTCTCCTCTTCTATCATTGCCATATCTCTCTCTCTTCCACTTATCCTGTTCTCTCCTCTTCTAATATTCACATAACGCTCTCTCATTCCCTCTCTTCTACTGTTCCTATTCTCTCCTCTTCTACCATTCTCATAACTCGCTCTCATTCCCTCTCTTCTACTGACATCACTCTATCTACCATTCTCATAACTCTCTCTCATTCCCTCTCTTCTACTGTTTCTATTCTCTCCTCCTCTATCATTCCCTTAACTCCATCTCACTGCTACTCTGATTCGTCTTTTCCATTCGCCTAATCTCATCTTTCACACTTCTCATCTCATTCCACCTGATCTCTCTCTCTACAAGTCAGCCATTCTTATTTACCATTCATCCTCCCAAATGAGACCATCTCCAAAAACTTCACAATCCTTCAGCCTTTCCATACTTCCCACTCCCATTATTTTATTCATATTTCTCTCACCATTCTCGTCCTCTGTCATACCACTCATTTCTCTGCATGGAGAATCTCCTGCCTCTGACTCAACGAGTTATAGTCATTTCTAACTCACCAAGTTCCTCCCATTGCCAGCATTTTGCGCATATACATATTTCCTCTTCTCTCACCTGTCACATATACAACCACTGGGACACATACATTCCACAAGTCCCGCATGCTACAAAATCCCATATGATATCACACAGAATGGAGTCCTTAAATCGGTGAGGACTTGGCGATATGCCATTTGCAATTTTAATTGCCACTGCTGCCATTATTCAAAATATCAAAGCACTATTACAACTAAACGCTAAATAAGTATAATGGAGTATAACTATAAAAGGAAAAGTACAAACAAATATAAACAAAACATTTAAATATACTAAATATAAATAAAATAAAACTAAATAACGAAAACTTATGTTATCTTCGTTTTCTCTTTCACCATCATGCATCCGATTCCCACCCGTCATCTTAGTAACCAGAATATACAGTATAGCGACAATGACTAACTTCAGAAACAACCTGAAGGACATTCATATTCCAGAAAAACAACGTAGCACAAATCTTGACAGAAGTTAGACTATTCACCGATTAAAAAGCACTTTTTTCAGCACAGCTCAAATTCCCCACCACATTATCCACCGACTCTAGTGCCCTCTCCCGGTGCAAATTTGGAAATTACTTATCTAAATTTAGATAATGTTCTAAGCCAAGTAACAGAACTCTAGTACTTCCAAAAATAAATAAAATCACAATTTTTTTTATTTTTTCTCAATCAGTAGTAAGTTTCATTGACAGTAGATTTTGATGAGGCTCAACTTGATTTTGATTCAGGCTGCTCTGTTCGAGATCCTGATTATCACCCAGAGCCTAAACACAAAGATAATGCAGAAAAAAACAAATCCATAAGTTTAAACAGAGAAAGATTTTGAAAAAGAGTGAAGTAGATAGAAGAAAAGTGCTCCACCAAAATGAAAAATACAGGTAGTTTTCAACTTATCAAATAAATTCTTTCTTAGTGCGAGCTTGTAAAGCAGTAATTTATTTCTTATAAACATAATGTTAAAAACAGAGATTATGTTTTAACAATAAATTTGACCATAGTAATGTTAAATAAAGATCAACAAAATGGTAGTTTATGTTTAAACAATGATTTATTTATCCAATAAATGAACACATAGCCTTTAAAAATCAAGCAAATTATAATTATAAAGAAATTATTTATGTCATGCAAATGTTAATGTTTAATCTTCATAAGATGCACATTCATTGGTGTGCATTTGATGATGATTCAACCTTTGCTGTTTCTTTCTGTTAACATCACTATCCATAGTATTATTTTGTTTTGGTTTTGGCACAGTATTAATAAGATGAATTAATGTAAAATAAGGTAAGACACCGAAAACAAAGAGCAATACAATGAGTCTTGAACAAATGCACAGTAGTATTATACTGTATAGACATACATGTATTTGAAATGCCATGTTTTGTCACGTTTATGAATGTTTAGCATTTATTTATCGCGATTAATGCTCATATTTTAGATTTTTTTTTTTTTTTTGTTGATACTTGACAAAAAAAAAGCATTTGTGAAGTGGGATCCCTGTATATGTGTATAAAAAAAGAGAGAGAGAGACGAGACCAATACCAGCTGTTTATACAATATAATGTTACAAAGAATGTTAATGAAAAATATTTACTAGAAGATGATTACAGAAGCATCTTCTAGAGAATAGTAGAATGTATCAAACCAAAGCAGTTGATAAAAAAAGGTGTCAAGAAAATGTTTATCTGCTGTACATTTGAATTACAATTGGTTTTGCAGATCACTTGGTGATGTGATTCTGTATAAAAATTTCATGTATAATTTTGATATTTTGCAACAGTAGAATGGAGGTATCAAACTATGAGGACAAGGAAGGCGAAGAAAATATTGGCTATCAGACATTGGACTGGTATGAGCTCTTAGAGACTGCTCAGAGTAGTTGAAGATCACTCAAAATTTGCCAAGGTGGTTGCCGACCTCCGATAGGAGATGGCACTCAAAGAAGAAGAAACTACGAGCAGGGGAGGGACTGGAAAGTTGTGATAAACATGATAAATGATATTAAAATGATACAAAAATGATATTAAAGCAATTGATATAACCACATGAAAGAACAAAGGAGGATATAAGAACATAAATTACCTTCATAACTCTAACTCTTGTTCTAGGTTTATCAGAATTTTCCAGTCCCCACCACCACCACTCTCATATAGGCCTTTTATATTTCTTCTGTAGTTGTTAAGATTTTGGAGAAATTGATAAGAGCTGATATGTACAATTGGACAGATGAGGGCAATATTATTTATTCAGGCCAGCATGGATTTGTCATAGGGTGCTCTTGTTTTAGTAATCTGGTAACCTTTTATAGTAGAGTAACAGAGCAGTGGATGAGGATAAGCCTTACACTGTCAATTTTTTGGATTTTTCCAACGAACTTGACAGGGTGCCACATGATAAGTTGATTTTTAAGTTGCATCATCTGGGTTTGGATATCAAGTGAGTGCATTGGACACAACTGTATCAAAACAGATAGCACACCACTACTATCTCTTTTGAGATACTGAAAATTACCAGTGATAAGAACATAGGGTGCGCCTGGTAATTTTCAGTATACCTGGCTCTCATTACCAGCGATACCTGGTAATGAGAGCCAGTTGCCTATCCAACTCACTAATCTGTCATCCAATACCATCTGCTCTAATTTAGTTACTAGCTTGTGGTGTGGCTATCTATCAGAAGCCTTTGCAAAATCTAAGTATACCACTGTATATGCATTTCCCTTGTCCAAAATGTTTGCCTTTAACAAATCCATGCTGACAAGCACAAAGAATACCACTGTTATCAACCTATAATTTGTAACCTTAGAATTATCACCACATTTCTGAAGTGGAACAATTTTATCTTACTTCCACTCCTTTGGAATGTGCTCTTTCCAGATTCTTGTTAAACAGGTAGGCCAAGGCTGATGCTAACTACCTGGAACATTCCCTTAAAACACTTGGTGATATGTCATCAAGTCCTATTGCCTTATCAACATCTAGTTTTTGCTTACTTACCAACCATTAAGTCTTCTCTCATCTTATTTCATTCTCTGCACTTAGCTTCTCATTTCATGCAGAGGATGAAACACCCTGATGAATTTCTCTCTGAATACCTTGACTATGTCCTCTGCAGCAGTTGCCAGTATCCCATTTTCAGTCATTAACATCATCTTGCTATAATCATTCTTCTTTCTACTTGCCATATACTGAAAAAACTCCCAAGGGTTTCTCTTTGCTTGATTTCCTAATTTCTGCTTGATTTACTGTCCTTACCAACTGTGTCACTCTCCGGCCTGCTCTTTATACTCTTCGTTCAACTTGTTATTACCATTATTTGTTATATTATAGTTTACACCCTTTTTTGGATAGGATGCATATCAGAGAGAGAGAGGGAGAGGCATACAGACAAAGAATGGGTGGGGGAAACAGATTAGAATTTAATATTAATATCACTTCCTTCTAGCAGAGTTGTATACCAACAAGTGTTTTCCAGAAGTACAGAAATGATTCAAGAGAAGTATTTTTTATTTTATTTTAAAGTGCACTTTGCAGTAAAAAATGGGTCATTGTCTATTATCATAGTTATTCAACCTAAAACTGTATTAAGTTGTGTACTGTAAACATTTATCATCAGTGTTCTAATTTCTGAACAGAAACTATGGAACTGGAATGATAATAAATAATACACTAACTAAATTAATTACTTGCATGTTAACATTTTGTCAGCTCAAGCTAGCATTATAAAAGGTAGTTGAAAGACAGACACACACTCACTCACATTCACTTTGCAAACTGAGAATGAAATGACTTCGACAACAAGGATAGGCTCGTGCATGGGAACAACAGCGATGCTGTTCATAGTATCTTTTGTGATTACGGCTGATGGGAGGATTGGGCAGGGCAGTGCACCAATATTTGTGTAGGATAATACGAACACTGTCAGCTATATTGCTGCTTTGGAGAACTTCACCGCTTCTAGAAGTAGCCTCTATGATTTAAATTGGACTTGTGTTTTAGCCTGGCTTTCTTCCACCTAATGAAATGGCCTTTTCCACTAGTCTACTTAAAAAAAAAAAAAAAAGTATATTTAGTGTGGTGGACTAGCACAACATGCATTGGATAATGACCATTTCAGCAAGTAAAACAAAGCCAGGCTAATACTTAAGTCCCAATTTAAATCACAGTGACTGTTCCAGGAAGCAGATGAACTGCAATAGAACTTATGGATGTAGCAAGTCTTTTTAACAATATTCCCAGCAAACAATTTGCTGGAAGGACTGTTTCCACTAGACCACTATTCAACAATGTGAAGAATACACTACTTCTTTTTAGAATAAGGACTTTTTTCATTGCTGAAAACACTTGCAGAGAACACATAAAAAATAAAGGGTTATTGTTAATAGTGATAGTGTTGGATTCTGAATGAAGAGAAATTTAAATTATTAATACTCTCTTCAGAATCCAACATAATCCACCATGGCAAAGGCTACATTTGTAAATATTTAATGTAAATCACTTATTTATAAATTAATATTCATATAACTACCTATAAGTTGATTTAATATTTAATTATTTAATCAAGTATGTGTACTAATAAGGAAAAAACTCTGTATTAAAATATTATTAAGTTATTTTATTTATTGCTATGTTAATATTATAGGAGTTTGTATTTAACATTTAACTGCGTATTAATTGAAATGTAAATATTCTTTATTTGTTCCTGTTTGTAGAGGTATAATGTTATGCAATGCCTCAATTTTATTATATTTTGTTCTGTTGTCATGGAAATGTATGTTAGATAGCTTGCATGAGTTTGGAACAGAGCGTGAGGGAGAATGTTGAAAGTTTACTAGAAAGGATTTTAGTTAAAGAGAGCACGAGAACAATTTAGGCGGGAAGAAGGGATATATGGGTTATTATATAAGCTAGGAACGCTGAAAAAAGAGAGGATATTCTAATTTGGCATTCGGAGGAAGGAAAGAAAAAAGGAGAGTGATTCGGGGAATCAGCGTGCGATATTAGCGAGTCACTCAAGTAGCTAATTAAAGTCTGCTAGTCGTGGAGCAGGTTAGCTAGTAAGTTGCAGAATAACAAATGAAGCAATGGAAGATAGCTAAGTGACTACTAAATGACTAGCTGTACTTTAGTTGAGATTTAATTTCAGGGCCGACTTTTCAAGGACACGCAGAAACTTGAAGCATAACATGGAGTAACTAGAGAGTAATTAGAGGCAACAAGGTTGAGTTTAATGATAGCTGTGTTAAGAATTATAGTGGCTAAAAGATTAATTGAATGCCAGAGGAATAGGCAACTGTGCATGAAAACTTCAAGTTAAGGAATTATTGTGTGTCACCTTAGTTCATGAGTGATTAGTAGAATAATGAATTGGTCAAGTAATGTCTAAGATAGTACAAGCGTTTTACTTCATGCAAGAACATTTAACCATGTGAATTGTGACCGTTAATTAATTCAATTATTACTAGGAAGATTTGTTTTAATGAGTGCCTTAATTCTTTAAAGTGTATAAAGTTATAAAAAGTGTTCGTACATAAGTAGATGAAGAAGGAAAATTACCGGTAAGAATATTCCAACCATTGATATTCCTATGCAGAGATATGTGTGTTTCCTCCTAAAATATCCCTATATTAACAGTAACATTTTTGCAAAGATTAGCTGAAGTGTGGATTTAAAAGTGTATACTTGTGAAAAAGTGTTGCTGCCATTATATTGTATTTGAAACTTAAGTCACTGTGAGATATTTGTGTAAGTGGTTACCAAAGAACTTTATGACTTTGAGCTTTACCAAGTGTTTAATTGAATTTTGTAAAGGCTGTGTTTCGGACAACAGATTTACCATTGCTTAAAATTATATGACTGTATTATCAGAAGAGCTAAAATGTTTATAATATCTCATTTAGTGATTTGAACTTAAGTGTAGAATTTGTGATCCTAAATTAAATGTTTGTTTTTGTTAATCTGAAGTTGTATTTTGCTTGAATCTTTTACTGCACCATCCATAAAAATATTCGAACCAAAGCGGGAAAGATAAGTAAGTTGAACAAACTCGGCCTGTAAACATAATAACAACATATAAAGGAGAAATAGTTGAGAGTTGGTTTTTCTTCAATTCTTGAACTAATTCAGATATAGAGTGGCGCAGTCTATAAATATAGATTTTTCTCTATATTTGGATTAGAAATCAACTAGCAACCTATCAATTGTTTAAGAACATCGTAATAACTAAATATCGGATCCAAAGTATAGATTAAGACGAAGTAGGATCCAACAATAGCTTCATATCTGAAACATTTAGAGACTGGAAGAAAGTTGATCTGTAACTAGGCAAGAAATATGAATTGTGTATTGACCACAGTATGACTGCTGTAGCTAACCAGAAGCTAATGATAGGCTATATGCTCTATGCTATGGTGTACATTCCCAGACAGAATCTTCTAGGACAGTAATGCATCTTATCACCAGGTTCACACTATATAGAATAAGTTAAGGATCACACATGAATGGGGGAAGTGAGTTCTTATCAGCCCGCTCAGAAAGCCGTGGGATGTTCTGGAGTGTGATCTGTAACTTGCCTAGTTACAGAACACACTCCAGAGAATGTGACATTCACATTCTCATTCATTCAAGGATTTTGAGAATAGAGTAGTGGAATCAATGTTTGATGCAGACTGTTAACAGTGGAGAAGGTGGGATGGGGGAAATGGGCAGCCTAATATGATACCAGGCAAGTGGCCATAATTCTGTGTTATATCAATGTACTTTTAAAGAGTACCAGTATAGTAAGAACTGTTAATTGTTTTTAAGATTATAACAATCTTAAATGCTTTTATGAAGTTTTTGAACAATAATAGACTTTTATCTGGTTAGCTTAAAGCTAGATGTCATTGGCATATTGTCGTAAAATGCTGCCAATAAAATTAGATTAGATTAAATAAGATTGAATATATTTAAAAATAGGAATACCTAAAAGTAGGTATTCCTAATTTTAAATATATTCAATTTAGATTCATCTTGAAATTATAATTATATTTATCATAGTATATTACAATACTGCTGGAATTTTAAGGTCATATATGTGAGTGCATTTGACATTTTTATGTACATATTTCATTTAATGATTTTTTGTTATCTTATTTTATAGACTACCCCAGATTTATGAGGAGTACAGACATACTATACAAAACGCCGATGCTACAAAAGATCTAAAATGGTGGTCAAATAAGCATGGAATAGGAATGGCAATGAACTGGCCACAGTTCGAGGTACATTGTTTTCTTTTTTCTCCCCCCCCCCCTGAATTCTTTAAAAAAAGTAGCTGATGTTAATATGGACTCCACTGTTTTGAGTTCATTATTTTTTTATTTGGAATGCTTACACAAGTGACTTATTGTTTATTTATCTTGAGAGAGAGAGAGAAATAAAGAAATTCTTATTCCCCACCACCGCCATTTCTCTCTCTCTCTGTGTGTGTGTGTGTGTGTGTGTGTGTGTGTGTGTGTGTGTGTGTGTGTGTGTGTGTGTGTGTGTGTGTGTGTGTGTGTGTTGATTTCATCTTATTGGATATTAAGTAGACTATTTCTTAAAGTTTTTGTTACATCCCAATAATGATTTAAAAAAGAAATTAGCCAACATGTTGTTAAGATCTTAAAATCAAGTTGTGGAAATTACCAAAATCAGATGCAAATAAGCAAACAGTTCACATCAGTGAACGAAACACAAATACAATAAAACTTTGCACAATGCAGTTTTTTAATGCTATATCTTTAATTTGCCGTCATTTAGGATTATTCTGAAGAATTCCGTGACATCATAGGGAGGAACAAGAAGGGCTCATTTCCAGAAAGTGGCATCACCCTTGTGAATCAGCATAGAATTGGAGAGGATCTGCCTGTAATCATTCTTTGCTTGTTGCTACAAACAGACTTCCTTAGTAGTAGTTGTCTGTTTTGGTCCTTATTTTTTACAATGCCCTTCAACCTAGATATTTCCTTAGCACCTGGAAAGCACTTTCTGCTGCCCTGTTTTACTCACATTGTTTGTCTTTCCTTAACATTCAATTATCTCCTTGCTGTGATTGATTCCTTAACAGTTTGCACAGATTTAGTCACCGCTCAAACTATTTTTGGATGCTCAACATTTCATAGATTAGAATTATAAGCAGTGTATAGTATTTTTTTTAAATACAGAAACCATACTGTAACTTTTTTTATGTTGAGCAGTCCAGATTAATGCTTACTTGACCCCTAAAGTTTCTCATCCTTTTCACTCTAATCAAAATGATGCTTTACTTGAAATGCACTGGTAGCAATTTGGTGGTGGTAGATGGCTTGTCATATCCTTTCCCATTGCTGTTTTTATAGAATAACTAAGTAGTTGTGGTTTTATAATAATTATGACTATATCTTTTATTACCACCTAAGTAATTTTTCAAAAATATTTTATGTACATTTTTAACGTAACATTTCTTTTTTTTAGATATTTCACTTTAAATGTTATAAAAATTATGTATAATTTTATATAAATATTTTTTATTCTTTTCCCTTCCTTTATTCCTTCTCTTTGTTAGAAAAAAATGAAGAAAAAGATATTTGAAAAAACAAAACATTCTGTGTTATTTATGAGGGCCATTTCAGAAGTTCTACATGCTGCAGATGTGTGGCCAGTGGGATAATGTAATAGTTTCTGTGTCAGTTGTAAGCCAGATCTGAGTAATTATGTTGTATCTGTTTAGTTTCTGTCTAAGGCATTCTTTTTAGAATATAGGAAAAACTTACTTGAATCATATATTGCCTAATCATATGGAAAAGTATGGAGGGCTAATGTTACATGAGCCCTCCAAACTTCAGTGTGTTCTCTAAGCTGAAAGTAAGCCTTTCCACCCCATAGGATATAACAGAAACATGTCATATCCATTGACAAGTTTCTGCTAAAATGACTGACTTATCCAATACATTAACAAAAAATAGTTTGCTGACAGGAATGGGAGACTTTCCCCAGACATTCAAGAGCAGTGATAAATCTGGTTAAATTTAAATTACAAGCCAATTCACAACAGGTGAATGAAGTTGCTACTGCTGTTGTGGAGCAGGCCATGAATAACAGTGTTGGTTCCTGCAGTGCACATGCTATATCAAGATGCACATGGATGTGCCTTATGCAACTGTCTGGAAAATTCTACTGAAGATTCTACATTTCTACCCTTTCAAGATTTGCACCCTCAGGACTTTGAAAGTTGAATGAGATTTGCTTTAACATTCCTTGCTCAAGTGGAGTTGGACATTATCTGGCTGTGGATAATTTTGTAGGGAGGTGAGGCTAACTTTCACCTGAATGGAGCTGTCAATATCCATCATTTCCAGGTATGAGCTATGCAAAACCCCACATATAATTCAATGAATTTCTTTGCATTCACCCATACTGTCTGGTGCAGGTTTACAGCTTCGTTTATTATTGGACCATTCTTCTTTGAGGACATTTGCCATTTGGGTCCTGTGACCTGCTCAGTTACTGCTGGGAGGTATCATGATATGATAAAAAATTTTGTTGTGCCACAGCTATAGCAACTCCTTTGCATGGATTCAGTCATTTTCATCAGGATGGGACCCTCCACAGATTGATTGATCCATGCAGGAGGTTCTTCGAGAAACATTTTAGGAAAGCCAGCGCGATCAGCCATTCATTTCCCACTACATGGCTGCCTTATTCACATGATCTGACCTCCTCTGACTTCTGGCTCTGGGGATTTCTCAAAAACAAGATTTATCAGGATCACCCTAATAACTTGCCAGCACTGAAAGACAGCATAACATAGCATGTACACAACATCAGTCCCAACCAGTGTGTGTTCTGTCATTGAACACACTGTGCAAAGAATGCAGTTTGTGGCATACAGGGCAGCACATTGAACAGCACAGCCCATGAATGCATAATGGAAGTGAATAAAATGTGTCACTTATGCTTGTGTCCCCTTTTCTCTTTCTCTCTCTCTCTCTCACACACACACACACACACACACACACACAAAAAAAAATTACTGCATCTGTATTTGGTACCTCATACAGCTCCCCTGGTGGTGAATTTTGGAATCCCTCCCCCCCAATATATTTCTTCTGCTTGACACGTTTCGATCACTGGGTGGCTCTCCACGAGGCCTTAAACAGGAATACTTTAATTTTGATCACCCTGTATTTCAAAATAATTACTTTAAACATCTAAGATATTTTCACTTTAGTTTTCATATCACTCTTATCGTCTCTAATTTCTTTAGTAGCACTCTTTCTTCTGTTTCTAAACTTTTTCACTAACTTTCAAAACATTTTGCCACCTTCCTGATATATTCTTACTCAAGTTTTCTCAAGACTTTCAGTTACTTTCACATGCTGCTTTGTTTTTACTTTTCTCTGTATTCTCTTATGGTGTTAACTTATGTCTGTTAACTTACTTGATAGGAGCTTTTGAGGACTGCCTCTTTCACTTCTTGTATCCACCATGGTCTGATTTTTTTTCTCTCCTTGTTAACTTCACCTTATCCTTTCCTGGCTGAATTAATCAAAGGTTTCTTCAGAGTTTGCATGAGTTTTCAAAGTTGAATTCTTGTCTTCAAATGCTTTCATTTTTTTCTAGAATATTTGTATAGTTGAGTCTGAAGTTCACTTCTGAAAGCAGCTTGACCTTAATTCTTTTTAAAAATTTCTTATCAATTTGATATTCCGTATTCAAATCTTGCTCAAATTAAATGATCACTTCCTGTTTCAGATCATCCCTTGTATACTAATTGTGTCCTGAACTGGTTTGATGATATTGCTGGTGACAATAACATAGTCAATGAAACTTGACTTATTTCTTTTGTCTTAAAGATTTGTATACATCTATTATTATTATTATTATATCAAGAACTATCCAACATTTGTGCAGTATCTATCATACTTTGCTTTGAACTCATTCACAGTTATGACATCCACAACAGACTATGGCAACCTGTTACACTCAATTCACTACTCTCCAAGAAAAATCCTAGTTCTAACACCCTTGCTAAACACTCTTACTCAGTTTCCATGGATGGCCCCCTAGTTCTCCCACCACCACATCTATTCGGAAAAATTTCCTCTGAATTAATCCTATACAAACCCCTCAGCAATTTGTATATCTCAATCATATCACCCCTTTTCTGCCTGTCAACTAGTTTCTGTAACCCACAAATCTTCAACTTGTTCTCGCAAGGTTCATTTCCATAGACCTGCTATCATCTTGATCACTCACCTCTGGATTCTCTTCATGTCCTCATCACCAAGAAATCCTAGTGCCAAGATCTGCATGCAGTAGTCAAGATGGGGTTTTATCAAGGCTCGATAAAGAGGAACAATAACCTGCTTGTCTCTGCTTGTCAAAGTATTCTTCAGTAACCAAGTAATCTGATGAGCTGCTTTATCTATTTTTGCTATATGTCCCCTAAACTTTAACTCCCTATCCACTAACACTCCCAAGTCTCTGGCTTCGTCAATTTCCTGGAGTACAGTTCCATCAATGTTGTATATAGCTGATAAACTTCTCACCCCAAAATGCATAACCTTACACTTTACCACATTAAACTGACATCCATTCTTCTTTGTCTGGTCTGCCAATCTATCTAAATCATCTTGCAAAATTTTGATATCACCCTTGCTAAATTAACTATTGCTTTACCCAACTTCGCATCATCAGCAAATAACTGAACAGTTCCTCTTAGATCCTTTTCTATATCGTTAATGCACAAATTAAACAGTAGCAGTCCTAGAACAGAACCCTTTGGCATGCCACTAGGCACAGACCTTCTTTTGGACTCTACTCCTGAATAAACTACTCTCTGATACCTCTCAATCAACCACCTTCCTATCCATCTCACCAACCCTATATCCATCCCCCATGCTGCAGTTTACTGATTAGAATTCCATGTGGTATCCTTTCAAAGGCCTTTGCAAACTCCAGCAGTATCACTGTAAATCTGAATAAATTCATTACCTTTATCCAACTCAGCTGTCAGTGTATTATAAAATGTGAGCAGGTTACTGAGGTATGACCTGCCTTTCACAAAACCATGCTGTCCCCCCCACCCCCATACAGTATCCCATTTCCATCTGTCTATTCCTGTATTTTGCTCCTGACCAACTTCTCCAATACTTTGACAAAAACTCCTGATATGCTGATATCAGTCAGTAATTTGCTACATCAGTCTTGGAATCTCCTTTTTGCAATGAAACTGTTTTCACCTCTTTCCATCCCCTCAGGACTAACCCAGAGCTGAGACTTAGATTAAACGATATGGTCAAGGCACTGATAATTCCCTCACAGCTTCACATAAAACTTCAGCTGGTATACATCCAATTCCATGGCTGTATTCACATTAAGGTTCTGTTATATTCTATGCACCTCCATTTCATTTACTTCAGTTTCCATATAAGCCTTTAGCTCTCTTATTCCTGCAGTATCACCACCTGGATGATATACTCCTGCATAATGTTCATTTAGTAATTCTACTATTTCAACTAATTCAGTTACCTTCCTCCCATCAGCATTCATTAGAATCATTCTGCCATATGAAAGGTCTTGGAAGAAATGAGAAAGAAATGTGAAAGAGTAAAAATTGTAGGTTTGCTACCCAGATATGATAGTACCAAATTAACAAGGAGGGCAATGATAGCAAATGATTTCGTGTGTGGAGTGAGTTTGATTGCAGAAAAGACTTGTATTAGAGGGATAGCCTGCACTTGAATTCATTTAGCATCAGGGGCCTGGAGAAATTACTTCTTGGTATGAGATCCAATGAAAGAATCAGGGAAACTAAATCATCAAGGGAGGAATGGGAAAAATGTATGTGAAAGTTCAAATGTTGTATGCAAATGTGATAAAGATATGAATGTCTTTGAACATGTTTATGTATGTGGCAAAGGAGTGGGAAAATATGCTTTGGGTTTGGACCTTTTAAGTATGCCTGTGGGAGGGAAAAGAGAAAAATTCTACGACAATGCCAAATAGATTGCATATCTAATTATAAGAATAGGCAAGGTGGTGATTTATTACATCTATACACAAATGCCAGGAGCATCAGAAACAAAGAGGTTGAGTTCGTTGCTTTATCAAATATGATATGGCCTAAGATTGTTGTCATTAGTGAAACCTGTCTATTAGAATCAGATATGGTAACTGACATCAACTGTAATGGGTATACTGTTTTTATGAATGACAGAAGAGATAGGAGAGGAAGAGGAGGAGTACTACTAATGATATTAGATGACTTAAGTCTAGTTAGGGTACAGAATGCAAGAAAACAATGTCCAATGTAGCGGTCAGTTTGAGTCTATCAGGTGTGAAGGGGAGGCTAACAGAACAAAATATATGGTGGGTGTTGCTACAGACCTGGTGATTCAGTTGCAGGGGATGAAGATCAACTTTCTCAAGCAGCATGTGAAAGAAGGAACTCGAGGTCAAAGAGTGTTGGATTTGCTCATAACGTCAGAAGGGATCTCTGTTAAGAATATAGTTATTTTACCACCATTTGGTGACAGTGATCATGCCGTGATTTCTTGGGAAGTATTTAATTGTATTGATTCTCCGATTAGAACAAGTTACATGTTGAACTAGAAAGGTGGAAATTATGATCAACTTAAGAGAATATACTATCTTTGGTCCCATGGTATCAGTTACTGAATGGGAAAAATGTCAGCAATTCATGGAAATATTTGAAAAAAATGCTTAAATAAGGCTGTATCTGAATGTATCCCTAGTGTTTGAAGAACAAATAGGTTGGGAGTGAAATGGATGTGCAACCTTATTAAGCAAGACATCCACAAGAAGAAGATAATGTGGAAAGAACAAGAGTGAGAGGAATTATAAAATATATAAAACTCTGGCCAGAAAAATAACGAGTATTTCATACTCTGATTTAGCAGAAAGCTAAATCAGAGTATGAAAAGAAATTGTCCATGCAAGAATAACTTTATTGAATGCACATGGTACTCTAGTGTCGGAAGCTAATGAAATTGTTCAATTAATGAGTGCTCACTTTTCTAAGATACATCAACCAGTTGTATGTAACATGGTGCACAGTTCTACTGCTACATTGGATGAAGAGCTAGAGGGTCATGAAAATGAGGTTGAAGTGCTGTTGCATAACCTGGATAAGAATTTGTTTATAGGAACAGATGGAATATCTGCCCATTTGCTAAAGAATGTTCAGCCAAATTGGCTAGACCTTTCACATGTTTGTATAACTTGAGTCTCAGCTCAGATACCACAGGAATGGAACAGATGTATGATATTTCCATTGTTCAAGGGTAGTGCAAAAACTAATGTATCTAACTACTGACCTATCAGTATCTCTGGTGTGGTAGTAAAGATTTTAGAGAAGTTGGTAAGAACTCACAGAAATGGGTAGACTAACAAGCTATACTCTGCAAGGAGCAGCATGGGTTGACTAAAGAATGTCATGGTTTTAGCAATTTGCTCATATTTTACAACAATGTTACAGCTATGTTGGATAAAGGGAATGGATACACTATGATAATGTTGGATTTTTCTAAGGCATGTATACTATGCCATAGGATACCACACAAAAGGCTCTTGCCTAAACTGGTGAATATGGGATTGGAATATAAACTCTTGACTTGGATCATCGGATGGTTGACAGACAGATATCAGAAAGTGGTATACAGCGGGTGTGAATCTGCCAGATTTAAGGTGACCATGGTGTACCTCAGAGTTCAGTTTTTGGGCCATTATTGTTCATTCTATACATTAATGACATTTGATAGGTTCTAACATTAGATGCGCAATTGTTTGTTGATGATGTGAAGATAGACAGGGCAATCAGGGATGCTACTGATATTCAGCACTTACAAAATTATTTGAATATTCGGACAAACGAAAATGGCTGTCTGATTAATGTTAGCAAGTGTAAAGTTATGCACATTGGCATGATGAGATTTCCAGCAGTATATTTTATTAGCAGGGTTATGCTACAAGAAACTGAAGAGGCAAGGGATCTTGGTGAATTGGTGGATAGGAATTTGAAGTTCAAAGTCACATAGCAAAAGTTGCAAATATAACTCAGAGGATAATTGCGATGTTGAAGCAACTTTGACATCTAAGGATGAGGAAGTCATTTTGTCTTTATAAGGCTTTGATAAGACTGCACCTGGATTATTGTGCCCAGATTTGGTCTCCCGGATTCCACGGGGACAAAGAGGCTGTGGAAAGGGCGCAAAGAAGAGTTACGAAGATTATATATCCGGATTATGGGATTTAGATTGAGGACAGATTGTGAGTATGCAGATTACAGACTGGTTAACAGGAGAAATTGGGATGATATGAGAGAGGTCTCTAAACTTTCGAATAGGTTTTATAGCATATGATGAAATTTTTCATTATATGGAAGGTGGAGGGAGAGAACACGGAAGTTAAGTTTGTTCACAGTCAAGAAAGGGGTAAGAACTAGGTTTTTCTCTCACAGAGCAATGAGTGATTGAAGGTGATTTATAGCCTTCCGCGATGAGTCCTTGAGGTCCCTGGAGGTCTCAGATAATAGTTATAATAATAATAATATATATATTCTTTCTTTTACTTGCAGCATATCAAAAGAACTGTTTGGGATTATGTTTAGCCTGTATTGTTAACTTCCTTTCATATTCTGCTTTTGCCTTTCTTACCACACTAGTTACTCTTCTGGCCTGTACTTTGTACTGTTCTTGTGCCTACTGGTTACCTTTCTCTTTAAATTCCCTCCACAATAGTTTCTTTTTTTGCAGCTCCAGCTTAATGATGATATTATAATATTATGATGATATAAACATGCTCTGACATGTAAAACTGCAAATTTTACACGTGACATGTTATGCTGGAACATGGTATTGGTAATGACTCGCCCATGTCCGGAACAAGAATCCATCATGTGTTTACCTTTATTATTAGCTTTTGCTCTTTACTCTACATTTACCCAAAACAATTCTGTATGTCTGGTATTCAATTTCTACTCTGCTGTTAAGACCTCCAACAAGGACCAACTTTTCCTTTTTCTTTGTGTAAACTTCCTTCTCTAATGACTCAAGAAATTTCTCCATTTAAAGAAGAGGACCATCTACTGAGATACTGTTGGACCATTGACACAAATATGTCTAATTTGTCATTTTTGACATGTGTCCACATTACTGTGCTCACATTGCCCACCAAGAAGTTTATCTTTGTATTTGGTACTCAATGCAGGCACTGTAAAACAATTAAAGCACATCAGTGAAGTAAATGAAAACTAAAACTGTCACAACAACTCAATTGGCCTACCTTTATTACAATATGCCAGGATGCTAAAACCATACCTAACTGTCTAAGGTTCAGACAAGTTCCATTCAGCAAAAGCTAAAAGTATTTTATAGATAAGCAGCATCCTCATCGAGCTAGCTAAAATCACTGTATTGTCAGAAGAGTGTTTTTGCAATCCTAAATCCAGAAATGTGGTCTATACTGTATGTGATCTCTGATAATGCTGTAACTAAAGAACTTGAAAAAGTGAAGGGCCATTATTTGAAAAAAATCTCTTCACACTCAATCATTTGAAGAAGAAAAAAAAAGCTCTTCAAAAGTGAAGCACTGTCTGTCTGACTGTGTGCAGCTAAAGAAAGAACATGCATTGGTTAGTCAGTCTTTGCAGATGCAGTCAATATGCTTAATTGAAAACTTAATTTTGCTATTGTCTCAAAAAAGGTGTGTTTTGAAAATAATGACAGGAACTTAGCATCTATGATCTATCACTTACAGTGGCTAATAATATTCATTTGGACATGGCCAGTCACTGGCCATGTCCATGCAAATGTTCTGACAAAATCCAAGCTGCCCAAGAGTAATATTCCATGTAAAAAAAAAAAAATGAGCACTGAAAAGTTATACAGGAACACAAAATTTATTATAACCAGAGCTAATAAAGAAAGTGCAACTGTCATTATTGATCAGACGGATTATAACAAAAAAAATGAGTCATTGTAAGGACTCCTCCACATATCAGAATATAGATTGGTATCCTACCAAATCTCAAAATAAAGTATGTAAATTATTAAAAATAGTTACATATTGGCCTAAAGAAATTGCCAAAAAGCTAAAACCCTATCTTGTCAATCAATCTGAGGATCCTATATATATATGGAGTCCTTAGAATTCATGAACTTAACACTTCCCATTTGTCCAAAAGTTGAATAGCATAAACAGCTCTGATTAAGCCACATAACCCCTGTGACATATTTGAAATATTTAGATCAACCGTTTATTCTGGTTATATCTTATGATAAAGAAAGGTATACAGACAGTAGATAAGACTGCAATACCCCCCCCCCCCCAACTAGTCAACTATCAATAAAAATAAAATAAAAAATTGTGTGCAATATGTACACAATCTATATGTAGTGATAAATATTTATTTATTTATTTATATCAATAAATATTATTGATGTAAAAATTTAAAACCAAAAAAACATTTAATGTAGCTGATAAAATCTGACTGAGTGTATAGGGCTCAGTTGGATTATGAATATGATTAAAATAGTTGATGGTGCTCATCAACAAAATGAGAGCAACTGATTAAAATGTGACCAGCACCATAGAACTTACACACAGCCATGCCATTACCTCTCAATAGGAAGGAGTGTGTAAGATTTCTGTGACCTATGTAGAGCCAAGTAATCTCTTCCTGTTTACAGTCCCAGCATAGACTAGATTGCTTAATTTGATGGCGCTTACTGTTGAGATAAAGGTTTCTGTCTTATGATCATCTATAATCAGTGTAGGAGACAAGCAGATGGTGATGTAAACTTGAGAAATGAGCTGACTTAGCTTCAGCCTCATTTCCTTTGATCCCAACATGGTTTGGGACTCAAAAGAAATGCATATCCAAATGTAGCTTCCTTTAATGAGAGAGGACATGTTGGATAAGAGAGAGCTGCAGATGTTTCTGCAGCTCTAGACTTCTTATTGCCTGTAGAGAGTTTTGTGAGTCTACAGGGCTTGAAAAATTTGTGCTGGCTCCCCAGTCAGGCAAATATTCCACTTGTCAGACATTAGCCTGGGTACTTTACTGTGGTCATCTAATATATCAGTCACATGTTAATTCCTGGATGTGATCAATTTATAAGCTGTTGTTAATGCTATAGATAATTTTAACTCTGTATAACTACCAATATATATATATATAATTAAAATTATAACAGTCTGGAACAGCATAATCCATTTGGTATAAAAATAAACCCACAAATAAAGATAGGTACACTATTATTTGAAGATGACCAAACTGTATTTTATTATATTATATTAGCTACATCAGATGATCTACAGAAAACAGTAAAATCATTAAATGAAATATGAGAATATCAAAAATAAATACAAAAATAATGGCTTTTGAAGGAGAAAACCCAATAAGAAGTAGTGATAGATAATAAAATGTTAGACCAAGTGAATATTTTCAGATACCTGGGATGTGATTAATCATATGAAGATAAAAAAGATATAGACATTAAAATATCAAAACAGCATAATAAATAATATATTTTAGCCATTCTTGGTACAAACACACACCAGAATCAGACTATATAATATTCTGCCTAAACTAACTTTATTATATGGAAGTGAAACATGGACCATAAAAAAGAAGAATGAAAAATAGATTCATATAGCAGGAATAAAAATTCTCCGAAAAATAGCTGAATATACGAAGTGGGACCATAAAACAAATGAAAAAATTTTACAATCTCTAAATATAAAACCAATTAACCGCTATATAAATAAATATAAACAAAAATGGTTAGAACATCTAAATCGGATCAATAGCAGCCAAAAATACTATACGGATATAAAATAAATAGAAAAAAAAGAAGAATGGAAAGCCAAGAAAGTGACGGTATGAGAGTGGAACAGGCCACTTGGCCTAAAATCCACGATAGGAAGAAGTAACCCCCAGTATTAAAACCGAACACTGGTTTTCATAAACAAAAGGAAAATCATGATAACTCAAAAACTATATAATAAATTTTTATACAATTATTTGAAAAGCAGTATAATATAATATAATATGAGGTGTGAAAGAAACACTATAAAAATTGTAAATAAATAGTTTAATTCAGTAAGAGGTCAAAATGAGATTGTCAGAGTGTTTCAATCAGGAATGTAGTCACCCTGCACAGCAATACAGTACTCAAAAACGATGTTTCATACTGTTTATAATGGTGTCCAGGAGTTCAGTTGGTAATAACAACTGCTTGTACAAAACTCACCTAAGTCTGTCACTGTTTTGGGAGATGTAGGGGATTGAGAGCAGCAACACATCTACCTAGAGCATCCCAGACATGCTGAATAGGATTAAGGTCAAGAGACCTGTATGCAGTCTATATGTAGGATAGTCTCTTCTTGAAGATGTTGGTCCACGAGCTTCGCTTCATGAACACTTGTATTATTATCTTATAGTATAAATGACTTCACTATCATACTTGTATATGGAAAAGCATGCAAGTGACATAAGTCTTATAGAGATGAGGTCTTGGACCTCATCTCTATAAGTTTCAAGATTTCTGGTTCCACTAGGAAGTACATGCAGATTGTGAATCTATCCAATGAGATGCCTTCCCAAACTTTCACACTACCTCCACCATAAGTGTTGTGTTCCTTTCAGAGACATTTAGAGGAACAACAACATATTCTCTTCAGATCAGAGCACTGCTGGTATCACTTTGTACAGCAAATCAGGACGTCTGTACAAAATACCAATTCCCATTGGTGGTGTATCCAGTTGACATGGAGACAGGTCTATTTCAAACAATCTCTCCTGTGGCATGGGGATAGGGGAAAGCAGATGCCAATGTTGTGGTAGTCAATGGAAGGAGTACTATCCCAGATCATAGCTGATTAGGGATAGCACTCCTGTTTTGGAGAGCATATAATCAGAGATATTGGTCACCCACTGCAATTGTAGCCTGCAGCATTCCTTCTCTATATCTCCAGGATGCTGTTAGCGAATCACAGAACAACTCACATGCAACCATTTGGCTACCTCCATCTGACTTTGAGTAGCTCTAGTCTTACAATGGCTTGGTACCTGAGCCACACCCAAGAA
This sequence comes from Typopeltis vanoorti, assembly GCF_054136105.1. Classification (NCBI taxonomy): domain Eukaryota; kingdom Metazoa; phylum Arthropoda; class Arachnida; order Uropygi; family Thelyphonidae; genus Typopeltis; species Typopeltis vanoorti. Next base: position 133,580,248 of record NC_143554.1, on the reverse strand, counting down.
TTCTGCTATTACAAAATGTCTTGTTCTTACTCCAGACATGAAACGAAAAAACCATTCCAAAACGTCTGCTTCTCTTCCATGGGCCATTTACATATAACGCTGACAGCATCACAGATTTGTAATTGATAACCAGAGTCAGTGTCACTTGTTACATAATGTACCTGACTTCAGATTTTTTTTTCCCTTTCCCTCTGTGAGTTATTGCAATTTTTTATCTTTGTTCCTTAATTTATGGAAACTAGTGCACATTAACTACTTATGTATTAGTGTGCTAACTTCTTAGTGAGTTTATTAGTCTGTGAAGAAAAAATGTGTGCAGTTCATAAAAGATATTATTATTTTTTTAAACTATTTTTTGCTATGTTTTTTTTTCAAAGAAGGAAAGAAAGATTTCTACAATGCTGATGGACTGCATCTGAATTGTTTTTGTGTTAAGTGTCTGGAGGGAGGGAGGGAGGGAGGGAGGGAGGGAGGGAGAGAGAGAGAGAGAGAGAGAGAGAGAGAGAGAGAGAGAGAGAGAGAGAGAGAGAGAACTTTGTTCACTGAGCATGCTGAAGTGCAAATTCAGGGAAACTTAAGCAATTAGGGTGGAAGCAAGTGAGTTTATGTGAAGGCACTCATGAAGATAGTCAGTGTGAGAATGATCAAGTTAGGAATCTAGTCTCTAAAGCAAAAATATTGAATAGGGTAGTCAATTCAGGAAGTAAAGGTGGGTGGCAGACTAAAGGGATGCTGCAGTTTCTATATACTAATGCCAAAAGTATCAAGAACAAGAGGGAGGAGATTTTGCCATTGGTTAGTGCAATGTTGCCAAAAGTTATAGGCATTAGTGAAACTTGGCTAACAACAGATGATGTAGTTACAGAAATAAAATGTGAAGGGTTTAGTATTTTCAGGTAAGACATGGAAGACAGGATGGGAGGAGGAGTACTGCAGATGAATTGCAGCCAAAAATAATAAAAGACAGGTAGAAGGGTGGCTGTTTATTTGAAGCAGTCTGGTGTGAGATTAAGGACAGTAAGACAAAATATACAGTTGGTTGTTGCTATAGGCCAGGGAGTTACACAGATGATCTGGAAGACATGCATCATCAAATTAGTACAATGAGTACAGATCGAGTGGTTATTATGGGGGACTTCAACTATGGAGATATAGACTGGAAAGAAGAAAAATCACGTGGCAGAAAGGAAATAGAATTTATATACCTGCAAAAAGATAATTACTTAAGGCAGCATGTGATGGAGGGGACTAGGGTATTGGACCTAATCATAGGATCAGAAGAAATATCTATAACCTAGGTGACAACATTGCCTCCAGTTGGTGAAAGTGACCATGCGGTCTTGACTTGGGAAATTGTAAAACATGATGAATATTCTATCAAAATTGAATTGGATGTTCTTAGGATATTGTAGAATCTTAATGTAGATAGAGCTGTAGAATTAGATGGGATATCAGCTAGGGTTTTATGAGAATTTGCAATGCCTTTGACTAGCTGTTTGATTTAAATCTCAGCTCTAAGAGGCCAAAATAATTCCTTTGCATATGGGAGGTTCTAAGACTGCAGTATAAAATTATAGACCAATCAGTATCTCATATGTGATGGTAAAAGTACTAGAAAAATTGGTAAAAAAAGAGAATTCAAGAATGGATAGATAAAAATATGGTACTGTGTGAGGGTCAACATGGCTTTGCGAAGGGTTGAACATGCGTTAGTAATTTACTAACGTTTTATAATAGAGTAACAGCTGTGTTGGATAAAGGAAATGGCTGGATTTTGCAAGGGATTTGACAGAATACCACGTGGAACCATGCTTTACAAATTAGAACAAATGGAGATGGATATGACTCTGGTTAAGTGGATAAGAAGGTGGCTGCTGGACAAATGTCAAAAAGTGGTATATGGAGTGGCAGAATCAAGGCAAAAACAGGTGACTTGTGGTGTGTCGCAAGGTTCGGTGCTGGGACCGTTGCTGTTTAATTATTATTATTATCTGAGACCTCCAGGGAGTCAAGGACTCATTAAGGGAGGCTGTAAATTACCCAACCCAGCTATCATACCTTCCCTTAAATTTATTTACACTAGATGCACTCACTACCCCTAAGGGCAAATTATTCTACTCACTGCTCTCTGAGAGAAAAACCTAGCTCTTACCCCTTTCTTGACTGAGAACAACCTTAAGTCTTCCATGGATCCCCCTGTGTTCTCTCCCCGCCTTCCATATAACGAAAAATTTCATCACTTGAAATGCTATAACACCCATTCAAAAGTTTATAGACCTCTATCGATATCACCCCTCTTTCTCCTGTTAACCAGAGTCTGTAATCCACATACTTGCAATCTGTCCTCATAATCTAAATCCCATAATTTGGATATTATCTTTGTAACTCTTCTTTGCACCCTTTCCGCAGCTTCTTTATCCCCTTGGAACTCGGGAGACCAAATCTGCGCACAGTAATCCAAGTGTGGTCTTATCAAAGCCTTATAAAGAGGCAAAATAACTTCCTTATCCTTACATGTCAATGTTTGCTTCAGCATAGAAATTATCCTCTGAGTTGTATTTGCAACTTTTGCTATGTGACCTTTGAACTTTAAATTCTTATCCACCAATACACCAAGATCCCTTGCCTCTTCGGTTTCTTGTAGCATAACCCCGCTAATATAATATGCCACGGGATCTCTAATCATGCCAAAGTGCATAACTTTACATTTACTAACATTAAACTGACAGCCATTTTCGTTTGCCCAGATTTCCAGTCTATTCAAATCATTTTGTAATTGCTGAATATCAGTAGCATCCCTGATTGCCCTGCCTATCTTTGCATCATCAGCAAACAATTGCAAATCTGATGATAGACCCTGCTTGAAGTCATTAATGTATAGATTGAACAATAATGGCCCAAGGACTGAACCCTGAGATACACCACTATCTATCTATCCCAATGGCTTTAACAGGCCTTTAAGGCCCACAACCTTCCAAGCATGCTTGGATTTCGTAACTGAAATACGAGGATAGAATGGCCACTCCTATGCTTCAAGGTATTCTTGGCTGCATCCCTGTGTGTTCACGGGCCGGTTTGCCTGCTTGCGGGATGAAAAACACCAGATAAACTGCCTGAAAAAACCCTACAGCCCGCGCCCAAGACCAGAGGTACACCACTGGTTACCTTAAATCTGTCAGATTCACACCTGTATACCACTTTTTGATATCTATCTGTTAACCATCCCCTGATCCAAGTCAATAGATTATGTTCCAATCCCATATTTTCCAGTTTACGCAACACCTTATTGTGTGGTATCCTATCAAATGCCTTAGAAAAATCCAACATTATCATAGTGTATCCATTTCCTTTAGCCAACTCGGCCGTAACATTGTTATAAAATATGAGCAAATTGCTAAAACAGCTAATTTGTACATAAATGATATAGGAAATAGCCTGAAAGGAAATATTCAATTGTTTGCTGATGATGTGAAATTAGGCAGAATAATAGTAATAGAGCTTGCAGGATAATTTAAATAGGCTGTCAGTATGGACAAAAGTTAATGAGTGTCAATTTAATGTCGAGAAATGTAAAGTTATGCATTTTGGGATAAATAGATCACTAGAGATTTAAGTGTGATGGTAGACAAAGAGTTAAAGTTTAGAAGACATATTGCTAAGGTAGCCCATAAGATTACTTGGCTATTGAAGTACACATCAACAAGTTGAGATAAGGAAGTTGTTATTCCTCTTTATAAGGCCTTGACATACCCACATCTGGATTACTGTGCTCAGGTCTGGTCCCCTGGGTTTCTTGGGGATGAGGAAGTGATGAAGAGGATTCAGAGGTGAGTGACTATGGTGAGTAGGCCTGTGGAATGTTGTTCCCTGAGGACAGATTGAAGGTTTGTGGATTGCAGAAATTGGTTGATAGGAGAAAAAAAAGGGATAGGCTAATACCTGGTTGGTGTTGTCTGTTTTTTATGAAATTCTTTATACTTATACACTTTTTACATTTGTTTTTTATATGCTGGTTTCTATACCTGTTCATGCCATTGCTTTATTTATTTATTATTATTGCCTTGTATACTGCTGTAATCTGTATTGGTGCATCATGATCTTAGTTGTCCTTGTACCACTCAAGCTGTAACCAAATTACAAATCTAACCATATAGTACTGTCATAGTATCTTGTACACTGCTTGAGGGTACATATCAAGGATTTTGTGATGATAATGAGAGCAAAGATACAGTTTAATTTTTCCTATTTCTTCCATCAATTTGAATTTATATTTTCAGAGTTAAGTCAGACATTATGGTATGGCAAAACTCTAATATTTCTTCTTTTGTGAGTACAGATTTACTGTACTACCTTCAACTTAGCTAGTGGATACTTTTGCTGTTGGAGTTTCTCTCCACTGTTCTTGGAGGATGTGTAACTAGGGGTATGTGGGAACACTCTTAACACTGCGATTTGCAGAATAATTGGGTGAAGGTCTCCATGGGCTTAATAAAAAAAAAAATCTGTTACTGTGTATTCATATCTCCTGACAGATTCCAACACTTGAAACAACAGTCATGAACAATCAAGGAAAGATGAAATAGATTATATGTGGGAAAAAAAAGACAAACCTCCCAGATCCTCTGTATTTGCTTCAGAAATATATGTAGTCTTAGTTCCAGCCTCAGTGATATTCATATCTATCTCCAATCTGCAAAACTACAGCCCACTGAGGAATTGATATCTCCACACTTTGCACAGATAGTTCCTGATGCTTATATTTTCTACAAAAATTTCCCTGGTCACTGTTCATCAGTAACCATGGAATTGACAATTCTTCTGCTCTCCTCTAATGAATTTATTGAAAGATTTGTAACAGTTATTCAACACTTCTTCATAGTTTGCATCCAAATAGTCTGCTGTCTTTTGAAACAGTTTCCCTCTCTTATATATTTACAAAAGAGCACAATCTTCAGAGTTAACAATCTTCTTATTTTTCCTCAACTTCCTACCCATCTGCAGTGCTCGTGTACTAAAAATTAGAGAATCTCTCATGCATGGGATTACCAATATGAGAGAGAAAGAAAGAAAATAGGTAGTTGAAAATACAACAGAGGCTAAACAGAAATTGTTACTATAATTTAATGTCACATTCCTTGCACTTACATGTCATCTTATTTCTCTTCCCCATCCCCTTCTTAATGTAATTAAACTGTGAATAATTGAGTATTATATATTTTATATAGGAATATACACCAGAATTTCATAATATCTCAAAAAAAGAAAAGAAAGGTCATACTAGCGACACAGGAGTGACGTTGACTAGTATTAATAATCAAAATAGTACTCCTAAAAACAACAAAGATAAGGGAAAAGATTCATCAAATAGGAATTCAGCAGCTAGTTCGTAAGTAGCATACCCCAGTTATTTTGTTTTATATCTTTCCTTGTAATTTGTGTAAATTTAGAAATTAAGTTATGCATTACATAAAATCCCAAGTTGTTATTATTATTAACATCTGATCTCCATGGTGTCAGAGACTCATCATGGGAGGTACACACTATTAAACACACAATGCTCATCCAACTGTGCCTTAAGCTGATTCAATGTGTTTACATTCACAACACAACACAATCAGGCAATGCATTCCACTCTCTATGCAATGAACCTACTCCTCTGCTCACATCCTCCACATTCACAACATACTCAGGCAATGCACTCCACTCTCCATGCAAAGAATGTGCTCACCTTACAATATTCCAGTGATGGCTTCTTGCTCTACCCTCCCATTCTATGAAAAATCTCTTCCATGTCAACCTGATAACAACTCTTGACTAGCTTATATGTCTCAATCATAACTCCCCCCCCCCTCTTCCTCCCATTCATGAGACTTTGCAACTTCATTCTCTCAGTCTGCCCTCATACTTCACATTCCAAAGTCCACTGACCACCTTTGTGAATCTTCTCTGCACCCTTTCCAGCATATCCTCATCACCATGAAAACCTGGCAACCAAATCTGTGCACAATAATCCATGAGGCCTGATCAAGGCCTTATACAATGGCATCATAACCTCTAATTATATATTGGGTTTTATCCTTTATCCAAGTGTTAGCAAACAAATTTTGCGCCTGAAGTACTTTCGGGACTGAAGCAACTTAGGTAAGGTAGTATATGTTCTCATCACTTGCCTTAGTATCTCCCATAATGCAAAGCACATCTCCTTGTGGACATGTATAATGTTATGCATTAAGGGAAGGGCCAATCCAGACCAGTTTCGACCTTTATTGAGGTCTCATCAGTGGTAGCCAGACCCAGAGGTGGTGATACTAAGGTTAAAGTAATGAAGAAGTCATATTTACCTATACGAGTTGCCAAAGGGTGTCACACCCTGTTATTAAAATTCTCTGGATTAGAGATAAGTTTATGCAAGTTTTTTCACTTGGCTATGCTACTAATTATATATTGGGTTTTATCCTTTATAACAGATAAAAAAGTAAAAACAACTTCCAGCATCATAACCTCTCTATTTCTACGTATCAGAGTCCTCCACATCATTGAAATTATCTGATGTGATGTCTTTGAGTTTCATAATGAAAAATAAATATTATGTCATCCTTAACTGACTAAAGAGGTGTCATAAGAGAGAGAAAAAATATTTTTAACACTAGTGAAGAACATTGAGAGCTAAAATAATTTTATTTAGTCATTCATGTGTAGGATAAACTGTTAAGGTACTACATCCCACAAAACATGTAAACTGGCTGGAAGAATGCATGCAATTAACATGTATAATACACTGGCATCATTATAACCTCTATTGCTTTGGCTATAATTCCAAAGAACAACAGCTCTACCTCCTCTATTTGAAGGTACAACATTAAAGTAGTTCCACAGGCCAACTGCCAAATAGTATGTGGTACCAAACCTGATGATAATATGTCAGGATGCTTCTTGACTAACTACTAGTTAATCTTGCTACCATTTACTCTTCCTTATCTGTCCTGAATGGTTGGAGCATAGTTCAAGTTACATTTAGATAGAAGACCAGACACTTCTTATGTAGAAGCTATGTTCATTTGTCTTTTACCCACCAATTTCAGGCCACTGGTCCGTAAATTTACAGTTACCAATCACAAATTAAGTTGGTACTGCATGTAGATTTTTAAAAAAATAAATAAAATCCACAAAAAATGCAACAAAAAAAAACAGTGAATCGTAAAAATAACAAAAAATTTAAAAAGAAAACTGCTTTCACTTTCCGTACATTCATGTCCTCAATTTAAATTTAAATGATGTTCATGCAAGGCATGCATCCAAACTTGATCTGTTATTCCTTACTTAACCTTACTTGGCATGTTTTATAGTTTTCTAACTATCCTAACTATATTTTTCATGATTCTTTCTGTAAGAAGAGCAGAACATATGCATTTATGAGATCTGCCATTCTATACTAATCATTGAATCTCCTCTGTATCATCTGATTCATCGTGATTTCTTTGTCTCACTTTGTTGCTTCCATCTGTAACTTTACCATTTCCTAATTCCAGTGACTATGTTCACCTCCTTGATTATTTATCTCTGAAGATTGGTTTCCACCAATCTGATTACCTAAACAGACAGTGCAATCGATCCTCTTTGGATCGATTGCACTGTCTGTCTAAATTTACAGTTGCTAATTATGAAATAATGTTGGCACTGCAGATTAAAAAAAACTTTCACAAAAAATGCAATGGAAAAATAATGAAAAATTTACAAAATGAAGAAAAATGTAACACTTTCACATTCACTTTGCTAACTTTCATGTCATCAATTTAAACTTAAATGATCTACAGTTTGCCTGAACTATCGTAGAATCATGCAGAACCTACGATAGTTCAGGCGAACTGTAGATCATTTAAGTTTGAATTGATGACATGAAAGTTAGCAAAGTGAATGTGAAAGTGTTACATTTTTAAATAGATTTTTCTTCATTTTGTAAATTTTTCATTATTTTTCCACTGCATTTTTTGTGGAAGATTTTTTTTTAATCTACAGTGCCAACATTATTTCATAATTAGCAACTGTAAATTTAGAGAACAGTGGCCTGAAATGTGTGTGTGTGTGTGTGTGTGTGTGTGTGTGTGTGTGTGTGTGTGTGTGTGTGTGTGTGTGTGAAAGACTCATGAAAATGGCTCCCACATAAGGAGTGCCTCATTGTTCTTCCAAATACACTGACTTAATTTTAATTTCGGAGTGATACATAGGGCAAAGCAGCAGCTGGAGCGATTGCAAAAAATATATACCAAGTGGATCAGCTAATAACAAAAAGAAACAAGTGCAAGAAGAAAAATGAGGACATGATCAGGAGAGAAAGAAAGATTGAGGAGCGAGTGTTATAATGGCGATTCAGCCAATCGATGCAAGTTCGGCAAAATCGTGCTTTCCTGGTCCAAAAATTAATGATGTAAGTGAGGGTATGAGAGAGAACTTGAAAAAATTTCTGAAAGTAGCAAAAGAAAAGAGTGAGAGAGTTAAGGTAGTGAGTCTATTGCCATGGTATGACAGAGTTGAGGAGGGCCATAATAGCGACTTGATGCATAGGTTATATAGCAGGAGTTTGTATGTGGAGTTTGTTTGACAGGCAAAAGGACTTATGCAAGATGGATGGTTTGCATCTGAATGGATTTGGTGTTTAGAGACTGGAAAAATTGTGGTTGAATGAAGTGAAAGTGGATGGGCAGAATCAGGAAAAACTGGATCTTTGGGGGGGGGGGGTCAAGGGTGTTCAGGCTAGTAATTGCATCTGAGATTTGTCTATAACAAATATGACCACGTCGCCACCAATTGGTGAGAGTGATCATTTGGTCTTGACCCGGGAGGTGGATAAATGTGTGGAATTTTCAGTTAAGACAGGGTATATGTGGAATTACTGGACTGGTAAGTATGACAAGCGACAAGCTTATGAGATTGCTTGGATCAGTGCCATGCCATGTAAAACTGCAAGGGCTGAATGTTGATAGTTCATGGGAAGGGGTAAAGGAATGTTTGAGGGAGGTAATGGCTGACTGCATACCTAGAGTCAGGAGAGTAAATCAAGTGGGAGTTAAATGGATGAATAACACACATTAAGCTGGAAAATAAAGGATGAAATTTAAAGAGAAAGGTGACCTTGCAGGCACACGATCAGCACAAGGCACAGACCAGTAGGGTAACTAGTGTGGTAAGAAAAGCAGAAGTAGATTATGAAAGGAAGTCAGCAAAGCAGGCTAAAGAGAATCCCAAACAGTGTTCTTTCAATATGCTGCAAGTAAAAGAAAAAATGTACATGGCAGAATGATTTTAAGAAATGCCTATGGTAGGAAGGTAACTGAATCAGTTGAAATAGTAGAATTACTAAGTGAACACTTTGCAAGAGTTTATCATCATTCATGCAGTGATATTGCAGGAATGAGGGAATCGATGGCTTATACAGGAAATGAGGTGAATAGCATATTACAGAACCTTAATATTGAATACATTTGTTGGATTGGATGGTATAACAGCTCAAGTCTTACACAAAGTGGCAAAAGAAGTGTCAAGTGCCCTTGACCATATTGTTTAATCTAAGTCTCTGGGTTAGTCCTGAGTGGGTGGAAAGAGGGGAAAATAGTTCCATTGCATAAAGGAGGCTCTAAGACTGATGTAGCAAATTGCCAAATGATTAGCATATCAGGAGTCATTGTCAAAGTATTGGAGAAGTTGGTCAAGAGCAAAATACAGGAATGGATAGATGGAAATGGGATACTGTATGGGAGGCAGCATGGTTTTGTGAAGAGTAGATCATGAATCAATAACTTGCTCACGTTTTATAATTACCCTTATCCAATTCAGTCAGGGCTGAATTGGATGAGGGTAATAGGTTTACAGGGAGACTGCTGGATTTTGCAAATGCCTTTGACAAGATACATGGAATTCTTATCAGTAAACTGCAGCTCATGGGGATGGATTTAGGGTTGGTGAGATGGAGAGATATCAGAGAGTAGTTTATTCAGGAGTAGAGTCCAAAAGAAGACCTGTGACTAGTGGTACACCACTAGTTTAAAAAAAAAAAAAAAAACTTGGTATCCTCTCTTGCACAACTCGAAACACTGCATAAATCCAAAATCTACTTGACTTGAAAAAAAATACTCTTTTTCACATTTAAGGTGATGCACGGAGAACTTCTCTGAGAATCCCTGGTAGGTATTTCTATGGATACTGTTCCATCAAACTGGCCACCATCATTCCTATATTTTCCTCTAATCCTGCAAAACAATGAGAAGCTGCTGGTTGATAGCTATACACAGCTTAAATTCAGATTTATCATACTGACTTTCCCCTCTTCTATCTTTGGAATAACCATCCACATTTTCCACATACCATTGTTCCCAATGACTTTAGCCATCCATCCATTCAAGAGATTTCTTTTCTCTCTCTCTCTCTCTGTGTGCGTGCACGCATGCAGTCGATAATGGAAAAAAAAAAGTGAGGTTCATTCCCTATTCCTTTGTTATTGAATGATATGGTATGAACTGAAGAATATTACTATATGAAAGTTGTATATTATGTATCATGTTATTTAGAAGTGTCCATACGTCGGTTTCTATATTGTTCAAAATATCTTCATAAAGTCAGAAGCATGTTAGATCTATTTTGCTAAGTTCATATCTGATATTTTGTATTCTGTCACATAATAGCACCAGGGACTTTTTGAAATATATTTGTTTAGCCCTTTTTGAGTGGAATTTTTCTTTTATAACTAGAAATTTAGGAATGATTTTGAAGTTCCTGCATCTTTTTTAAGAACGTGAGATGGTTTAAGAGTCTAGCTTCCTTACATTTTAGTTTCTCAAAACAACATACTTTGTGTTTCATTGTCCCATCAAGTCTGTTCATTGTGAGTATATTTTTTTTTGGCCACTAACTTAATTTTAGGAGAAGATTACACTGGTTTTTTTTTATGGACCAATGAATTTAATGATAAATTATGCCAACAAGTTTCACCAACTGGGCTGTTTGGCTTCTTCAGGCATACAAAATAGTAAAGACAACTCAAAGTTGCTAGTACATAGGACAAATGTATAAAATATAACAAAATTAAAAAGACGCATAACATCATACGCATGGAGCTTGTGTTTCATTAGTTATTGTTGTGTGTGTGTGCATGCTCTGTACTTTGCAGTGAAATTAAATTCTGGCAAGCTTAGTGATCTTATTAGGGATTTCTTTATGTCAGGTAGGATTATTATTACGGGCAACTCCAAGGAGTTCTTAGTCTCCTCAAGGGTGGCCCTAAACATCATATCAAGAACAACAATTCGCATTCGCACAGTATCTGTATACTTTGCTTTGAATTCATTTACAGTCATGGCACCCACAAGAAACTCTGGCAGCTTATTCCACTCATTCACCACTCTCCAAGTAAAAAAAACTAGTTCTAACACCCTTGCTAACAATATTCTTGCTCAATTTCCATGGATGGCCCCTAGTTTTCCCATCACCAGACTTGTTCTGAAAAATTTTCTCTGAATTAATCTTGTAAAAACTCTTCAGTAATTTGAATGTCTCAATCATATCACCCCTTTTCCACCTATCAACCAATTTCTGTAACCCACAGATCTTCAACCTGTTCTCGACGGTTCATTCCATAGACCAGCTATCATCTTGGTCACTCGCCTCTTGATTCTCTCTACCTCCTCCCCATCAAGAAGAAACCCAGTGGCCAGATCTGGGCACAGTAGTCAAGATGGGATCTTATCAAGGCTCGATAAAGAGGAACAATGACTTGCTTATCTCTGCTATTCAAAGTATTCTTCAGTAACCAAGTGATCTGATGAGCTGCTTTAGCCACTTTTGCCATGTGCCCCTAAATTTTAACTACCTATCCACTAACACTCCCGAGTTTTTGGCTTCGTCAATTTTCTGGAGTATGGTTCCACTAATGTGGTATACTGCTGATAATCTTTTCATCCCAAAATGTATAACCATACACTTTGCCACATTAAACTGACATCCATTCTCCTTAGCTGAGTCTGCCAATCTATCCAAATCATCCTGCAAAATTTTAACATCATGTGCATTCACTATTGCTCTACCCAACTTTGCATCATCAGCAATGAACAGTTCCTCTCAGATCCTTTCCCATATCATTAATGAACAAATTAAATAGCAGTGGTCCAAGAACAGAACCTTGTGGCAAACCACTAGTAACAGGTCTTCTTTTGGACTCTACTCCTGAATAAACTACTCTCTGATATCTCTCCATCAACCACTCACCTATCCATCTCACCAACTGTATATCCATCCCCATGTGCTGCAGTTTACTGATTAAAATTCCTTTTGGTATCCTGTCAAAGGCCTTAGCAAAGTCCAGTAGTGTTACTGTAAATCCATTACCCTTATCCATTTCAGCCATCACTGTATGATAAAACGTGAGCAAGTTACTAAGGCATGATCGACCCTTCACGAAACCATGCTGTCCTCCATATAGTATCTCATTTTCATCTATCCATTCCTGCATTTTGCTCTTGACTAATATCTCCAAAACTTTGACAACAATTCCTGATATGCTGATCAGTCTGTAATTTGCAACAGCAAATTACCTCCTTTATGCAATGGAACTATTTTCCCTTCTTTCCACCCCCTCAGGACTAACCCAGAGCTGAGACTTAAATTAAACAATATGGTCAAGGGAACTGACAATTCTTTTGCCGCGTCACGTAAGACTCGAGCTGGTATACCATCCAATCCCACAGATGTATTTACATTAAGGTTCTGTAATATACTATTCACCTCCATTTCATTCACTTCACTTCCTGTGTCAGTCTGCAATTCTCTCATTCCTGCAATATCACAGCCTGGATGATATACTCTTGCAAAGTGTTCGCTTAGTAATTCTACTATTTCAGCTGATTCAGTTATCTGTCTGCCATCAGCATTCCTTAGAATCATTTTACCGTATACATTTTTTCTTTTACTTACAGCATATCGAAAGAACTTTAGCTTACATTGTTAATTTCCTTTTATAATCTGCTTTTGCTTTTCTTAACATTGGTTAAGCACAGGCCAGAAGGGTAACCACACTGGTTACCCTTCTGGCCTGTGCTTTGTACTGTTCGTGTGCCTGCAAGTCACTTTTCTCCTTAAATGTCATCCACAATTGTTTCGTTTTTTGCAGTTCAAGCTTAGTGGTGTTATTCATCCATTGAACTTCCACTTGATTTACTCTCTATACTCTAGGTATGCAGTCAGCCATTACCTCCCTCAAACGCTCCTTAACCACTTCCTATATGATATATATTCTTTTAGCCCTTTTTGAGTGGAATTTTTCTTTTATAACTAGAAATTTAGGAATGATGTTGAAGTTCCTGCATCTTTTTAAGAGTCGAGTTTTCTTACATTTGAGTTTCTCAAAACAATGTACCTTGTGTTTCATTGTTCCATTGAGTCTGTTCATTGTGACTATATTTTTTTGGCCACTAACTTAATTTTTGGATAAGATTACACAATAATCTTCCAAGACTCAATATAAATCCTCAATTTCCTTCCCTTATGCATAAACAGTGTCAAAAAAGATTGCAACACTCTTTGAACCTTTTGAAATTAGAGTAACTTTCAAACTGACCAAGACGATCCGGAACATATTAAGGTCACCAAAAGACAGCAATGCCTTCTCCAAATACACTGGAGTATACACCATCTCTTGCTCTTGTGGTTTAAACTGCATAGGTCAGACATCAAATAAGTCTTGAAATAAGAATAAAGGAACACGTAAGGGATGTTAAAAAAAAAAGAATAGATAGCTCTGGATTAGCCCTCCACTTCAACACAAGCCACACCATTGAATGGGACAAAAGTTCCATGCCTTATCTAGAAGATTTCTGGTGTCGCAATTTCAAAGAAGCCACAGTGATTCTCTGCTCTGATAGCAGCCTAAACAGAAATCAAGGAATGATCCTGCCTGACATATGGAAAACCATAATAAGATCGCTAAGCTTGCCAGAATTTAATTTCACTGCAAACTACAGAGCGTGCACACGCTCCATGTGTATGATGTTATGCATCTTTTTAATTTTGTTATATTTTATACGTTTGTTCTATGTACTAGCAACTTTGAGTTGTCTTTACCGTTTTGTATGCCCTGAAGAAGCCAAACAGCCCAGTTGGTGAAATTGTTGGCATAATTTATCATTAAATTCATTGGTCCATAAAAAAAAAACATTGTAATCTTATCCTAAAATTAAGTTAATAGCCAAAAAAAATATACTCACAATGAACAGACTCGATGGGACAATGAAACATAAAGTACGTTGTTTTGAGAAAGTCAAATGTAAGAAAGCTAGACTCTTCAACCATCTCACTTTCTTAAAAAGATGCAGGAACTTCAACATCATCCTAAATTTCTAGTTATAAAAGAAAAATTCCACTCAAAAAGGGCTAAACGAATATATTTCAAAACGTCCCTGGTTCTATTACGTGATAGAATACAAAATATCAGATACGAACTTAGCAAAATGGATCTAATATTTTTCCAACTTTATGAAGATATTTCAAACAATATAGAAAGAGACGTATGGACACTTCTAGATAGCATGATAACATAATAGTTTCAACAAGGCTTTTCTTATCAGCAAAAAAAGTCAAATTAAAAAGTTGTATATTATTTGTTATCCAAAACTTAATATTGATACAAAATTAATAATGGAAAACCTCACGTACAAAGATTATTTAATAGTATAATTTTCGCCTGTGTGTCACAGGCATCTTCAGTACCTATTAAGCTCAAATTAAATAATAACTGACAATTCCAAAAAGCACCACCTAAGTAGCTGGTGTAAGATAACTTAAAAGATTCAATAAATTTCCTTAAAAAAAAAAATCAATACAATAAAAAGTTAGGAAAGATTAGCTGATTTGTAAAGTACTATCTCCCATAAAGGGGACAGACGTAAGCCGTCGGATCTGTTTAAGTTAGGAGAATGAAGCAGAGTTTCACATGTTTCTTTATAAAAGCGTTCCATGAGAACCTGACTTTTGTGAAGAACTCTTGTCTTTCTCCAATGAACTCTGTGTCTAGTGAAGATGGCATGTTCTGCAAGTCCAGACTTTTCAGGTTTAAAGTATTCAATATAAGTTTAAATTTAAAGTATTCTCTAGCCGAATAGAGGCAGATCTTCCCATTTGTCCGAAATAAGATAATCCACAAGAGCACGGAATCTGGTAGACACCTGGATGATTAAGATGTGGAAGCTTGTCCTTAGGAGAAGTGAGAAAGGTGGAGATTTTTCTAAACGGTCGAAGGCAACAAAATTATTTAGTGGTTTTAAAACTTTTGCTATACGTTCACTGATGCCTTGTACATAACGGAGAGGAATGCACGTTATTTCTTCTGTGTTTGAAGAGGAAGACATTAAAACTACTCAAAGTTCTTTTAATGAAGCAATTCTTATAACCATTTGATAGAAAGGAAGAAGTTATATATTGTAGTTCTTTCTGTAAAAGATCGTCTGAAGAACAAAAGGAGTGGGCCCAATGAACCAGTGTTTTAATAGTTCCTGCCTTTTGACTGGGATGGTGATGAGATTCCGCATGGATGTAATGGCCTGTATGAGTCTTCTTTCTATAAACTGAGAAATGAGAAATGTAGGTTACCATCTGGTTGGCGAAGAATTAGAAGATCTAAAAAGGCTAACTGCTTATTTGATTCTACTTCTAGGGTAAACTTGATCCTAGGATGAAGTGCGTTTAACTTAGTGAGAAATTGTTGAAGGTCATCCGAAGAGCCATTCCATACAGCAAAAATGTCATCGACATATCTGAACCAATGAGTAGGTCTGGGAGAAATGTTCTCAAAGATATTGTTCAAAATGTTCCATAAAGAAATTTGAGAGATAAGAATTGTCATTCCATTGTATAAAGCCCTGATCAGACCAGAGTTGGACTATTGCGCTCAAATTTGGTCCCCAGGATTTTAAGGGATAAGTTAACAGTGGAAAGAGTGCAGAGGCAGATAACAAAGATGATATCAGGACTGCACAATGTTAATTATGAAGACAGGCTGAGGGAATGTGGACTGCAGAATTTGTTAGATAGGAGAAGTGATATGATTAAGAAGACTTTCTTTTGTAACTTCCAGAGATGGGCCCCTTGTAAGTTACAAAAGGAAGTTGAGCAAGAGGATGAGGAGTGGTTTCTTTGCATGGGGAATGGTTGAACCAAATGCATTTTCTGATAGTGGTGAGAGCATGAACAGTCAGTGAGTTCAAGGAGTGGTATGATAGATTTTGTTTTCTAGAATGGGCTACCTACAGTGAGTCTTGTGACTCCATGGAGGCCTGAATCATAAGAATAATAAACTCGGGGAGCTATACAAGCTTATCTAGAGCAAGCTTCTACCAACATCAATGCCTACAGTGGGATTCTAACCCACAACCTGTTGGTTGGAGAGTGGGTATGCTACCACTCAGTCAACTAGGCAACTTTTAGGCTTTCTCTTTCAATAATTTATTTAAAATATTTTCTAATGCTAAATTATTATTACACATGACACCAAATTATTTAAGTATACTTTTTAGTGAAGATGACAATAGAATAAGCAGAACTAGTATACTGGGGAGTATTACTAGTTCTGTTTTTTCTATGTATGGAAAAAGCAAAAAAATTAACCAAAACTCTAAATTAGCAGTAGTGTTGGGTTCGAGAGGAAAAAAAAAAAAAAAAAACATTTGCTCAAAGACTGGGGACATCTGATGCAAGAGTATTGTGAAAAATTAGTAAGTATAGATACGATTGGCAGAATCATATTAAAAATGAAGATATCAGTAAGCAGCTTGATATTGTTGGCATTAAAAAATGTGAGTAGAGTTAATCTAATGTAGTATGGTCTTAACAGAATGAGAGAGGAAAGGGGGAGGGGAGGCATTTGATGCCAAGATGACAGTTTAAAGACCCACAATAAGACTGTCTAGGTGGTTTGATGCAGTTAGAAGTGCCCTGGAAGACCAGAATGTGAGATCAGACAGTAGTCCTGACAGATGGCAGATCAATTTGAAGAAAACTTGTTGAAAGTTTTTTCACTTGGTCATACAATAAATTAAAGATACCAAGAAATTATATACTTGGTTTAATCCTTTATCCAAGTGTAAGCAAACAAAGTTTGCACCTGAAGTATTTTCAGGACTGGGGCAACTTGTGGTAAAGGTAGTATAACTTCGCATCACTTGCCTTAGTATCCCATAATGCAAAGCACATCTCCTTGCAGACACGTATAATGCTATGCCTTATGGGAAGGGTCACTACTACTAGACCGGTTTTGACCTTTATTGAGGTCTCATCAGTGGGAACCAGACCCAGAGTTGATACCAAGATAAAATTAAGTGCTTAATTTTAACTTGGTGAGCACTTAATTGTAGAATAAACAGAACTCATATTTTCATATATGAGTTGCCAAAAGGTGTCACACCTTATTAAATTACTCTGGATTAGAGATTATTAAATTACTCTAGATTAGAGATACAGTTGTTGAAAGGCAAGTGATGTGAAGTCATATCATCTTTACTATGAGTTGCCCAATCCTGAAAATACTTCAGGTGCAAACTTTGTTTGCTTACACTTGGATAAAGGATTAAGCCAAGTATATAATTTCTTAGTATCTTTAATTTATTGAAGAAAAATTGTTGAATAGGATGTTAGCAGTGATGTAAATATTTAATGTAGTATTACCATAGTATCTTGTGCACTTCTTGATGTATATATTTATTATTATTATTATGATGTAACATCTCCAGGGAGTCCAAAGACTCATCAAGGGAGAGTGTGCCAACAGCATCGAACGTTTGAACCCCTTCCAACTACTAACTGTGCTCAAACTTGCTTAACTTTTGACATGAGCCATTAGTAGCAGAGGCTCTACCAATTGATTAACCTTTGCTGGCTATATATATATATATCAGGAATTTGATGATGGTGATAATAATAATAAGGATGATACTTCCATGAAGTCTCCATGGAGTTCTGAAAAATTAGGTTTCATTTTTGCTTCAATTCAGGATTGTACGATCATAAAAATATTTTGCTCAGATGGTTAATGAGATGTGTCTTTCAGTTTTTGCTGTTTCCTTTTTTTGGAATGGGAATAACTGTGTACCAATCTTTTGGCCAGATCTCAGTGTTCTATACCTGCTAGCAAATTTTGTGAAGTGTACTAACAATAGTTTTCTCTCCCTTCCTTAAGCAGTTTGAAATGGATATTGTCAATTCCTGTTTTTACCTGTTTTTGATCTTAAAAATAGCTCTTTTTACTTCTTTTCTAAAGTATATGATAATCACTATTCTGTTATCACTGAGTCATTTCTCTCTAAAGTTATCATTATACTTGAATAATCATACCATCTTTTCAATATTTTTTATGATCAGTAATATTTATTCCATCTTCATCCTCAGTTATCCAGCTCTTATGAACAAAAGGCACTGTTCAATAGAATAACCATACAATATGCATTGTATGGTTATTCTATTGAAGATTATCCTTAATTTCTTTGCATTTGTCATCCTAGTCATTCCATAATCTCTATCCCTTTCTGTTGAATTTTGTTATATCGATGATTCAGTTCTATTGTTGTTTCAATGCTTTTCTGTGACTTCCACCCTGAAAGGATGTAAACCTATCTCTTCTTGTCAGTGTGTTCTTGAACATCTATGTAATTCTTTGCACTATTTTGTAAAGTTTTGCAAATGTCCTCTGAAGTTCAGCTCTCTGTCTGCCATCATTTCCAGATCCCCAGCTTTATTTCTTGCAGTCCAGTACCATCAGTGTAATACATAGTATATGATTATTTCATCCCAAAATGGATAACCTTACATTTGCAATATTATAAATTGGCAACCATCATCTTTCTCCCACACTGCCAATTTATTTCAATCATCCTACAAGATGTCTACATCACTTTTATTTATCAACTATTGCTCTTCCCACGTTTGCATCACTAGCAAACAACTAAATATCACACTTTAAATTATTACAGTATCATCAAATCAAGAACATAATTTCTTGTCAAGTGTAATATACTTTGTAGCCCAGTAATAAAATTTCCTACAACTGTGTCTCATCTGTATTATGCAATAATACAGAATGAGAGGGAGACTCAAACTATCCAAGGAGACGTATGACACAGTCTGTAATACCTCTCCTTGAAGCTATTAACAGACAAAGTGCTCACAAATGACTATGGCATTCATTTAGAGCTCTCCAAGTGAAAAATCTAGTCATCAAATCCCTACAACCACTTTTACTCAACTTAAAAGAATGACCTCTTTCCCGTGGATTAATTCTATAAAACCCTTTGAGTAATACGGATAGCATATAAATGTTTCTATCATATTCCTTCTTTTTTTGCCTATCAACCAACTTCTGCAATCCACACTCCCTCATAGGATGCACCCCATGGACCATTCACCATTTTGTTCACTTGCCTCTGAATCCTCTCCACCACTTCCTCATCCCCCAAAAAACCAGAAGACTACACCTACGCATAGTAATCCTGATGATCAAGATTATCAAGGCCTTATGAAGAAGAATAGCAACTTCCTTATCTCTACTTGTTAGTGTTCTTCAATAGCTAAGTAATCTTACGAGCTATATTTGCAATATGTGTAAACTTCAACTTTCTGTCTACCACCAACCCCAAATCTCTAGCTTCATCTATTTCCTGGAATACAGTTTCATCAGTGTGGTACACAGCTTCAAATCAATTTATCCCAAGAGGCATAAGCATATCCCAAGATACATTTTTCCAGATTAAACTGATACCCATTATCTTTTGCTCGTACTGATAGCATATTTATATCATCTGGATTAACTGTTACCCTATCTAATTTTGCATCATTTCCTTTATCAAACTCAGCTGTTACTCTGTTATAAAAAATTAGTAAATTACTAAAGGCATGACTGACCCTTCACAAATCCACATTGACCCTCATATTTTTATCTACCCATTCTTGAATTCTCTTTTTGACCAACTTTTCTAGTACTTTTACCACCACACCTGAGATACTGATTGGTCTATAATTTGCTAATGCAGTCTTAGAACCTCCCTTATGGAAGGGAATTATTTTGCCCTCTTTCCATTCCCTTGGGACTCTATCAGAGCTGAGACTTAAATTAAAGAGCCGTCAGATGCATTACCATTGCACATTCTCACAAAACCCTAGCTGATATCCCATCTAATCCCACAGCTGTATTTATATTAAGATTTTCTTCAATATCTTAAGAACCTTCAGTTCATCCACTTATATTCCCAAATCAGTGTCTGTCACGTAAGTTAAAGCAGTAACCTCATTAGGATGATATACTCTTGCAAAGTGGTCACTCAGCAACTCAACTATTTTATCTGCTTCTCTCTCCTCATGACCATCATCACTCATTATGGTTAATCTTTTATAGTCATTGTTCCCCCTTACTTGCCACGTAACTAAAGAACTCTTTGAGATTTCCTTTTGCCTACTTGACTAGATTCTTTTCATAATCTGATTTTGCCTTCCTTGCCATGCTGGTTACCCTTCTTTCCTGACCCTTTCATTGTTCATGAACTTGCTAGTCACCTTTTTCCTTATATACCCTCTAAAGCAGTTTCTTTTTCAATAGCTCATGGTTAATGATATTACTCATCCATCTAATTCCTACCTGATTAACCCACCTGATCTTAGGTATACAATTTAATATTTCTTCTTCTAGCTGCCCTTTAACTATCCTTTCCTAGCAGGGGTATATTATTATTATTATTATTATTATTATTGTTCCGGGCAACTCCAAGGAGTCGACAGACTCATCGAGGGAGGCCCTAACATCATGTCAAGAACAACTATTCGACATTCACACAGTATCTATCTTACCTTGCCTTGAACTCATTCACGGTCGTAGCACCCACAACAGACTCTGGAAGCTTATTCCACTCATTCACTACTCTCCAAGTAAAAAACCTAGCTCTAACACCCTTGTCAACCACGCTCTTGCCCAGCTTCCATTCATGGCCCCTAGTCCTCCCACCACCAGTCATATTTTCAAAAATATCTTCTGGATCAATCTTATAGAAACCCTTCAGTAATTTGAATGTCTCAATCATATCACCCCTCCTTCGCCTATCGACCAATTTCTGCAACCCACAAATCTTCAACCTATTCTCATAAGGTTCATTCCACAGACCTGCTATCATCTTGGTCACTCATCTCTGGATCCTCTCCACTTCCTCCCTATCACGAAGAAACCCTGGTGCCCATAACTGGGCACAGTAGTCCAGATGGGGTCTTATCAAGGCTCGATACAGAGGAACAACAACTTGTTTGTCTCTTGCATGTTAAAGTATTTTTCAGAAGCCAAGTGATTTGGTGAGCTGTTTTAGTCACTTTTGCAATGTGCCCCCTAAACTTCAATTCCCTATCCACCAACACTCCCAAATCCCTGGCCTCATCAATCTCCTGGAGTACGGTTCCACCAATGTGATATACTGCTGCTATTCTTTTCACCCCAAAGTGCATAACCTTACACCTTGGCACATTAAATTGACATCCATTTTTCCTAGCCCAGTCCTCCAAACTATCCAAATCATCTTGTAAAATTTTGACATCCTGTGCACTCATAATTGCTCTACCCAACTTTGCATCATCAGCAAACAAGTGAACACTTCCTCTCAGATCCTTTCCAATATCATTGATGAACAAATTGAAAAGCAGTGGTCCAAGAACAGAGCCCTGTGGCACTCCACTAGTCACAAGACGTCTTTTAGACTCCACTCCTGAATAAACCACTCTTTGATATCTCTCCTTCAACCACCCTCTTATCCATCTCACCAACCCTATATCTATACCCATCTGCTCCAGTTTACTGATTAGGGTTCCATGTGGTATCCTATCAAAGGCCTTGGCAAGGTCCAGTAGTATCACTGTAAACCCATTACCCCTATCCAGTTCAGCCGTCACTGTGTTATAAAACGTGAGCAAGTTACTGAGGCATGATCTACCCTTCAGAAAACCATGTTGTCCCCCATACAATATCCCATTTTCATCTATCCAATCCTGTATTCTTTTCTTGACTAATTTCTCTAAGACCTTGACAATGATTCCTGATATGCTAATTGGTCGGTAATTTACAACAGCAGTCTTGGAACCACCTTTATGCAGTGGAACTATTTTCCCTCTTTCCACCCCCTCGGGACTAATCCAGACCCAAGACTCAAATTAAACAGAATGGTCAAGGGTACTTACAAATCTTTAGCTGCTTCTTGTACAACACGTATACACAACCGAGCTGGTATACCATCCAATCCCACAGATGTCTTGACATTGAGGTTATGCAATAGACTACTCACCTCCACTTCATTCACCACAATTCCCGTATAATCTACTGGTACATTCGTTTCTGCAATGTCACCACCTGGATGATATATTCTTGCAAAGTGCTCACCCAGTAACTCAATTATATCAACTGATTCAGTTACTTTCCTACCATCAGCATTCTTTAAAATCATTCTGCCATGTACATTTTTCCTTTTACTTGCTACATATCTAAAAAAACTGTTTAGGATTCTCTTTAGCCTGCATGGCCAATGTTCTTTCGTAATCCTTTTTTGCTTTTCTTACCACGCTCATTACCCTTCTGGCCTGCGCTTTATACCGTTCGTGTGCCTGCCAGTCACCTTTCTCCTTAAATTCCCTCCATAGTTGTTTCTTTTTTTGCAGCTCAAGCTTAATGGTGTTATTCATCCATTTAACCCCTAGTTGATTTATTATTCGGACTCTAGGTATACAGTCAGCCATTGCTTCATGCAAACACTTCTTAACTACCTCCCATGCACTATCAACTTCTAGCCCTTGCAGTTGTACATGCCATGGCACTGAACCAATCAAACTCCTAAGCTTATCATACTTTCCAGCCCGATAATTCCACATGTACCCTGTCTTAATTGAAAATTCTACACCTTTAGCCACCTCCCAAGTCAAGACCCTATGATCACTCTCACCAATTGGTGGCAATGTGGTCATATTTGTTACAGCCAAATCCTCAGATGTAATTACTAGGTCAAGCACTCTCTGACCCCTAGTATTTTCCATTACATGCTGTCGCAGATAGTTATCCCTTAATAACCGCATAAAATTCAATTCCTTCCTCCCATGTGTCCTCTCCTCATTCCAATCAATGCGACCATAGTTGAAATCTCCCATAATAATCACCCTCCTTCCACTCATTTCTTCTATTTGCTTGTACATACTGTCACCACCATCTTTTCCATCAGCTTGTCTATAGCAGCACCCAATTGTATATTTAGTTCTGCTAGCCACAATCTCACACCAAATGGCCTCGAATGTGCTCTTTTCTCTATCCTGCAATTCAACTTCTATTCTCCTTGGCTGCAGCTCATCAGCTATCATCAACAATACTCCTCCCCCCATTTTATTCTCCCTGTCATTCCTGAACACACTATACCTATCACATTCAATCCCACTAGCTATATCATCTACAGTCAGCCATGTTTCACTAATACCAATAACCTGTGGTCTGGAAGTGCCAACCATGGCCAAAAACTCTTCCTTCTTGTTCCTAATACTCCTAGCATTAGTGTACATGAATTTAAGACTCCCATTAGCCCCAACCCTACCTTGATGCCTTATATTAACTATCCCACTCTGATTTGTTGTCCTTATTTGCTCGGACATATTATATTCATTCTTACATCCAACTGCCTCCCTAAGGACTGTTTACCCCCCCCCCCCCCTTAATAAATCTAGTTTCCCTGAATTTGCTTATCCACCACATTCAGCAACACTTTCTCAAGTCTTCTTACACCATAACCATTCAAATCAACCCATCCATCTTATATAGATCCTTTCGCCCATCAAACTCACTCCACACGTCCACAAATTCCACACCACTCGTCATACATAACCCACGCATAAAGTCATTCGCAATTATGGCCCTCCTTTTAAACATTTCACTGTCATACCGTGGCAAAGACTAATCATTCTAACTCTCTCACTGTTTTCTTTTGCTATATGCCATGGCACAGGTTTAAGCTTTCTCCTAAGCTTGTCATAATCACCTGCCTTGTAGTTCCACATATACCCCTTCTTGACAAAATATTCCTAATGTTTTATAATCTCCCAAGTTAAGATATGTATGGTGATTTTCTTCATTTGGAGGCAATGTGGCCGACCACCTGTTAACTGTTCTAATCCTATGGCCAGGTCCAATACTCTAGCACTCCAAATCCACCTCTCTCACATGGTGCCAGAAGAAGTAATTATCTCTTAGTAGGTGTATAAATTCCATTTCCTTCCTGTCATATGAACTTTCTTCCTTCCAGTCTGTATCTCCATTGTTGAAGTACCTCCCTCCCCCCTCCCATTATAATCACTTGAACTACACTCATCATGCTAATTTGTCGATGCACATCTTCCACATCCTCCCCGGCAACCCTAGCCTTTTCAGAAATCAGTTTTATATTTTGTCCTATTGGCCTCAATCTCATACCAGATTGATTCAAAAGAACTGCTATCTGCAGGCATTTTGGCTGCAATTCACCTGCTAGCATCAGCAATACCATTCCCCCATCCTATCCTCTCTGAAAATACTAAATCCTTCACATTCTATCCCTGTATACATCATCTACTGTTAGCTGTCTCACTGAGGCCTATAACAATTGGCAAAGTTGCCCCAGCCAATGCCAAAAACTCCTCTTTCGTTCTTGATACTTCTGGCATTAGTATATAGAAATGGTAGCATCTCTTAAGCTCCCAACCATCTTTACTTCCTTAATTAACTACAGCAATCCCTCGATTAATGCGCCCCCGATTAGTGCATCATTTTTTTTATACCCAAATTTGATTAGTGCACCTCTAAAATTCGATTGGTGCGCCTATATACATCTTAAAAATAAATATTACAGATTTTAAAAATTTTCGATCTATATATTTTTTATGGCTAACTATTTCAAAAAATCGCTCACCAGGATAAAATAATTTAGTTACCAATTTGAAACATTTTACAAAGTTATTTTTTAATGGCTGGATGGAATGGATGGGTGAAACACGTTCAAAGAATGAAAATAGAAAAATTACCAAAACAAGCCTTAAAGTACAAGTCATTAGGAAAAAAAAAAACCAGGACGTCCTCTTAAATGATTCAACGATGACTTCTAAGGCCAGAACAGGCCATGCTAGGCCTAAATCCTTGATATGCATCATGATGATGATGATTTTTTAATGGCATACTACACTATTTCTATGTACACTATGTTCCAAATTTACCGCCAAAATTTATGACGTCTGCTGTACATAGCATTTTGCTGATCATATATCGTGCAATTGTTTTCCTTACTTTTTTATTTTAAATTATTTTCCTAACCTTTAATCACGAATAAAAGAATTAGTGAGCAAAAAATAGAAGGGTGAAAATTATTCGAAAAGTAATCTGATTGGAAGAAAAACTTGAAATAATGAAGAAAAATGAACAAGGCAAGTCCAGAGCAAAGATAAGACAAGAACACAAAAATGGGTGAATCAACTGCTGAATACAAAAAGAAAGGTAAGGCTGCTTCAAGTTCATCATGCATGCACTCGAAATCAAAGTATTATAATGATTGAATTGGAGAGATTTCTTTTTACGTGGATTGAAGATTGTAACCAAAAACGGATCCTGCTAAACACTGGCCTTATTAAATCAAAAGCATTGTCTCTTTGTAATCTGGAAAGAAAGAAAGAAAGAAAGAAAGGGATATCAATGATGGAAAAGAAGAATTCCACGTTAGTGCTAGGTGATTTGAGCATTTCAAAATGAGAAATAGCCTACATAATGTTCTAATCACAGGCGAAGCTGCAAGTACTGATAAGGAGATATCCAGAGATTTTGAAGAAAATTGTGTAAGAAGGGATTGTAATCATCAAATATTCAATGTCGATGAAACCGGCCTTTTTTTAGAAGCGAATGCCTTCTAAGACTTTTCTAACCAAATCAGAGAAATCTCAGCCTGGTTATAAAGTCGCAAAGTCGAATGAAATTACTGCTAGCAATATGCGAGCCATTTGGAAGCACATTCTTCCACATTGTGCAAATGATTCTTTTCAAATGAATCTAAGTTAATTAAATCTCATTCTGAGAAGTTGAGTGATTCTGACCTGCTAAATTTAGATGCACAGCAGGAAGATCCTGAAGAATATGAAGAAAATTTAATCACTTACAAGCCCAAAGAGGTTTCACAGAAACAATTTGAAAATAGTTTCTGTACAGTCGAAGTTTTTAAGCAGCAATGCTTAGTGGCTGACCCTGATGAAGAAAGAAGCAGTAAAATTTGCAGAAATAGTAGAAGAGGCAATAGGGCCATACCGTCAGTTGTATGAAAAAAAGAAACAGAATGCCCGCCAAACTACGTTAGCTCAATTCTTTGTTAAGAAGCAGAATAATAAGTTTATATTCTGAACATGTTTTATTGTCTTTCAGCTTCATAGTTTTCCTTTAACTAGACCCTGAGACATACCCTAATTCTTTTATAAAAAAAATTAAGGGTCAAAAAAGAAATTGGTGGAACGAATTATACATTTTCCCATTTGTTATTATATTTGATTAATGCGCCTGTTTTAAAGAATGCATTAGGTGCATTAATCGAGGGACTGCTGTATTGTATTCAGTATTTTTGCTTGAGAGACTAGATTCCACACTTGTTGGTCAGTTTTACACTAATATTTCTCACAATATTAGCATGATATACAACTTGACTATTTGTATATAGAAAATATATGATTTCTGCCTGGATTTAACTTTATCTTCCTGAATCTGTATAGTGGCTCTTCACATAAAGATTCTTTATGGGATATTGAGGTAAATAATAAGAAGTTAGCAGCTTCTGTATAAGTGAACTTGTTGACTTATGCTTGGGTAAAGGATTAAAGACAAGAATATAATTTCTAAGCAAGTATAGTATACAAGAAAACAAGACTATTTTGATTTGAATGGTTAGATATTTTTATAACTCATTTGTTAGTACAGTACTGAGAACTTCCGTGGCTCAAGAAAATGAGTGGATACTCCTGTTCTTGAACCACAGAAACTTGTGTATCAGTTCTTCCTGAGAATAACCAAAGAGCTTCAAAATCGATTTCTTATTCTATACATGTCATGTTCAACATATAGAGCAGAGCATAATTATTTACATACAGAATAGTTCAAGTTAATATTCAGTTGTTTAGTTATTGTTTTGGTTAAAGATTTTTGCCCATCTGATATTTTAATGTATTTCTTTCAGTACAATAGAGAGGATTTTTTCACATTTAAGATCTTGGTATTTTATGTGTTATATATATATATATAAAGAGTTTTGTCTTGTGTGACAAATATTACCTAACATTTAGATAGTACTTTGTTGTGTAAATTTTAGCCATTATGACTTATGTGAATAGATTAGAGCTTGTGGAGATTTTAATTTCCAGTTTCCCTTTGTTAGCATGCAAAGTTCCTACAATCCATTTGAAGAAGAGGATCAGGATGAAAGGAAATATAGTCCAGAAAAAATGTAAAGTAGCAGTTGCTCAGTATCTGCTGCATTTCATTCAGCATGACTAGGTTCTTGCAGCAGAATCCTGTGCAATGCATGCTAATATCATGCCTTAAAGCTTTCACAATAATTTTGCAGGCTTATTTTTATACACTATATTCATAAAGAAAATGAAAGAAATAAAGGCAAATGCTGCCTTAATGACAAAGCTGCTTTAAAAATGCACTGCCTTGCACAAATTAATTTTTAGTTCATTCAAAATTAGTGTGCTGCTGTGATTAATTTTATATTCACTAATGTAAAGATACTTCTCCAGGTTTTTTCAGTTAAAAGATTTTCTATCTCCTCTTTCGGTTTCATTCCCACTCAAGTGGGGTTGCTGTAGTGGATCAGCCGCCTCTGTTCAGTTTCTATCTAAGGCCATGTTCTCCTCAAATCCGAAGTCCCTTCTCAAGCTGTCTGGTCATTGTTTAGATCTCTCCCCTTACTTCTTTTTCCTGGTGACTTCATCTAAAGCACTCTCTCCTTCCTACATAACATGGCCAAAACACCTCAGCCTTGATTCCCTAATCTCTTTAGATACTTAGGTCACCTCCCTCCCCCTCCCCCAACCAATAAGTTTTTCATCTTATCCATTCTTGTTATACCACTTGCAAGTCTCAACATTCTCTTCTCCCATCTCTTGATCATCTGCCAGGTCTCACTGCTATATATTAGTGGTGGTGTCACTACTATTTTATAGCTCTTTCCTTTTAACTTGCCAGACACTTAGGATCTTCCTATTGAGTTCTGAGTCTAGTATCCATTACTTTGATTGCATGATTCCTAGATATATGAACCTGGGCACTTGTGACATGTCTGTGCCTTGTATGTTATATTCCCTGCTGCTTCACTACAAAATGTTTCCTAATGCCTACTGATTCTCAAGCCACTATCTTCCCAAGTTTTCCTCCATTGTTCAGATCTTTCTTTTGCTTCTTGCTCATACTTGGTGCAAATCACTACATCATCAACATCATTCAGGATGATTCAGTTCTTACCATCTCTATCAACACATCTAAGAGCATAACAAATTAGAAGAGGCCAAGCTACCCGTGAACCCACACTTCACTGGGAATCCTCAGTTATTCCTTTGCTTTGCTGATATCATATATGTCTTACATGGTGTACATATTTTTCTGGGATAATTTTCATGCTTCTGTATATCTTGTTTTTTGTAACACTGTCAAATGCCCTTTCCAAATCAATGAAGACCAGAGGGTTCAGTATTTCTCTCAGTACCTTTTTATGAGCTGTCTTAAAGCGAAGATGGCATCAGTTGTTTCCCAGCTGGTCATAAATCTAAATTGCTGTTTGCTAATTGACACCAAATCTCATAATCCCATACACTTTTAATGATTCTGTTAAAGGTGGGGGGGGGGGGGGGGGGAATGGTGAAAGATGGAAAAATTATTTTGAGAAATCAATGAATGAAATAAGAGTATACAAAAGAATGAAGCAAATCCAGTAATAGGGCCGCTTCCTAACATAACAAGAATGGAAGTGGAAGAAGCACTGAGAAAGATGAAAAATAGGAAAGCAGTGGGAGTTGATAGCATTTCCCATAAAATGTCTGTGTAAATTGGATGTGACTCCATTAATAGATTCACACCCAATTCACGTAGACATTTCTATGCTACTATGGGGAATGTTATCAAGTCCTACTGCTTTCCTAATTTTCATCTTCCTCGGTGCTTCTTCCACTTCCATTCTCGTTATGTTAGGAAGTAGGCCTATTACTGGATTTCCTTCAGTCTTTTGTATACTCTTATTTACTTCATTCAATAATTTCTAAAAATGAATGAATGAATACTCTTTCCATCTATCAAATAGATCCATTTCTTCATACAATACAATACCATCCTCTCCCTTGCTGATATATATATTTTAGTAACCACTATGGAGTCAATAGTCTCATTGTAGGAGGCCCAGTCACCACCAACTCTTCACATAAAAAATCTACTCCTCTCACTCCCTTCTTCACTACATCTTTTCACAACTTCCAGGAATGACCTCTTGTTCTTTCCACCTTAACATCCATATATATATATATATATATATATATATGAGCCATTGTTTTTGAAAGTGGTATGAGTCCATTTATTCATACATTGAGATATTTAAGGGTTTGCGTTTGAATCAACTAAGAAAATATTGGCAAACGTTAATAAATTTTGATTAATTTATGAGGATATTGTACACCATTGACTATGTTATTAAAAATATAAAAAGAGGACATCTATGTCTCATTTTTTTTCCAAAAACAGACTTATACCACTTTAAAAAAAAAACGGCTCATATATATCTTTACTTTTTCACATCTTTTGTCGGGCTATCTTGAGGGCCCTTTTGACCCTTTCATCATTTTGCAGACTTCATACAGGTTAGCATTGGCTTCAACTTTAGATTATGCTACTGCTCACTTTGCCTTTTTCTTTGATTCTCTATATTCTGTTCTGCTATTCTCATCATCTAATTTGTCCCTCTTTTACTTGGTCATTTTCTTTTCCTTAATACACTTTTGCACCTTGTCATTCCACCACTATGTTTTATTGTCCACCTTAATATTACCTGTTATCTTTCCCAACACCTCTTTCCCAGTCTATTTTATTTTCCCATTTTCCATCTCTTGTTGGTTCATTTCCAGCAATCATTGCTTGTACTTTTTTTGACAAACTTTTCTCTAAAGTGATTTTCTCCTAGCTTCCATCATCTTGTTTTGATGATTCCTTTCACTTGCCTCAGTTTTATCCCTTGTATTTCCACTTGGCAGAGTAGGAGCCTGTGTTTCTCTGCCACTGCCTCTCCTGGTATTACCTTATAATCATTGACCTCCTTCATATGTTATCTTCTGCAGAGTATATAGTCCATCTTGGAGTATCTCTCTCCCAGATGGACTCTCTCTTTCCACTGGTGTGTGGTTTGCTATAGAAGGTGTTTAATATAGCAAGATTTCCTTCCTTTGGAAAATCAGCAATCCTGTCACATTTCTTCTGCAGTCTCTATATCTTGTATTGTCTCCCTATCTTCGTTACTTTTGCCAACGTAACTATTAAGATCACCACACACCAAGACCCATTACCTACTTTGTAATCTACTTATTATACATTCTAGGTCTCTCCCATATTTTTCCTTTTCATCTTCTTCACAACCAACTTCAGGTGCACATACACTCACCAAAGTCAGAATTTCACCACCAGGGTCTATATGCACTGCAATTTTTCTATCTGATGTCCTATTCACTTCTAACATATTTTCTTTAAGTTCTCAATTGAGTGCAATTTTTACTCCATTCCACTTCTGTTCATGCTACAATAAAATAACTTATCCTACAATGTCTCATGCTGTTTGTCCTTTCCATTTTGTTTCTTATACACAGTATTGCCACCCTCCTCCACTGCATTGTCTGCAACCTCTCAGCTTCTTCTGGTGAGGGAACTCACATTGGGGGTTTCATGTTTCTGATGTGTGAAGACTTTTTTGACTTTAGAGTCACTCTCTCTCCCCTTGCTCTGAGCTATTTTCTTTGCCACACCATACAGTAGTCATTGCCCATTTTTCATGTGCCAGACAAAGTTCACATGCATTGTTTCTAGGGTTCGCCCTATGCCTATCCACTTCCTTGAGATTTGTCTGCATTTAGATAATCTGGCAAGGTTTTCTGGCTGCATGCCCTTGCAGGAATTTAGTTGGTATTTCCTGTAACTTAAGATGTTATGCATATATCAGCAATACTTAGTTGCTAGAATCCATTCTATGATGATTGTACTGCAGAAAGGTGGGGATGACAGTTGATTGAGAGAGAGATAGAGAGACTATATTTTGTGCATCTTCAACCCTTATGACCCAAGATTTTCTATATGCAACAAAAAACAGTGGTATGTCACATATTGTTTGTTCTTGTTTATTTATGAGGTGCTCTCCAAGATAACTGGAAATCAGTGTAAGGGTGGTGAAATTTTAAGAGTCACTTCTTATTATTTTAGTACTTCTAATGCTCAGGACCATTTAATTTCAAATTTCATGGTGCTATAAAATTAATGTTACATTGTTAAAAACATAATGTGTTCTCCCTTCCGGTCATCACATTTTTATCTGTTTCCTGGTATTTCTTTCTTCATTCCTTTTAATGTCTGTGTTAACATCCTTTATATTTATTTCATCCTCTAATCCCGTGACAGATTCGATTTGTCTTATTCTTATGTTTTATGCTTTGTAAACAGTGCTCAAATAATGTTGCTAAAAAGCTAGGCCACCAATCAAACCAAGGTAAGTTAAGAAATACATAATTTATTCCTTCATTAATTATAAGTCCATTTCTTTTATCTTCATCTCTTTTCAGAGTATATGGTAAGAAAATCTAAAATGAACTTCTACCTATGCATTAGGCCACTCATAAATCATAAACTAACCCATACAGTATCCAGTTAATTGTAATATAGAAAAAAGTATATGTCATTAAAGATTGCCATCATCAGTAGTTATTGCCTAAGTTTGTATTTACATATAGACTACTAATTTACTTTCAGTGAGAACCTCTATAGGCTTTTTGCTTGGCAGTACAGACAAATATTTTCAATTATCCATCATTCATCACCTAGCTGAAGTTCAAAAGATTGTATTAAAGTCTTTAACCATAACAAAACTATTATGCCCAAATTGAAAGTTTCTGCTTGGTGTAATCGTTATTTTGTAAGCTTGTGACTACTTTCAGAAAATCGCTCAATACCGAACTACTGTAATGGAACTACGCATTTCCTAATAGAGAGCAATATGTTATCACATATGTTTGACTCAATACAGAGGAGGGCAATTAGATTGATTAATAACCCATCTCTTACTAACTCACTCCTCCCAATTTTGCACAGGCATTTGGTTTCTGCAATGTGTGTATTCTATAAATATTTCCATGTTCATCTGAAATGGCATCAATAATTCCTCCACTGAGTACTAAGTCCATTGGAACATGTGCAGATTCCTCCCAACATCCTTTCACAGTACACCTTGAAGCCCACAGAACAGTTTCTCTTTCTCTTCCTTCATCCCTGCTACTGCTGTATTGTGGAACAGTCATCTCCCTGATGTATTTCCCAAGGAATACTATATACAGGCTTTTAAATCAAATGTAAAGAAGTTTCTCCTTTCCCAACCCACTACCCATATATACTAATGTACTATAGGTTGATTAACCAACCTCTCAAGTATGGGCTCAACATATTTAAAAAAAAACATCACTACAGGATACCAGGCCTTTTTAGAATTCTTCTCAGCAAATAGAAAAACTGGACCTAAAAGGGTGGGCTCAGATATTTTTCTTGACAGAGCTAATAAAGATTAGGCTAAACTTGGAAGTCTTCTAAAACACTTATGACACCGAATGCTGATTAAGCATATATGGGAAGCACTTCCAAGGCTACGATTTGTAGAGGATCTAGATGAACTTCTTAATGGACAAGGTTTACTGAAGAATCAGTTATCCTATATCCATTACATTAAACTTGCCAAGAAATTATATTCTTGTTTTATCCTTTATCCAAGTTTAAGCAAACAAAGTTTGTGTGTGAAATACATTCACAACTAAGTTACTTGTATATAGAGACTAATGACTTCACATTAATTGCTTTTGTATCCCATAATGCAAAGTGCACACCCTTTTGGATGTTACAATACTATGCATTATGGGGAAGGACCACTACTCAGACCAGTTTCGATTACTGATGCCTCATCAGTGGGAGCCAGGCTTGGAAGAGTTACCAGGTTAACTGGTAACTGTTCTAGCATGATGATGATTAGACCTGTGGTTCTTTATCTCTTTGTGGGATTTACAATGAAATTTCTGGATTAAGAAATATTATGGAGCACTTGGCTCACCCATTATGGGCTATTAACTACCAGTGAATCTTTTTTATGTTCTTTTGTTTTCTTTTTTATAAGAAAGTAAACCAACAAAAAAATTGACTTGTTTGGCATACTTGTCCTGAGATATTTGTTTTAGTCTACCACAGTGGTAGGCTGTAACAGGCTTGGAATATTATTGAGACTTGACTCGTCAATTTTCTGCTTCTGGCAGTGTTTTTAGAAAAACTTGTTTTCATTATGGTTATGGGATGTTTGTGTTTTGCAGAGTCATGCTCACTGTAGTTTACCGCTTGGTGGATTAATGTGGATAGCATTTGCAAAGAATTTCACAGCCTTTTGGTGTAGGAAAGTTTTGATCTCAGGGATATTGGCTTCTCAGTGAAGCTGTATGTTTCTTACAAATCATAGTGCATTAAATGCTATTTGTAAAAACATTTGTTTTGGATTGTCTGTAGTGTGTTAATGTTTGAATGCACTGTGCAACTCCACGTGGGTGAGACATACATCCGGACTGGCCTGATAAGCATCTTGTATAGCTGCAGTTTGAGTTGTGTGCTTAGCCCGCTATGACAATTCAGTAATGGGTATAGCTGCTCCCATTGTCCTATTTGCTTTAGAGCATAGACAATTTATGAGTCGTAAAGCAAAGCCCTTTATCTAGTTGTATCTGTAACTATTTGGATACTGGTTGCCATGGAATGAGGTGCCAAACATAACAACTTTGCCCTCTTGGAACACCCTCATCTTCTTGTGAATAGCACTGTTGTGCTCTTGTCTGCATTAACATCAATTTGCCATTTTTTGAACCATTGTTCTAGTACTGAGACTGCATTTTGCAATTTTTTGGCTATCAATCTAGGTTGCCAGCAGCAGATCATTATTGCAGTATCATCTGCATGATGATACTGCAATAATTGTGGTGGCAAGTGTGCATGGGATGTCAGCCACATAGATAATAAAAAAGCAGCAGGGAGCTCAGAGGGATGCCTGCAGTGATATTGTGTTCAGATGATCTAATTCCTTATGGCTTCAGAGTTTGCAGTCACTAAGGTGCAATTTGGAACGTTTGAAAAGAGGGCCCATTATGTCATATTATTTGAATGCTTTGGCAGTGTCCAGGAAGATCACCCCCTGTGTGCTGCCTCCAGCTGAACCCTATGCTGATGTTTTCCATGACAATAAGAACGTGTTCTGTAGAGTGGTTCTCCCATAATCCAAATTGCTCATCAGGGATTAGATTTAATTCTTTAGTGACTTTCTGCAGTCTTATTAGTATTATCCTCTCAGCTATTTTTGCTAGGCAGGAAAGTAGGTTGATTGGGTGATAGTTTAGGGAAGATGTGCTGCTTTTCCTGTTTTTTTGGGATTAAGATCACACCTGCTACTTTCCATCATTCAGAGAAGTAGTAATATCTTAATATTGCATTAGTAATAGCAATGTGCATTATGACATTTATGAGTCAATCATTTGATGATTTTGTTAGAAATCCCATCTGAGGCTGTCACTTTCTAAATTTTAAGATGGGTAATGATTTCATGTACCTCACCAGATGATGTCAGTTGGATGGGGTTTATATACTCTCTGCATTTTAGCATACAATGTACTCAGACGTTACTGATAAAATCTGGATCTGCATGGCTGTAGTTTGGACTACACTGCTTCTCTAGGCTGTCGAAAAAGGCTTCAACTTGGTGTGTATCATGATAAACTAAATCACACTCACCATGGATTGGTGGGATAGGTTTATGGTCTAAGTAGAGCTTAGGTCCTTTTCTAAAATATCTGGTCCTCTGTGTTTAAGGACCGAAGTTTTGCCTCTCACTGTTGATTTTGATAGTTTTAAGCACATATCAAACTTCCTTTGTAGTCCTATTGAGTGCTTGTTGGTGATCTGAGGGACAGAATTCTGTGGTATTGGTAGCTGGCTTCTTTTTTTTTTTGTGTGGATTAAGTTTTTAATCTCATCTATGCTTGAAATTGATCGATTTTTTCCTTCAAGTCAATGGCTGCAACTGGCTAACAGATTCATGTGCAGTGGTCTTTAGTTTTGTCTGGTTGACAATAGGGACCTGACCTGCATTATTTTCATGTTGCAAGTCCCATTGGAGTAAAACTGGGTTGTGGTCAGAGCTGAGATCATCCATCACACCTATTTGGTATTGATGCACGATATTTTGTAGTATCCCTATGTCAAGGAGATAAAGAAATCCTGACACATTACAGCATGTGGGTTCTGGAGGTCCTATGATCACTATGTTCCTTGCAGCAACAAAGTCATTATTATTATTATTATTCCGGGCAACTCCAAGGAGTCGACAGACTCATCCAGGGAGGCCCTAATTGACTTTGCCATGTCAAGAACAACTATTCGACATTCACACAGTATCTATCATACCTTGCCTTGAACTCATTCACGGTCGTAGCACCCACAACAGACTCTGGCAGCTTATTCCACTCATTCACCACTCTCCAAGTAAAAAACCTAGCTGTAACACCCTTGTTAACCACATTCTTGCCTAGCTTCCATGCATGGCCCCTAGTCCTCCCACCACCAGTCCTATTTTCAAAAATATCTTCTGGATTAATCTTATAGAAACCCTTCAGTAATTTGAATGTCTCAATCATACAGCCCTTTTCCGCCTATCGACCAATTTTTGCAACCCACAAATCTTCAACCTATTCTCATAAGGTTCATTCCACAGATCAGCCACCATCTTGGTCACTCGTCTCTGGATCCTCTCCACTTCCTCCCCATCATGAAGAAACCCTGGCACCCATAACTGGGCACAGTAGTCCAGATGAGGTCTTATCAAGGCTCGATACAGAGGAACAATAACTTGTTTGTCTCTGCATGTTAAAGTATTTTTCAGAAGCCAAGTGATTTGGTGAACTGATTTAGCCACTTTTGCGATATGCCCCCTAAACTTCAATTCCCTATCCACCAACACTCCCAAATCCCTGGGCTCATCAATCTCCTGGAGTATGGTTTCACCAATGTGATATACTGCTGCTATTCTTTTCACCTCAAAATGCATAACCTTACACTTTACCACATTAAATTGACATCCATTTTTCCTAGCCCAGTCCTCCAAACTATCCAAATCATCCTGTAAAATTTTGACATCCTGTGCACTCACAATTGCTCTACCCAACTTTGCATCATCAGCAAATAAGTGAACACTTCCTCTCAGATCCTTTCCTATATCATTGATGAACAAATTGAAAAGTAGTGGTCCAAGAACAGAGCCCTGCGGCACACCACTAGTCACAAGCTGTCTTTTGGACCCAACTCTTGAATAAACCACCCTCCTATCCATCTCACCAACCCTATATCCATCCCCATCTGCTCCAGTTTACTGATTAGGGTTCCATGTGGTATCCTGTCAGAGGCCTTGGCAAGGTCCAGTAGAATCACTGTAAACCATTATCCTTATCCAGTTCAGCCGTCACTGTGTCATTGAAGGTTATACCGTTTTGATTTGTAGTTCTGCTGCTCTGTGTCCAGAATTTCAGTTTAGTCTGCTTCAGTAACTGTTTGGAGAATTATATACGACATGGCATATATAATTTTAAGGTTTTAAAATTTGGAAAACAAAAATGGGATGTAGTTGACAGTGTTTTTTTTTTTTTTTATTCTTCTCCAAGAAATATGCTAAAACAAAATTCAAGATTTTGCAACTGGCTTTCATTGAGATCTTTCTCTTCCTTTTCTGCCTCTGTTAAAACTTAATATAGTTTCAGTCATATTTCGCTGATCAGGAAGTTGAAGTCTTTGTTGCTGAAATAAGTTTAGCTGATAATAAATTTAGTTTAATCCTTTACCCAAGTGTAGGCAAACAAAGTTTACGCCTGAAGTATCTTCAGGACTGAGGCAACTCGTAGTAAAGGTGGACCAAGCTCTCATCACTCCTTGTCTCAGTATATTCCATAATGCAAAACACATCTCCTTGCGGACATGTATAATGCTATGCATTAAGAAGGGCTACTACCCATACCGATTTTGACCTTTATTGAGGTCTCGTCAGTGGGAACCCAGAAGTGGTGATACTAAGCCAGAAGCAATGGAGAGGTCATATTTACTTATACGAGTTTCCAAAAGGTGTATCACCTTATTATTAATTTATTCTGGCTGGTAATTAATTTACGGAATTGACAACGCATATAAAGTAAATTAATTAAAGATAACTTTAATGAATCACTTATATATTTCGGCAATGTCACATTGCCATCTTCGGGAACATAAAGATATGGTATGTGCACTAAGGAACTAACAAAGCAAATGAGGAAGAAAATAAGAACTAATTTTGTTCCTAAAGTCCTAATGATGCCCTCTTGCGGGCTAATTTGGTAGTCTTGGCAGTTGGGCTGAAGTTCTCAAAATGAAAGTCTCCCAAATTTGGGGCAGTTTCATGCACCCAAATTTGTTGAGGTTAGGAACGTTTTTTAGAGCTGCTGAAGATTCTTTGAATAGTCTTTCATATTTAAACTTGCTGCGATGGATTATTTTTGTCTTCTTCCAACGAATTTTATGGTGGGTATCTAAGGCATGGTTTGCCAGCCCAGAGCGGCTGTACTGGTGAAATCGGATGTAGGATTAAATACGAAAGACTATTCAAAGAATCTTCAGCAGCTCTAAAAAAACGTTCCTAACCTCAACAAATTTGGGTGCATGAAACTGCCCCAAATTTGGGAGACTTTCATTTTGAGAACTTCAGCCCAACTGCCAAGACTACCAAATTAGCCCGCAAGAGGGCACCATTAGGACTTTAGGAACAAAATTAGTTATTTTGTTCCTAAAGCTGTTATTTTCTTCCTCATTTGCTTTGTTAGTTCCTTAGTGCACATACCATATCTTTATGTTCCCGAAGATGGCAATGTGACATTGCCGAAATATAGAAGTGTTTCATTAAAGTTATCTTTAATTAATTTACTTTATATGCGTTGTCAATTCCGTAAATTAATTACCAGTTATGTCTAACCAACGTATAAGTCTTACTACTAGAATAATTTATTCTGGATTTAGAGAAAGATGTTGGAAGTTTATTTTCCACTTGGTTAGACTATAATAAATTTCTCATCAAAACAAGCTCTCATCACTCCTTGTCTCAGTATATTCCATAATGCAAAACACATCTCCTTGCGGACATGTATAATGCTATGCATTAAGAAGGGCCACTACCCATACCGGTTTTGACCTTTATTGAGGTCTCGTCAGTGGGAACCCAGAAGTGGTGATACTAAGGCAGAAGCAATGGAGAGGTCATATTTACTTATACGAGTTGCCAAAAGGTGTATCACCTTATTATTAATTTACTCTCAATTTAGAGAAAGATGTTGGGAGTTTATTTTCCACTTGGTTAGACTATAATAAATTTAGTTTAATCCTTTATCCAGTTTAGCTGATATTCTAATGTATTTTGAGGTGTTGATTCTGAATCTGCAATCCAGAAAGTTCCATCTTGTAGTCTTGGACAAATATGGATGTTTTTCATACATTTTGTACAATAATACTACATGAAGTGTAAATGTTTTCATGTAATATTATCATATCATCCTGTGCATGTCTGAAATATGATTATGATGAATCATAGATTTTTGGAATATTTTATCATGAATTAGTAAGTAATGATACAATAAATTTAAATTGTCACTTATTCCTTTTTGTAGCTATTTTGACTCAAATGTCCATGTAATGGTAGCTTAAAAATGGATGCATGGCTTGTATGCATCTGAACCTGTCCTATTTCTGTACATATTCAGTCAAGCACAGTTTTCATCCTTAAATCTGTAAATTACCAAGAAATAAATCCTCTAATGCCTTTTATTCCCATAGGGAGTAGGCAGAGCTCCTTTAACCTAATAATAATTGAAAGATTGGTAGGTAGCTAATCTCCATCTATTCTTGGCTGTCACTGATGGTTGAACATAAGGCTGTCAGTGATTTCATGGGCATCAAAGAAGAGACTATGGAAGACTGTTGCTATCCTAAAACTTAAGTTGTATACATTGTCTGAAATAGCATGAGTTATAAAGTCCATTTTTAGTTGTAGTTTTAAAAACTCAAGTTTGGGCTGGGGGATACTACTTGCCTTTGCCAAATATTGACTAACATAGGAACAGTTTGAAAAAAGGCCTAGCAATAGTTCCTGTAGTCATTGACTGGAATCAAAGGCATAACTTTCTTCCAGTAGTTGGTCTAGCACTAAAGAAACATCTATCTCCAGGATTGTCCTTGAATC
This sequence comes from Typopeltis vanoorti, assembly GCF_054136105.1. Classification (NCBI taxonomy): domain Eukaryota; kingdom Metazoa; phylum Arthropoda; class Arachnida; order Uropygi; family Thelyphonidae; genus Typopeltis; species Typopeltis vanoorti. The sequence goes on along the minus strand of NC_143554.1, from coordinate 133,540,595 downwards.
TCTCTAATTTATTATGACAATTTAAAAGTTAAAGGCTGTAAAAGAAGATATGGAAATTTGAGAGATTAACTGTGCAAGGAGAACAAGAGTAGATATGCAAGAAAGGTGTGACAGTGAAGGAATAAGGAAGAGAAGAAGGCATGAAAAAGGAAGAGTCATAAAAAGAGAAAAAGTCAAGTTTGGGCCCAAGAAATAGAAATGCCAGAAGATAGAGAAAACAGAAAAAGTTAGAGATGCCAGCGAAAGAAAAATAAATGGAAGTGTGATGTATGGAAATTTGATGATTTCAGGTGCAGCATAAAGTGGTAAAAGGAGTATTTACCTGGAGAAATAATAGGAAGTGTGGCATTAGTAATGAAACAAGATGAAAACATAGGTGAGATGAGTGATAGTCATACTTGATATGTATGCTCTGAGAAGGTATGAATCAAGCAGCAAGAAATTTGAGATTAGTGTTAGCAATTTTGCAGCAGAAGAACATATGAGGAAGATAGGGAGTGTGTTGCCTAAATATGGTAATGTAGAGTGGAGAAGAAGAGCATTGGTAATGGATGAGATGGTGTTGAAAATGTATGCTTGGAGTGCATCACTGATAAAAGGGAGCAGTATGCAAGTGATGAATTACATTTGAATTTAGAATAATGCAAGCATTTGGAAAGACTGTTGTTTTCTGGATAGGTAAGTGGGTTAGGCAGGGAAGCTGATGTTTCCAGGACAGAAAGTAGCAAGGATGGCCTCAAATGGGGATAGTGGCTTGGAAAATTAGATGAGCATAGAGATGAAAGGAGTTGGACTTGACAGGAACAGAAATTACAGTAGCATGTTTTGCCAGGATAGGGAAATAAATGGGGCGATGCGTTGTGGTCTCCCAGGTAGATAATCTAGAGGGAAATGGTATGGTCTTGAAAAGATATAGATGTTGCTGTGAACTGGGAATCTTTAGTCCCAAGAATTTATGGAGCACCAAAAATTCGCAAAAAGGATATTCCATTAGGAGTGAGATGGTAGATCTTCTTCAAAACTTTTTTCAGCTGGAAGAAGTCAGACTATTCAAACATTGTATGGAAAACACTTTGTTCATATTTCAGAATAAATATTGGTAACAAAAAAAGGACTTGCCATGGGTCTTTCCCCCCCCCCCCATCACCAGTCCCCCAGCTAACCTCTTTATGAAAAATTTCAAAACAAATGCTATTGAAAACTATCATGAGAAACCAAAAACTTGGCTACATTACAGTGATGATATTTTTGTTGTTTCTCCAGGAACAATTGATGACTTAATTCAGTTTAGAGACTATCTGGATATCTTGTGTCAAAACATAAAATTCACTCTTGAACTGGAAGATTGCAAAAAAAATTACTGTTTCTTTATATTCTTCTTGAAGTAAGCAATGAAGAAAAAAGATTGATCTTTTCAGTATACAGAAATTTTTACATGCCACTTTACCCCATCATCCATTACAAAAGATTAAATGATTAGAACACTGAGATAGAGCATGCAACATTACCAGTACATCAAAAACGAGATATTAAGAATGCAATCATGTTACCTTGCATCAGAAATGTTAGATAATGTTGCTCTGTGATTACAACAAAGTGGCTTTTTTTTTCTGCCACTATATAAAATCTCCAGGTTCTTACATCCACCAAAACCTCCACATCATCTGATGATAAAAACCAGGTTTTTAAGCGATTCATTACTTTTGCTGCATTTGCTATATAGGTCAGTCAGGAAAGTTTGAATATGTAAAAGATATCCAAGTTTGGCCAAATATGCCATCTATTGATCATAGCAGTTTTACAGAAAGCCTTTGAACTGCTGCAGATCCCCACACAATGTAACAAAAAGTAAGGCACCAAGTTTGGTCTGCTTTCATTAAAAATCTAACTACCACTGATCTGGGATATGAAACAGACCATGCTACAAAATGTGACATCAATAACTAGTGTCATTCCAACATGTATAGAATAATTAATCTAACATTTTTTCTGGTCAGTTGTTTATATGTACCAGTTATGAAGTTCTGATAACACCTGCTGTGTGTAATTAATTAATTACACACAGCAGGTGTTAATTAACAAAAATGTTTAACTTTTGTTATTACCCCTGACAATGTAAGTCTGATAACTTACAAAACTTGTAGGGTTATATTGTTTATTTATTAAACTTAGTATGTCTAAAAACGTATGGCTTCAGTAACAAAATTTTTCTGCAAAACCTTTTCATGTTATATCACCTTGTATATATATATATATATATATATATATATATGAGGTATCTAAAATCCACAAATCTAACATTTCCCACATCCTATAATTGATAGTATATACAGTCGTACTTATAAACGTGCTCAACAGTTAGCCAAGTCACTAGTCCCCCCCCCCCTCTACTTTTATCATCATCAAATTCCTGCCATGTACGTACAGGATATGATAGTACTACATGAAAAAATTATATCATTACTAACTTCCTATCTACAATTTTCCTCCAAATCAGTCTGTTACTTGTCAAGACTCCAACATTATCAGATCTTATATTTCTGTCGTCTAAGGCACTTTGTATGGTATCAATCCACCTATATCTTGGTCTTCCTCTGGGTCATTTTCCTGCCAACCTGGCAGAGAACACTTGTTTTGCTAATCTTTCCTCACCCATTCTGTTTAGGTGACCATACCACCTGAGATTAGCTCTGCTAACGCATTCCTGGATGCAGACAATGTCAAGTTCTTTCCTAATATCCTTATTTTTAATATGATATTGCCATTGATGCCATCTGTTCATGCCTCTAATCTTTCTCAGGACTCTCATATCTGTGGTCTCTAGTCTTTGGTCAAGTGTTTTACTTCTGACCCAGCTCTCAGATCCATAAGTTAAAACTAGTTTGAACACTGTCTTGTATACAGCTAATTTAGTGTTCCGACTAATTTCTCTCTTATTCCATATGAATTTATTCAATTGACTTCCCACCATACCAGCTTTGCTGATTCTGTTGTCTATTTCCATATTTAATTTACCATCTTAGGTAAAAATCGTGCCCAAGTAACTGAAATGTTTTACTTGTTAAAACATTACTTGAGAAACGGTTATTGCTAAGACTAAGTATTGCTTGATATAATGCCCCATTGACACCATATAACTGCAGCGTATTGAATAGCTTCTCTCTTGGCACCTTATCATATGCCTTTTCCAAATCGACAAAATTTAAATACAGATCTTTGTTATATTCCCATGCTTTCTCGACTATTTGTCGTAAAGTGAAGATCTGATCCTGACAGCCTCTGTTTGGCCTGAATCCAGCTTGTTCTTCTCCAGGCTTTTCTTCCACAATTCTTCTCAACCGTTTCTCAAGTATACTTGCATAGATGTAGAAAGTATTTTTAACTTGGGTATAGTTATGTTAAAGATACCAGAGCTTGCTCCACCTCTACCACGAGTTGCCTTGGTCTTGCACTACCTGTGGGATCAGCTAGTCTTGCATAAATTGCAGGTGCAAACTTGACATTTTATCTGTTTGCTTACTTGGAAAAAATGGAGTAAAAGCAGGTTTAAAATTGCTTGGTATCTTTTAACATATACTTTCATAGATTTTGCCAGGAACACTCAGTAGGGAAATACCTCTGTAATTCTCACATTCAGTTTTATTTCCCTTTTTATATATGGGTACTATGAGAGCTCTACTCCAATCATCGGGAATTCGTCTCTCTGTCCAGTCTTTCTGAACTATGCAGTGCAGCCACTGTAAGACTCTTATACCACCATACTTCAGCATTTCTGGTCGAATATCATCTACTCCAGCTGCCTTTCCACAGGAATACATATCCATACTTGAAGTAGAAAAAGCCATCAAATATGGATATGTATTCCTGACTGCATGCCTGTCAGCATTTTTTACCACTGTGCTGTCATCACTGCTTGTTTCATTTAGCAGTTTTTCAAAGTAATTACTCTATACTTCAAGGATATCTTTTTCTCCTGTTTTCATGTCACCTTTATCATCTCTAACTCCTTTTACAGCACTCTTTCCTCCATTCCTAAGCTTCTTCAACAACCTCCAGAATATTTTGCCACCTTCTTGATATTTATTTTCTATATTCTTGCCAAAGCGCTCCCATGACTTTTGTTTAGCAAGTTTTACGCAGTGTTTAGCATTCTTGCATTTGTCTCTATATTCTCTAAGAGCACAAGCTGACTTATTTGATAGGAACTTTTGATATGCTTCTTTTCCTTCACTGCCTCTTTAACTTCCTGTGTCCACCAGGGAGTTCTGATTTTTCTATCCTTGCAGACAACCTCACCACATGCCTCTCTGGCTGAATCAATCAGTGTTTTCTTGAAGGCTTGCCACTGAATCTCCAAGGTTTGGTTCCTGTTCTCAAACTCTTTCATTTTTTCTTCAATAATCTTTGTGTATTTTAGTCTACAGTTCACATCTGAGAGCTGCTCAACTTTTATTCGCTTTAAAAATTTCTTACATGTTATTCTTTTCAATATGAAATTCAGTTTTATCCTGCTCAAGACTAAATAGTGATCACTTCCAATTTCAAATCCTCTGTACACTCTGGTGTCCTGCACCAGGGAGAAAACATCACTATCAACAATAACATAGGAATTTTGATTCTTTTGAACAATGAGACTTTTCTTATTCCTAGCCTCTTCTCTCCATGTGAATTTGTGCACATTTTTATGTTGGAACATAGTGTTAGTAATAACCAGTCCATGTCTTGAGCAGAAATCCAACAGATATTTGCCATTATTATTAGCTTTGCTCTTTTCTCCAAATTTTCCCAAAATATTTTTGTATGTCTCACAATCATTTCCTACCCTACTATTTAGAACCCCAACAAGGATCAGTTTTTCATTGTGTCAGTTGCTTTTTCTAAAGCATCAAAAAATTCCTCCATTTCTTCCTTAGTAGAACCTTCTGTGGGACCATAGGCACAAATAAGTCTCATTGTCCAGTTCCCCATTCTCATATTTGAACACATTACTCTACTTGAGACTGACTGCCATTCAAGAAGATTAGCCTCGTATTTTGTGTTGAATACTATGGCTACTCATTGCCTGAATGTAACATTTTGTATTTATTGCTCAGAAAGAGCTCACTAGTTTAGGTCTTTTTTTGTTTCAGTCACCCCTATTATGTCGATCTGGTACTTATCTAATTCCTCAGCTAGCTCCATTTCTTTGCCATTCAGGCTTCTTACGTTGATAGTACCGATCTTTAACTCTAGTGATGTTGGGTTGGGGTTTGTTTTCAGATTTGTTCCAGTAGCTGACTTTTCGCTGTTCGCCCTGGTTCCCTGGCGAAAACAACGGGGGGCCTTGTTTAACCGGGCGACGCCCCAGCCGGCATGAAATTTTGTCATGTTGTACCATCATTTTTTTTAATTTTTATTATAAGAATACAATTTGGTCTGCTAAATCTCAAATTGCCAGCCCATCCTCGTTCGTTCAGTATCCAAGTAATATCAACAGGGTGCACCACCAGAAGGTGAGGATTGGACATTAGGTCAGAAGCCCTGGTCGGTTCTCCGCATTCCTTTAAAGGCTATGTGGAGGTCTCCTCTCAGTTATACAGCTTTGACCCTTAAGCACCCCCCCCTACTTTTATTTAAAAAAAAAAAATTCTGTCCATTTTCAATCACTGTTTAAAATTTAAAAATTATATCCTTAAAAATTCAGACATAATGGTTAGTTTTGGTGTCCCTTCTTTATTTACTAATGTACCACTAACAGATACTGTTGATTTAATAAAGTTCCTGCCTGATATCTTTCAATTATTCAAATTTACTGTGTGTGCAGGTTACTCTACTTGAGGAAAATCCATAAACAGATTATTGGTACTACAATGGGTTCCCTCTCCCCTTAGCTAACTTGTACATAGAACACTTTGAGAAGAAATTACTTACTGCAGCTACCTACAAACCCTTATTGCAGTATATGGTGAAGAACCTCATGGCACTATATACTGCTGTCTAGTGTCTATCTATCAGCCACCTCCTAACCCCCATCCATGCTACTTCATTTCCATTTGCTTATGCAATAGCTTTCCATGCAGAATTCTGTCAAATGCCTTTGCAGAGTCAGCAGTATCATGATGTAGCCATTACCTTTATCTAATTTTGTTGTCCTTTTACAAAGCCATACTTCCCATCATAGAGTATCATATTACTATTAACCCATTCTTGAATCCTACCTTTAACCAACTTTTCCAGTACCATAACTACCACTGCTGTGATGATAAATGGTCTGTAATTTGTTGCTTCTGACTGGAAGCCACCTTTTTTTGTAATGAACTATCTTACCCTCTTTCCACTCTCTTGAAACCCTATCAGAGCTGAGACTTAATTTAAGTCTCAACTCTGATAGGGTTTCAAGAGAGTGGAAAGAAGAGTCATCAAAGGCACTACCAGTTCTCTTGCATATTTTCATACTGCACATGGGCCAACATGCCATTCAATCCCACCACTGTATTGACATTGAAATTTTTCAGTATACTGAGGGTAGATGAAATCTACCTTAATATTCACATCAAGTCCCTCTCATATTGGCAAGTACAAAATCTCCACCTGAATAATATACCAATGCAAACGTTATCCTTTCAGGATCATTCTTCCTCTTACTTACCACATAGTGAAAAAATTCTTTAGGATTTTCTTTTGCCTGCTTAGCTAATTCTTTGTCATAATCTGATTTAGTCCTCATTGTATACTAGTTACATTTCTTACTTGTGCTTTGTATTGCTCATGAACTTTCATAATTTTTTTTCGGTTTATTTTCCTTGCACAATATTTTGATTTTTTTCCTTTTGCATTATATTGCTACTCATCCATTTAACTCCCACTTTGTTTATCCTCTTGACCCTGAGTATACAGTCTGATACTGCTTCTTTCAGACAATCCCTGACCACATCCAATGCAGTATCCATATTCTTTCCTTGTAGCTTCTTATTCCATGGCAGTACTCCAAGCTGCCTCCTTTGGTCATAATTACTATAATTCCTAGTAATTCAACATTAACCTTTCATTGACTGAGAATTCTACATGTTACTACTGTAATTATAGCCAGATCTTCTGATGCTGTTACGAGATCCAATACTCTCAAACCCCTGATCCCTTCATCACATGCTGTTTCAGGTAATTATCCCTTTGTAACTGTATAAATTTCATTTCCATCTTGCCATGTGCCCTTTCTTTCTTCCAGTTTATATCCCTATAGTTGAAGTCCCCAATAATAATTTCTCAGCCTGCATACATTGCGCTAACCTGCTGATACATGACATCCACATCCTCCTCTGGACAACCAGGTCCAACCCCCAATATATTTTATGCTATTGGCCTCTATCTCATTTTAGATAACCTCAAATGAACATTTTCCTTAGACCTAAAATCCTCCTTAACTTATTATTTTGTTGGTTGAAGTTTTTCAGTTGTCATCAGTAACATTCCTCCTTCTATTCTACTCTCTTTCCCCCCCTCCCCACACACACAAAAAAAATACAATACCCCCTTACATTCTATTCCCATAACTGTATCACCTTTTGTCATGCTGGACATTACCAAAATCTTGCTCTTCCCCTTTATTTCTGACATTTATGTACATGCATTTCAACATCCCTTTGGACCTACAATTACCCTTGTGTGATGCAATTACCAACCCAGTCAGATACAAAACCTGTGATACTGCACTTAGCATTGCATGATCATTTATGTTCTTCCACTCACTTTTCACAGCAGTGGCTGAACCCATTCTTGACTGTTCTACCCCCCCACACACACACATCTAGTTTCCCTGATTTGGTACTTCCAAACTCTCACTGATATCTCTGAACACATCTGTCTCTGAAATTGTTCAAACACAGGCTGTCAGGCATTCTACATTCTTTTGTTCATCAAATTCTCCATACATCCATAAACTACACACCATTTCTCCTGCGCAATCTTCTCATTGACTCATTTTCAATTATGGCCCTTCTCAATTCAATTCATATCAGCTGTGTCAAGCAGATTCACGATCTTTACTTTCTCACATTTCTTTTTTGCTTCTTCATATTTTCTCTCAATGCATATTGCTCATCTTTTAAATCATTTGTGCCTGCTAAAACAGTCAGCTTTTTCACTTCTCTCTGCAGACTAAAGCTTTACTAACATCCTTGATCTTCTGACCTGAGAAATATGTTTTCATACATTCTCATTAAGTATGCCTCGTATCATAGAATCTGTACAATGTCTGCAACTTACTTACAGTTTCCCAATTTGTCATACTTTTGTCATTCACGTTTTCTTTCATTCTCCATGCTGCTCTGCCACATGCCAAACATTTCTAGAGTCACTTAAGCTTACATCTTGTCCTAAAGAACTGCATAAACAGCTATTTCTCTCCTTACTGCATCCACATCAGCTACATAACCATCAACTATTTCTTTCATACTCTCATTCATATTTTGTTCACTAATGTTCAGTTTCCACTGCATTCTCTACAACATTTTTACTAACACACTTTACTTTGTTAACTTTTGCCACTTTATTCTCCTGGTTTTGACATGTCTTGCATTTTTTGCACTTGCTCATGAATCATTTCTGACACACCCTCTCCATTCTCGCTTTCATACCACAAGCCATTTGCTCTTGCAAATGACTACATTGCACACATGCTGCATCTTACAAAATCCCTCATTAAATTCATTGAATAAGAAAGCCTTATCTGCCATTTTTCTTGTATGCAGTTGCCATGCAGGAATGCTCTTTAAACAGTATTGCATAATAAGATTTGCAAACAAACACAATCACAGTCATAAAGTAAACAAAATACTACCAATAATGATTAGCAATGCACCCTCTATCCAAAAAGAAATCGAACTTTTCGAAAATAGAAGAAACTAGTGGCACACCTGTTGTATCTTTTTGTTGTCAAAAGCTGCAACCTTCATTAGTGTTGTGTCAACTGTTTGACATTTGTTTCTTTAGAAGCCGAGTTATAGTGCTAAGAGTGACAGTGTGTTTTGACAAACCGTTGGAAAATGAGTTTCAAACAGAGAGCTGCGATTGACTTTTGTGTTAAACTTGGTAAAAGTTTTACCAAAATGTATCAGATGTTTCAAAAAGCATATGGTGATGAATGCTTATCCTGTACTCAAGTTTACAAGTGGTTTAAGTGATTTTAAAGTGGTCGTGAGAAGCTTGAGAACGACGAAAAGCCGGGCTGTCCAAAAACTGCACTGAGCGAAGTTAACATCAAAAAACTGCGCGATTTCATCAAAGAAAACCCAAAATCATCCATGAGATTGATTGAAGATGAATTGGGAATTTCAAAATCAACTGTGCACAACATTTTGATCAAGAGTTTGGGCCTTCGTAAATTGAATTCGGGATTTGTTCCCCACAAGATGACCGACGACCAAAAAATATATCGAATTGAACTGCAAGGACCTCATAATGACTCAAACTTCCTTGAAACGATCGTTATTGGTGACGAAACATGGTGTTTTGAGTATGAGCCCGAAAAAAAGCACCAGGGTGCTAAGTGGCGACCACCAGAAGATGGGCATCTGAAAAAAAGTCGCTTGGAGAAGTCAAAAGTAAAGACAATGCTGATTTGTTTCTACGATTTCAAGGGCATTATCCACAAAGAATTCGTTCTGCCTGGCCAAATGATCGATGGTAAGTTTTATCTCAAAGTTTTAAAGTGATTGATAGCGAGAATTCATCGCATACGGTATGAATATCGTGATGCAGGCAGCTGGTCACTTTTGCAAGATAATGCACCATCTCATCGTTTGAATATTGTGAGACAGTTTCTGAGCAAAAACCAAGTTTGTGTGTTGGATCACTCGTAGTATTCACCTGATTTAGCACCCTGTGACTTCTTTCTCTTCCCCCGACTTCCTTTGTCGATGAAAGGAAAGCGATACGACACCATTGAAAATATTCAAGCGGCAGTAACCACGACCCTCAACTGTATCCCAAAAACCGATATAAAAAACTCATTTAATGAATTAATTGACCATGTCGAAGTTGAGGGAGAGTATATTGATTGAAATAAATGATTTGAATAATTATAATTTGCCTGTGTTTTATTTTCTATCAAAAGTTCAGTTTCTTTTTGGACAGAAGGTGTATCATGACCATTTTCTGAAATAAAAAGGCTTCTGTATGACACATGACATACCACTCTTCCTGTATTTGCAACATTCATATTGATAAGCATCATTTATTTGCAGATATTTAGTGTGAGATAAAAGCCAATAACACAAAATATATTGTGAATGCCATGCATTAGCAGATTAGCATAATGAGTGCAAGATGAGCAATTATAAGTCAGTCAAAATTGCCTGTGTGTGCACTTTTTTTTATATTCTCATATACAAAAGGTTGCAGAACCTATAATATGTTATGGCATTCCTCAAGGGTTCTACTAGAATGGAAAGGTGGTTTCGATGATATAAATAAAAAAGATAAAAATCAAAATTAAGTTTTTCCTAATTTTACTTAATTTAAAAAAAAAAAAGTTTGAGTTTTATCAAAAAAAGTGTTTCCTTGACATATCATTTCAAACAAACACAAACTTGGATTGCCAGTAATATTTTATGATTTTAGAGGAAAAGTACAGTGGTTAAAAGGTGGGAGGATTTTTCATACCATCTGCTTTATGCTTGCCTTTCTATAAGTATCAGTGGTAATAGCTCAACTGACACAAGCTGCCTTTACTTAACTTTATTTATTTATTTTATTTTTTTAAACTACAAATCTAAGATTGGTCTTCAGAAAGCAAAATGAATGAACACACACACATGCATGTGTATGTTTAGTTACCATTTTTTTTTAAACAGCCAAAGAGCTAAACAGTTAAAAATCACTATAGGAAGTCTTATCTTGTATTACCCACTGTATAATCAAAAAATATTTAGTCAAAAAATTTGGTAAGTTATTATACTATATATGATTTACCAAATTTCTTTTATTCTCAAAAGTGAATGGTAATTTTTTAAATATCTTGCAGATCATATCAAATTAGGATACAGCTAGTTTTAATAAACAAAAACAAACTAATCAGACCCACTCTGCAGTGAATCTCATTAAGAAAATATACGCCATTATAAATTTAATACATCACTATAAACTTGAACTTGACACTGCCATTCGCTTTACAACCACACCTTTTTCTTCACTTTTCTTTTTCTTCTCACATGCTTCAAAAAAGTGAGAAATGCCTTTATATTGGTCTGTTATATTGTTCTAATGCCTATTTAATTTATGAATCATTCTATCTCTGCCTCTATGATCACTTGACAAGTGGGTGTAATCTTCTTTAGTAATGTCATATATTATTCTCTGAATCTTCCATTGGAACAGAGTTTTTTTCTCTCTCTTCAACCATAATCAGGAGGAACCTTCCTTTCAGTATTTTTATTTTGTACTTCATTTATTAAATCTAGATGTTTATTGTGCAGCTATACATCCACACACTGTCAGATAATCAGCAAGGCTCAACTACTGTATCATCAATGACAAGTACAAAATTAAGGATGGCTTTTATAAATTGGGCATTAGGAATGTAATTATAAAAGAATTTTGTACAAGGTCACAATTTGGTGGTGATGATGACAAACTTATTTCCTCTGAAGAAGTGCCACCATAAAAATGTCTTTGAAAGGTACCTATAGTATAATCAACTGATGCAGGTCAGGGTTTTGCGATGTATCTAAGCAAAATGTCATACTACAAAATGTTTATGTGAAAAGAAATGTTTGCAGTTTGAATATATTATGGTTCATTAGGTGAAAATTGCAAAAATTATGATTTTCACTTTCATAAATTTATTTATATTCTTTATTTCAGAAATAATTACTTCTGTAGAACATCTAGGTATTTTATAAATTACCTAGTTAAAATATGAAATAGAATTCTTATTTCATACTTTAACTTAAAATGTTATTCTATAAAATACCTTGTTATTTTATGGAATAACTGAAGTATATACTTTAACATGTATGTGTAATCACACATATTTATAATAATTATTCTCCTCACATAAAGACCATTTAAAAGTGATTTATGGACCATAATCTCTGCCTTTGTTTTACTGAGAATTTTATTATTTTATGCACTTCCAGCATTTAATTAAATGCCATGCAGCTACTGTTATGCATTTAACTTACTATTCATGCCATCAAGCTTTTTGTTTTGCTTCAATCTAGAACTGAGCATGTTTATTATTCTCATTTTTGTAAGTAGAATGACAAACTATCTTAACATTTATTTATTACTGTCAGAATTAAGGTTAATACTAAAACTTAGTGAGATATAATGACCAAAATAATTCATTTAATAGAAATGGACAGCAAGAACAGAATCCATTTGATGAAGATCATGATGAATGGGATGAAGGTACTGCTGATGCCCTTGTAGATACAGGAGAACCAGGAATTCCTGTGAGAGCTTTATATGATTATGAAGGTGCCGAAGCTGATGAATTATCATTTAAACAAGGTATTGCTTTACATATAACCATTCTGTTTTTGAAGCATGTACATCATGCTATAATAGCCCTAACACAATCAAGATTCCATTATTAATGATATTTTCTCTTTCTTTCCTTAGCCTCTTATAGACAGTTCCTTCAGGATTGTAGACAGTAAATGTACATAATGTACAAAACTTAATATGACTAATTTTCATAATTAAAACTAATTTGTTATATTAGTGTAAGATTAAAAACTTTCCTAGTCAGCTTTCTGTGTTCCCGAAACAAAATAACTAGGTGTATTATTAAATTATTCAACCATTAATACACAAAATTATTTATTAGAGACTATTTTTCCACATATTACCTTAATGGACTTGTAATTTCAGCTATGGATTCTCTGTGGGGTCATAAAGATTCTAGCTTGCCCTATTCTAGACTAATCTTTTCCACTTCTTCTGCAGGTGATATTTGACAACTGAATTTTTCTATATGTAGGGAAGGGGAATTCCTGGTTTTCTTTTTGACTTCTCAAGAATACCATTTATTAACTGTCCATCCTTTGTTTCTTGCCAATTTTTTTAATGTGTTGTTCTTGTTACACTATTTATTTCAGGCATCTTTCTGATCTGCATATATGTAACAAATGTACATACACAAATTAAAGATATGCTCTAATTTGCTTATATTGCATATTATCCTTTCTCTGATTTGTTGGATTAGGATTAGAGATATTCCTCTTTTAATGTTGTATTCCATATTTCTGCTGAAAGGCTGTGACTATTAAATAAATGTAATCTTATTTCATCATCCAATTCCTGATATGTACCCTCGAAGAGTTTACAGGATACTTTGATGGTACTACATGAAAAGTTTACATTATTACTGACTTTCTGGCAATTTTATTCCAAATTCTATTATTACCTGTCAGGACTCCAATATTGTCAAAACTTATATTTCGGTCTTCTAAGGCACTAATTTATCAATCCACCAACAATTTTGGAACGCGTACAGCTACCTCCCAACATCCCTTCACAGTACACCTTGAAACCCACAGAACAAGTTTCTTTTCCTCCTCTTTCATCACTGCTACTGCTGTACTGTGGAACAGTCTTCCCCCTGATGTATTTCCCAAAGAATACAATATACAGGCTTTTAAATTGAATGTCAACAAGTTTCTCCTTTCCATCCCACTACCCATATACGGTACTAATGGTTGACCAGCCATCCTCTCGTATATGGGCATCAAATACTTGTTTGCTAATTTTCCCTCCCCATTCTGTTTAAGTGACCATATCATTTTGAGATTAGCTCTGCTCACACATACCTGGATGCTATCATTGTCAAGGTTCCTTTCTAATATCTTCTTCCATTGATCATCTCTGCACTCCTCTAATTTTCTCTCTCATATCTGTGATTTCTAGTTTTCGATGAACTGTTTTAACTCTGATCAAGTTCTCATATACATAAGCCAAAATTGGTTTGAATATGAGTTAGTGTAGTATTTGATTAATTTCTCTCTTATTCCATATAAATTAATCATTTGATTCTTCACCATACCAGCTTTGTTTATTCTGTCTATTTTCATATTTATTTGCCATTTTCACTAAAAATTGTGCTTAAATAGTTGAATTGTTTTACTTGTTCTATAGTTTCTCCATTTGACAGTGATATGAAAAGTTCTCAGCCTCGACCAGAGATGGCAACACTATCAGCATGATTTTTTTTTTTTTTTTATAAGTTGGTACGTCTGTCATAAGAATCAATGTGAAATTGCAAGTCATTCTATCAAGTAGTTTGTTTTATACAACTATCTGAAGCAAAAGTGTTGTCTGTGTCCCTTGAAATAGATCAAATTGAGTATTGTGCGGTTATAAAATTCTTTGTAAAAGGTTTGCAAAAGAAATTCATTTGAAGTTCATAAAAGTTTATGGGCACTCTTCTCCTTCATTTTTGACAATTAAGAAATGGGCTGCCGAGTTTAAACGTGGCCGTACCACCCTTGAAGATGAGTCACATTAAGGACGTCCAACACAAGAAATGAGCCACACATGAAGAACGTAACAACACCAGATATCATTAATCAAGTGCACGATATGGTATTGGATGACCGGCGAGTTAAAGTGCATGAAATTGCTGAGACTATAGTCATTTCAGAAGAACGTGTAGGATATATTTTGCATGAAGAATTGCAAATGAAAAAGCTTTGCGCAAGATGGGTGCCATGCTTGCTCACAGCAGATCAAAAACGTAGTCTCATGAAAATCTCCGAACAGTGCTTGGAGCATTTTAACAAGAATAAAACTGATTTTGTGCATCGATTTATTACTGTGGATGAGACTTGGATTCACCATTACATACCAGAATCCAAACAGCAGTCAAAACAGTGGGCATAAGCCGGTTGTTCAGTGCCAAAGAAGACAAAGTCAGTTCCATCAGCAGGAGAGGTCATGGCATCGGTGTTTTGGGATGCTAAAGGCATTTTGTTTATTAATTATCTTGAAAAAGGTAAAATAATAACCGGGGAATATTATTTTGATCTTTTAACCAGACTAGACGAAAAAATTCATGAGAAAAGACCCGGTTTGCAAAGAAAAAAAATCATCTTTCATCAGGAAAATGCACCTGCCCACAAAGGTTTCTTGGCAATGGGAAAATTAAGGGATCTGCACTATGAATTGTTGGAACATCTATCCTATTTCCCAGATTTGGCTCCCTCTGATTTCTATTTCTTCCAAAAACTAAAACTCTTTCTCACTGGTCAGCTGCACTACAGCTGCAATTACAAGAGGTGATTGCAGCTGTAGAGAGGAATTTTGCAGATCTTACTGAGAACCACTACAGGGATAGGATAATGGCACTGGAGCATTGCTGGAATAATTGTTGAAAAATAAAAATAATTTTGAAATTATGTTTGTTTTTTCATTGTTAGGCCGAGAACTTTTCAGACCACCCTCATATATCCATTTGATAATGTTTAATTTCTCATAATCCATAAAAATTAGTGGTTTTTTTTTTTTTTTTTTTTTTTTTTTTTTTTTTTCCATACTGATTGTCTTTTTGGGAAGCAACATAATACAAAAAACAGTAACCTACGTCCCTTGGAAATTCAATAAAAATGAACAATCATATTGCAAACAAAATCAGTAATGGGAAAGAGCTGCTTGTATCTCCTACAACCTCATATACCGATAAATTACAAATCAAAATACTACTGTAAAAATAAGTTTACAGAATATGAAGATAAAGATATATTAGAAGTTTGGAGTAATTACTTTGAAAGACTGCTAATGAAACAAGAAGTGAGAGAATGGTAGCAGAAAACATTTAAGAGGAATACAATACTTGAAGTAGAAAAGCCATCAAAAACCTAAAATGTGAACATATAGCTGGAGTAGATAATGTTTGAACCGAAGTGCTCAGATATGGAGGTACAGAAGTTTTATGGTTGCTGCACTACATTAATTCAGAAAGCATAGTTAGAAGGTTAAATTTGGGATAATTGGAGTATAACTCTCTTACTACCCAACTTAAAATGAAAGAAAACTGAATGGAAGAATTACAGAAGAATTTCCACTCTGAGTGCTCTAAGTAAGGTTTATGCAAGCATACTTAAGAAGCTAAGAAACATTCTGGAAGAGAAAAATTTAGAGAATAAGCTGGATTTAGGCGAAACAGGTTGTCAGAATTAGATTTTCATTTTAAGACAAGGATCTCTAATAATTCTTTATGCTATAAACAACACTAAGAGAGGAAAAAATATATTTAATTTTTAAAATTTTTTTCCTCTCTTGGTTGTTTATGCAGTGAAGCATTATTATAAATAACCTAAGCCAGGGTGCCACATGATAAGCTGATATTTAAGTTGCAGCACATGGGTCTGGATGTCAGATTGGTCAACTGGATTCAGGATTGGCTGTCCGATAGGTATCAGAGAGTTGTGTATGGTGGGACAGTTTCAAGGAGACAGAAGGTTACAAGTGGGGTCCCACAGGGCTCAGTACTTCGACCTATATTGTTTAACCTTTATATCAATGACATTGTCAGTGGATTGCAAGGGGATATTCAGTTGTTTTGCAGATGATGCGAAGCTGGGAAGGATTATTAGTAATAGTGCAGATGTGGTAGCCCTGCAAGAGGATTTGAATAAGCTAGATAGATGGGCAAATGAATGGGGGTATCGGTTTAATGCAGCAAAATGTAAGGTTTTGAGGTTTGAGAAACATCGATGGGATGCTGCATACTCTATGGGAGGAGTTATACTGGAGGAAGTAGGGGAGATAAGAGATCTGGGTTGATGATTGATAGAAACCTTAAATTTAGGGAACATATTGTAAATGTGGTGAAGATAACACAGAGGATTGCTGCAATAATGAGGAGGACACTGACCTGCAGAGATAAAAGGGTTATCATTCCATTGTATAAGTCTCTGATCAGACCACACTTAGACTATTGTTCTCAGATTTGGTCCCCAGGATTTGAAGGGGATAAATTAACTGCTGGAAAGGGTACAAAGGTGGATAACAAAGATGATTTCAGGACTGTACCATGTTAGTTAAGAGGATTGGCTGAGGGAATGTGGACTGCAGAGTTTAGTGGATAGAAGAAGGAGAGGTGATATGATTGAGACTTTTAAACTGTTGAGAGGTGGTTACAGGGTTGACACTACAGAGTTCTTTCACTTAGTTGAACAGCAGGAAGGAGTGATGACAAGGGGCCATCCCTGGAAGTTACGAAAAGAAACTGTGAGGGTGAGGGGGGGGGATGGTTGTTAGGTGGGAAATGAATTCCATCACCTAGTGTTAGACTGCTACTCTGCTTATTGGAGGACTGAAGTGGCTGGAAAAGTTCCATGTTTGATCTCTGTAACAGGGTTTTCAGATTATGTAAAAAATAAATAAAATAATCCTGGTGTTTATACATTGATTCTCCAGCATCATGTGGTTAAAGGAAATTAACAATGTAGACTAGATAATAACTAAAAATATTTAATTATTACTTCGTACATTTCACCAAAGTTAAATTGGCATCTTCAGGGATAAATACACTAGTATTAAACACATGGACAAAGGTACACTTCAGTAACAAAGCTGAAGTGTGCCTTACTTCAACCTTAGTATCACCTCTGGGTTCTGGCTCCCACTGATGAGCCCTCAATAAAGGTAGAAACCGGTCTGGGTAATGACCCTTTCCATAATGCATACCATTATACATGTCTGCAAGGAGATGTGCTTTGCATTCCACTATCCTCGAAGCAGAAGCCATCAACATACTCAAGTTGCAGGCCAAAACTTTGCCATCACGTCCAGACACACATCAAGCAAAGATTTCAAGTCAATTGAATAATTGACTTGAAATCTTATGGATTCATATTCATATGGAATAAGAGAGAAATTAATCGGAACACTAAATTAGCTGTATATAAGACAGTGTTCAAACCAGTTTTAACTTATGGATCTGAGAGCTGGGTCAGAAGTAAAACACTTGACCAAAGACTAGAGACCGTAGATATGAGAGTCCTGAGAAAGATTAGAGGCATGAACAGAACGAGGATATTAGGAAAGAACTTGACATTGTCAGCATCTAGGAATGCGCTAGCAGAGCTAATCTCAGGTGGTATGGTCACTTAAATAGAATGGGATAGGAAAGATTAGCAAAACAAGTGTTCTCTGCCAAGTTGGCAGGAAAACGACCCAGAGGAAGACCAAGATATAGGTGGATTGATACGGTACAAAGTGCCTTAGACGATAGAAATATAAGATCTGATAATGTTGGAGTCTTGACAAGTAACAGACTGGTTTAGAGGAAAATTGTAAATAGGAAGTTAGTAATGATGTAAATTTTTCGTGTAGTACTATCATATCCTATACACCCCCCCCTTGAGGGTACATGGCAGGAATTTGATGATGATGATCGAGTGTGGAATGTAAAACCTTCCTGCCAGTGAGACCAACAACATGCTATCATAGATGCAACCTTCCCAACAAAGAACATAAAGCCCTTCTACATCTAAGAAATAATAAAAATATAATAATCCTGAATGTAGACAAGGGCAATGCTACTGTCATTGCCCTTGTCTACATTTTAAACTATACAGATTATAATGGGAAAATGACCACCCTTCTTAAAGATCGATCCACCTACCGCCTACTAAATTATGACCCTCCCACACACAAATTACAACCATCCATAGACTGCTAATAATGTTATTACTTCCTGGCCAGCAAATGTAACCAAGAAAATAAACCCTGTGATTCCAGACCCCCCCACCACCATGTATTTATGAACTTCCAAAAATCCATAAGGAGGATGTATCTCTGTGCCCAATTGCAGATGGTATAGACTCACTCACCTACAAACTAGCTAAACATATAGCTAAAGTGCTTTCTTGTACTACTGGCAATATTTCATCACTTATCAAAAACTCGGCCCATTTCAAGTTCCGTATACAAGACCTGACACTCCACAACACTTAATGGTCAGTTTCAATGTCTCCTTATTCACAAATGTCCCACATAAGGACACCTTGGCACTTATTCAAACAGAATTTCCTCCTGATATCTCAGCCCTGTTTCAGTTCACTGTGAACTCGGACTTTTTGTTTGGCAAGGAAAATTCTACTAACAAATCAAGGATATAACCATGGGCTTCCCATTTTCCCCACCTTGGCTAACGTTTTCATTAAGACGTTTGAAAAGAATGCCCTAAATCCTCCCCCCTCCCCACACTTTAACCTACTACTTGGCTATGCTATGCAGACAATATGTTCACAATTTGGCCGTATGCCAGGACACCTTACACACTTTCCTATCCCATTTGAACATCCAAGGATCCAATTCACAACAGATATAGAAAGTAAGAACAGTCTGCAATTCCTAGACACCCTAATTAGAAGACAATCAAATGGGTCTGACCTTCACAGTCTACAGAAAACCTTCACACACACACAGGTAAATATATCCATTAACAGTCACATAACCCCCCCCCCCCACCTCCTCCAACAATTTGGGACTATAGAAACCTTAGTCCACCAGGCAAAATTAACTTTCTCAGATAACATTACCCTCAACACAGAACTCATCCACATAAAAAATGCCTTTTGAGCCAATGACTACATCTCCCACCAAATAAAAAGAATTTTAACACCATGTACCCACACAATCCCTTCCAAACATAGATTACAATAAATTCCTCACTATCACCTATATTCATGGTGTCCCAGAAAAGATGACCAAGATCTTTAAAAAGTACAATCTTGTAACCACTTATAAACTATATGCAAAGCTAGCAACCCGTTTCCACTCCCCCAAAAGACCAGCTACAACCTCTGGATTTACCCAGTGTGTGCCAGGCCAGAGTGTACCCTGCAGCTGTAATGGTTTATATTATGGACAAACAGATAGGACAGCCAACATCTGTATATCAGAGCATCAGGATTACATCTGATTCCATCATTACGGTCACTCAGGATTAGTAGAACATGCCCTGGATACCAGGCACAGGATCAATTTCCACAGATTTGAGAAAAAAATAGGCTTTTCCTCAAATCTGCTGTAGCCCTTACCAACTATCCCAACCTAAACAAATATGGTTCTATCAGACTGCCTGTCATATGAAAAAAAAAAACCCTCATTTGCAGACAGTCAACACAAAATCAAGAACACCCAATAGGTGGCATAATTATAGGACTTTAGGTCTTCCTGTAATTATCTCCTGTTCCATGTTTGTTACGGAAGTTTGCTTGGTGCATGTGTTTAATCCCTGAAGATGTCGATTTAACTTCAGCAAAATATAGGAAGTAATAATTAAATATTTGTAGTTAGTCTACATTGTTAATTTCCTTTAACACCACAATGTTAATAATATAAATAAATAAACCCACCTACAGTACTAATGCACTATAGGTTTACAATCTTTAGTGGGTGGAAGTTAAAAAAAAAATTAAACTTTATATTTTATAATAATTTTTTTGGAGTAAAATTATTTAGTAAATAGTTTTCTTTTAAAATTTTCAAAGGTGATATGTTTGAGAAGCTTGAAGATGAAGATGAGCAAGGATGGTGTAAAGGACGCAAAGATGGACGTGTTGGTCTCTATCCAGCTAACTATGTGGAGGTTATTGGTAATTAGATTATCAATGCGGGCAGGCTGCATTGATAATAAATCAAAAAACTGGCAAGATTCAGAGCAGAATTTGTAGAAGTGTCAGGTTTGTTAATGTTCTGGTGTGCCAATAATACCTCCTAGCTGCATCGTGTTTCCATGTATAGTGATTTTTGAATAGGTGCAGCCTGCAGTCATTTAATTGAGAAGGAAGGAGTATGTTTCTCTATAATGATAAATATTTTTGCTAGCAAGAGTGTGTGTGTGTGCATGAGAGAGTGAGAAGTTTTTGAATCTCAAACTGTTCAGGAAATAATGGGATTCTGAAATAAGGGAGAAATTTGTAAGTAATATATGTAGAAATGTGTGCATACCTTGGTCGGTGCACATGTATGTAATGCAGGAAATGAAATCCTTTGCACTATTTTTTCAATAGTGGTAGTCATTGCTAAAGGCCACGCAGCAATTTCCGCAGATTATATATAAAAATATATATATATATATATTTACATATGTGTTGTGAACTGTGAAATGACTGGATTTGCTTTTAGATCGCATAACACTGGATAAAATTTCATGGATAATCTCAATGATGCACTTCTTATAAACAGCATGAAAAGTAATTTGAGGTTAGCTGCTGATCCCACCCATATATACTTAGTGCTCAATGCAAGTTATACCCTTCATCCTGCCCACCTACTACAAAGATTTGTGTGTACTTCTACTCTACTTACTGCTATGTGGATATGAAGAGATGTGCACACATTTAAATTTTGTGGAAGTTACTATTTGAAACATCATAAAGCTTACAAATATAAACATTCCACTGTGTGGAATGTTTTGTCTTCTATTATATGAACGTTCTTAATTTTATGCATGAGCTAATGTTAATATGTGAAATTCAGTATTCTGTTTGTTACTGTTTTGTTGGAATTATGACTGACATATCATCTCTGGCAAAAAAAAAAAAAAAGGCACAGCAGATATAGCTACATATTATATTACTTTATTTTGGTACAAGTGATTATATATGCAGTTTTGATAATCTGCTACTAATTTCAGTATGAAGGCATTTATTTAAGGATTTGCTGGTTATTCCACCTGCATTCTTGAAATGATGAGATAAGTGAGTATGAAAGGGGCAATTCATGTGTGAATATATTGTGTTCATGATATAAAAGGAATTATAGTCTTCTTGATATTAATGATAAAAAATGTACTGTTGTTTATTGTTAATTTTTATATTTTATGTTTGTAAATGAATATTTTTCTCCACTCCTCTTTCTAATCCTGGGTTTGTAATTGTTACCTACAGCCCTACTAGTCCTTGGCTCATACTTCTATAATGTTCTTTAGCTAGTATGAACAAAATGTTCTTTTATACTAAAACCACTATATATATTTTTTGCACTTCCTCTCTGTGCATCAGACCTGATCTATAAATATTTAAGATTTAATTTTTGGTATTTTACATATTTAAAACATATCAGTGGTTAATTAAGTAATCAGGATACCTCATCAGCACTTGTTAACAGATGTTGTGAAGTACTGTTTAATATATATGATAATCTGTTAAGTTTAAATGATGTATTTGTGCACTTGTAGTTAGCGTATGGCAGACATAGAAGGAATTTCTCAAAGTACATTTTGCTCAGCCATATTAAAACCAATCTCCCAGTATAGAGGACCAGTAAATATAATAATAATACCTAATATTAATAGATGTAATATACTGTGTTTAGTAGCTAGTATTTTGTTATCCCAGTGTAACATGAATTTTTGTGGATTAATGACACACAGGAGTCAAAGACCAAGATATATATATTTATATATGTTTTCATGGGGTATACGTTTTTATTGATGCAGAGCAAAACAGAAGCATTTAATTAGCCAGCTGACCAAAGGCTCTGTAGTCATAAGCTTCAAATAAGCTTTTTTCTGCAAGACAAGATTTTATTAATTCTATTTGCCTATTGGTATTTTTTAATGAAATAAATTTTACAAAGGTGCTTTTCACAGCTTTGTTTTTCAGGCATGTATAAGAAATTAAAAACAACTTTGTAACTGTTTTACTGGTGTTGAAAATAGTCTTAAACTATGCATAATCTGGATCAATATATTTGTATTTATAAATATATGTGAAGTCAAATACTAAAAAGAAAAGAAAAAAGTGACTCTTGAAAGCCAGAATTACATGTAAGTTGAAGTATTTGCTTTTAACCTTTTCACTGCTGAGAAAATAGAAGCCAGCCAAAACTCTCCTTGCTGACTTATTTTCAAAATTTCTTTTATAATGTAAATTAAAAAAAGAACATATAAAGGCTGTTTGTTTTCAAATCGAGGTTAACCAAACCTCGATTTAAACCCAAAATCGAGGTTAATCATATCGCCTCCATCATCTTTTCAAAATGTAGCCATTTTACAATATTTTTTGAAACTGAGATACACGTATATCAGCTCGCTCGCTCTCCTTTTCTTCTCTTTAAGTGAGATGTTTGAACACACATGGCAATACTTAGTGGGATTTTTCTATTTTTGCAGATAGAAAACTAACATTGGGAAGTATCTTCCTTTCAGTCTAATGGGTTGGTCACCAAGTGATGAACATCCCATTTTAGTGGTTGCTTTTGGTGTATGGCAGTTTTGAAATTTCTCTTATGAGAGTCACTTGAAAATATTATTATTATGTGACACCTCCAAGGAGTCCAAAGACTCATTAAGGGAGGGCACCTACTCTACAACTCTCCATCTCCACCACTCAATGCCATCTACTGCCCACCACCACTAGTATTTTCACAGACAATCACAAACATCCATGCCCACGGCAGAATTCGAACCTGCTGCCTTTTGGCTGGAAAGTGGATATGCTACCCACTCAACTGCAAGTATTATGTTTTACTTTGTAGTGTCTGAGAATTTAGAACTGTTATGTGCAAGAGTTGGAAAAAAATAACTTTCTCTACTGCATCAAGACAAGCATTTAGTAGAACTACTCATCATATTTGATCTGTCATCTGCTCCCATATATTGTTATTGCAGTCTGTTACACATTAGGTTTTTATTTTTGATTGAAGTCTAATTGTCTCTTTCTTTCCTGATGATTTCATGCAGTTTTCATGACTTGTGGTTAGCATGCAGACTTCCCAATATTTCTTTTACTATCCTTGGGAGGGCATGGACTGTGTGACACATCAGCCAGGATATTTCTCTATGTGCACCAGTACAAATATTTTCCTCCTGATAGTAAATATAGACAAATGTGCTTGAGTTGAACTGAATTAAATGATATTCATAATAGATGTCACACTTTGCCAACAAAATACAAATATGTTTAAAAGTCGTTTGTTTCAGCAGCAATTTTTTAATGCAAATGCACACTCAAGAATATTCAAGCTCAGTGAGAACACCATTTTTAAACTGCATGAGATAACTTGAACTTAGCAGTGAAAAGGTTAACATTCAGATTTATTTTCTTTTAACTTTTTTTAAAGTAAAAAAAAAGTATGAAGTTTATTTTATTTTGATCAGTATTTGGTAAAAATCAATATTGAATATTGTTCAGAAACTTTATTTTATGCAATACATACAAAAGGTTTGCTCAGCTAGATTGAATGAAAATTATTTATATTGATAAATTAATCAGTCATGCAATTATTATAGCATGCATCTGAAGGAGACATGTAAACCATTTTTTAAGTTCATTTATTGAAAACATGAAACTGCATATTTTTTAATATTTTCTTCCTACCCTTTATCAAAAAAATAGTTATCATTTGTAGATTATAGTTAGCAATATTCAAAAAAATCTCTTAATGGATGGTCATTGCAGTTCTAAAATTAACTTGCATTATAATTGCTTTCATTATAATTTGTAAGCATTTATAATGGCATTGTATGAAGGGGGTTTATGCTTAGAAAATTAATGCTGTATTTTATATAAAATTGATAGAGCTACTTCAAGAGGATACAAAACTGCATGTATCATTGTCTTGTTCAACATTTTCATCAGTAGTAGGGATTAAGAGCATATTTAATATCAATGAACAAAACAAATTTTTAGTTAATAAATGGAAACTTTATAATGTTATTTTTTTATCACCTTCTAGATGAGATAATTTTTAGAGTTTTGCATTTCACTGCCTAATTTGTATTTTTATATGTACTTGCATATATTTTAACCTTTTCCTCTGTTATTAGAATGTATACATTGGGTTTCTTTTTTTTATGCAACTGCTGTTTCATTTATGCATTTTTCTTTATTGCTATGATCAAATTTTTTTTTTTTAATTTGTACAGAGGAATAAGTTATGTCCTTTTTTTTTAAAAAAAAAAAAATTGTATAATTTATGTAAATCAAGACTTGCTGACTGTTCATCATACCTGATTTTATGCTCAAACCTGGTAGCTAAAAATGTTAACAGAAGCAAGCCTACTAAGTGTACAAAGTTTTGAATAATAAGTGCAATTCTACTGTGAAAATATAAATATTAATTCAGATGTGTAGTTATAGATTGACATTAAAATAATTAAAATTCTTGTTTAGTTTACTGAGCTTTCTTTAGTTTACAGAATTTTAATTATACATTCCATTACTATGTCCATATTTACTGTATGTAAAATTGCATACTTTTGTATTCTATTTAATTTTTAAGTAAATTCAAACATTTATGAATAACTGTAGTATGATAGTCATTATATTTTCTCTTAGTTTCTAACCATGTAAATAACTTAAATTTTATAATTAAGATTTTGAGCATTAGTTCTGAATAGCCATGGATGGTTCAAAAAAAAAAAAAAAAAAAAAGATGAATTATATATTGCATAATATGCAAAAAAATAGTGTCATGTATCTTTTCATTATTTTTCTGTAACTATATGTACAATGTTTTCCCACAATCATATATATAAATACACACACATGCCCCTAATTGTTTGTCTGTTACTGTAACAGAGAAAAAAAGGCAGCTGCATCCCTGTGTATATTAATAAAAAAGAAAAAGAAAAGAAAAGTAGCAATAAAAATATTAAGTAGGATGATTTTGTCAACTTGTTACTTAGACCATTGTTTTAATTAAGAATTGCTACTGAAAAAATATTGAAATTTGTAATTTGTTTTGTATCAAATGGCAACATCAAAATATCAAGTCTTCCAAATCTCATGCTGAAGAGATTTTTTTTTTAATCTTTCTAATAGTTATTATTGGAGTGATATCCTTGATCTGTAAACCTTACACATCTAGGCTTCAGAATTAATTAAATAAAGACAATAGAGTGAGCATGTTGAATGTCTTTTCTAAATTATTGTATAAGAATGGATAAATAATTTTTATATATCAGTTGAAAACTAAGTTATACCACCTTCTACTTCAAAGCATATCCTTAGCATGATGAAAGAAAATGTAATAACATTTTTTTAAAATATTTTGCATTATCTTCAGTTGGTGTTAACAAAATCAGTATGACTAATAACTTATTTCATTGTGTGTGTGTGTGTATTGGAAGAGCTCTTAGTAACAAAAATTAATAGGATAGTATGATTATAATTTGTATGTGTAAAAACTTTCAGTTATAACAAAAAATAGCTATAAAGTAATAAGATATATTCTTTTAATATATTCTAATTAAAATATGTTTTTCTTCATTTTTTTCTTTCAATCTTGGGAAGCCATATATGTAATAGCATCAATAGTACTAGTGTTATTTCTAGGCCTCCATGGAGTCAGAATCATTTCAGGAGTATCACTTACCATGATGCTGCCATTGTTCAGTACCTTGTTGAACTTTTCTTTTGAAATTGTTTTCAAACATTTTCATCACTTTTGAATATCTTCAGTGCTATCAAATATTTTGCCCTTTCAAAACAGCTTTATTTCTGGAAAGAGAAGTCATTTGACATCAAGGCTGGAAAAGAAAGTATGTGATAATTTTTTGTTTTAAAAAAATATGTCAATGCGGGGTGCTTAAGGGTCAAAGCTGTATAACTGAGAGGAGACCTCCACATAGCCTTTAAAGGAATGCGGAGAACCGACCAGGGCTTCTGACCTAATGTCCAATCCTCACCTTCTCGTGGTGCACCCTGTTGGGTATCTGCTTTGATACTCAACGAACGAGGATGGGCTGGCAATTTGGGATTTAGCCGACCAAATTGTATTCTTATTGGTTAAACCAAAATAAAAAAATGATGGTACAAAATGACAAAATTTCATGCCTGCTTGGCGTCGCCCAGTTAAACAAGGCCCCCGTTGTTTTTGCCAGGGAAACTAGGGCGAACAGCGAAAAGTCAGCTACTGGAACAAATCTGAAAACAAACCCCAACTCAACATCACCAGAGTTAAAGATCGGTATTATCAACGTAAGAAGCCTGAATGGCAAAGAAATGGAGCTAGCTGAGGAATTAGATAAGTACCAGATCGACATAATAGGGGTGACTGAAACAAAAAAGACCAAAACTGGTGAGATCTTTCTGAGCAATAAATACAAAATGTTACATTCAGGCAATGACTCAAGGAAAAGGAGTAGCCATAGTATTCAACACAAAATACGAGGCTAATCTTCTTGAATGGCAGTCAGTCTCAAGTAGAGTAATGTGGGCAAATATGAGAATGGGGGAACTAGACAATAAGACTTATTTGTGCCTATGGTCCCACAGAAGGTTCTACTAAGGTAGAAGTGGAGGAATTTTTTGAGGCAATAGAAAAAGAAACTGACACAATGAAAAAGGAAAAGTTGGTCCTTGTTGGGTATCTAAATAGCAGAGTAAGAAATGATTGTGAGACATACAAAAATATTTTGGGAAAATTTGGAGAAAAGAGCAAAGCTAATAATAATGGCAAATATCTGTTGGATTTCTGCTCAGGACATGGACTGGTTATTACTAACACCATGTTCCAACATAAAAATGTGCACAAATTCACATGGAGAGAAGAGGCTAGAAATAAGAAAAGTCTCATTGACTATGTTATTGTTGATAGTGATGTTTTCTCCCTGGTGCAGGACACCTGAGTGTACAGAGGATTTGAAATTGGAAGTGATCACTATTTAGTCTTGAGCAGGATAAAATTGAATTTCATATTGAAAAGAATAACATGTAAGAAAGTTTTAAAGCGAATAAAAGTTGAGCAGCTCTCAGATGTGAACTGTAGACTAAAATACAGAAAGATTATTGAAAAGAAAATGAAAGAGTTTGAGAACAGTAATCAAACCTTCGAGATTCAGTGGCAAACTCTGAAGAAAACATTGATTGATTCTGCCAGAGAGGCATGTGGTGAGGTTGTGTGCAAGGATAAAAAAATCAGAACTCCCTGGTGGACACAGGAAGTTAAAGAGGCAGTGAAGGAAAAGAAGAAAGCATATCAAAAGTTCCTGGAAAATAAGTCAGCTTTTACTCTTACAGAATACAGAGACAAATGTAAGAAAGCTAAACAGTGTGTAAAACTAGCTAAACAAAAGTCATGGGAGGACTTTGGCAAGAATATAGAAAATAAATATCAAGAAGGTGGCAAAATATTTTGGAGGTTGTTGAAGAAGCTTAGGAATGGAGGAAAGAGTGCTGTAAAAGGAGTTAGAGATGATAAAGGTGACATGAAAACAGGAGAAAAAGAAATCCTTGAAGTATGGAGTAATTACTTTGAAAAACTGCTAAATGAAACAAGCAGTGATCACAGCACAGTGATAAAAAAACACTGACCAGGCATGCAGTCAGGAATACATATCCATACTTGAAGTAGAAAAAGCCATCAAAGGCTTGAAATGTGGAAAGGGAGCAGGAGTAGATGATATTCGACCAGAAATGCTTTAGTATGGTGGTATAAACGTCTTACAGTGGTTGCACTGCATAGTTCAGAAAGCCTGGACAGAGGGACGAATTCCCGATGATTGGAGTAGAGCTCTCATAGCACCCATATATAAAAAGGGAAATAAAACTGAATGTGAGAATTACAGAGGTGTTTCCCTTCTGAGTGTTCTTGGCAAGATCTATGCAAGTATACTTGAGAAACAGTTGAGAAGAATTGTGGAAGAAAAGCTTGGTGAAGAACAAGCTGGATTCAGGCCAAATAGAGGCTGTCAGGATCAGATCTTCATTTACGACAAATAGTCGAGAAAGCATGGGAATATAACAAAGATCTGTATTTAAGTTTTGTCGATTTGGAAAAGGCATATGACAAGGTGCCAAGAGAGAAGCTATTCAATACGCTGCAGTTATATGGTGTCAATGGGACATTATATCAAGCAATACTTAGTCTTTATTTGAGTTGTGAGTCAGCAGTTAGAATTGAAGGAAGTACAGGAAGATGGTTTAATGTTAAATCTGGTGTGAGACAAGGATGTACATTATCCCCTCTGTTATTCATTATCTATATGGATCACATTATGAAGGAAAGTGTATTAAACCTGATATCAGAAATGGAGATGTTAATGTCAGCTCTTTGCTTTATGCGGATGATGTTATACTTCTAAATAAATCTGCTACAAGTCTGCAAGATTCTCTGACTAAATTGAATAACTGTTGTAATAGATATGGTATGAAGGTCAGCAATAAAAAGACAAAGACAATGAAAATAGGCAGAATCATTGAAAATGTCAACTGTGTTGTGAATGGAGAACCTGTGGAACAAGTAAAACATTTCAGCTACTTAGGTACGATTTTTACTGAAGATGGTAAATTAAATATAGAAATAGACAACAGAATCAGCAAAGCTGGTATGGTGGGAAGTCAATTGAATAAATTGATATGGAATAAGAGAGAAATTAGTCAGAACACTAAATTAGCTGTATACAAGACAGTGTTCAAACCAGTTTTAACTTATGGATCTGAGAGTTGGGTCAGAAGTAAAACACTTGACCAAAGACTAGAGACCGCAGATATGAGAGTCCTGAGAAAGATTAGAGGCGTGAACAGATGGCATCAATGGCAATATCATATTAAAAATGAGGATATTAGGAAAGAACTTTACATTGTCAGCATCCAGGAATGCGTTAGCAGAGCTAATCTCAGGTGGTATGGTCACTTAAATAGAATGGGAGAGGAAAGATTAGCAAAACAAGTGTTCTCTGCCAAGTTGGCAGGAAAACGACCCAGAGGAAGACCAAGATATAGGTGGATTGATACGGTACAAAGTGCCTTAGACGATAGAAATATAAGATCTGATAATATTGGAGTCTTGACAAGCAACAGACTGATTTGGAGGAAAATTGTAGATAGGAAGTTAGTAATGATGTACATTTTTCATGTAGTACTGTCATATCCTGTACACCCCTTGAGGGTACATGGCAGGAATTTGATGATGATGATGATAATGTCAATGCTGTGTGGTGAACTGGCATATTGTCCTTACATTCATATTTCTGTAATAATTAAGAGCAGTATCACTTGATTCTCATAGACTTTCTTTGACACTTCAAGTAGCCTACTTGCAGACCTTCCACAAAGTTCATACAAAAGTAACACAAATTCTTTGTTCTGACTATTCACACAACTTGACAACAGCAGGTTGATTGGACTAGTGATACCACAAGTAGCCCTTTCTCACACAAGACCAGTTCACCTTTCTCAAGTGTGACCAGTTTCAACAACTGAGATTCTAACAAATATTACTACAATTAAGAGTATGCCATTCCTAGTTACAGGAAATGCCAATTACACCATTTTCGATGACTTCTGTTGTTCATTGAAGATCTCAATTCCAATTCAGGCCTCTAAATTAGAAGTCTGAATGGCTGTTGCCATATTTTGTCTTCAGAGGAATGGTTCTTGCTGACCACCATGTAACTTTAAAAGAAAGATTCCTTCAGGCTTAATCTGCTATAGAAAGTGGCAGTAGGATTATTCGTTAGATTGCTGGGAAACTTCATGATGCATTACCATTGGATTCAAGACTCATGTGCTATTGAGTATCAGCCAGCAAAACTACTTTATTGATATGTTTCACATGGAAATTATGGGTGACCTTGAAGGGTATCATCTACATGTAAGGAATGGACTAAACAAAGATTATACCCTTCAAGGGCACCCATAATTTCCATGTGAAACATATCAATAAAGTAGTTTTGCTGGCTGATACTCAATAGCACGAGTCTTGAATTCAATGGTAATGCATCATGAAGTTTCCCAGCAATCTAACGAATAATCCTACTGCCACTTTCTCTAGCAGATTAAGCCAAGGAATCGTTCTTTTAAGTTGGTGGTCAGCATTCACAGTTAATTTATGGAGACACAACACATGTGTTAAAGTAATTACTTTACTTAATATTAGGAGAGTAATATTCGATGTTTCGACCTCTGTATTGAGGCCATCATTTGAAAATACATGTGTATATAAGATCCATGCTACTGCACTTTACAAAGGTAAAATGAATCTAACTGCTTGCATTTTTTGAAAATTATGGAGACAACTACTGTGTTTGAATAAAACTTTAATAATATAACTAAAATCTACATTCGACGTTTCAACCTTTATGTCAAGGTCATCATCTGGAGCATACAACTATACACAGAAAACAAGCTACACTACAATCAAACTGGTTTGTTAAAGATACTGACCAACCACTACAACAATTGTTGGTCTGACCTCTGGTGGGGAAAAAATAAATAAAAAATATACATCAATGCTAGAGTCCTATTATTAGTGTTATCTGTTGGTTGTAGAAATACATTGGGCGTAACAAGTATCTATCTATATACATATATTAACATCATGAATATACTTGTACATTCCAGCCAGTTGGTATGGAATGGTTTCTAATACTAGTTGAAGATTGGTTAGAGTTCTGACTTATGTTGGATTTTATGTATTAGGTAGGCTGAATGTGTGCCATCCAGATCCTTGGAATTTTCATGCCATCTTTGTTGTTGATATTTGGGTGGTTTATCAGGATTTTGCAGGCTTCCTTAAATTAAATTTGCTCTAATCAACAAGCCCTGAAACATGAACTAAAAATCATCAGCGACACATTCATAAATAATGGCTATAACAAAAATACTATTAATAAAATACTCCAAAAAACAACATAAACGAATCTAGATTACAGTAAAACCATAGCTCCCATACATTAAAGGGTTATCAGAAAAAATCAACAGAATCCTACAACATAACCTCAATGCCACCTTTAAACCACCCACTAAACTTAAAACCATATTCAACTCCTCTAAGGATCCTCTCCTCCCATTAGCACATCCTGGTGTCTATTGCATCCACTGCACCTGTAACTTACCGTACATTGGTGAAACAGGACGGACAATCCCTATAAGCAAGAAAGAACACATTAAATATAACCATTATGGTGAAGCAGGCCTCTCAGACCACGCGCTCAACACCTTACACCAAATCAACTAGAAAAGCACCCACTCTTTACACCACACAAAAACCTGGTATGAAAGGACATTTAAGGAACCCTCAAAATCCTGATAAACCACCCAAATAACAACAAAGATGGCATGAAAATTCCAAGCATCTGGATGGCACACATTCAGCCTACCTAATACATAAAATCCAACATAAGTCAGAACTCTAACCAATCTTCAACTAGTATTAGAAACCATTCCATACCAACTGGCTGGAATGTACAAGTATATTCATGATGTTAATATATGTATATAGATAGATACTTGTTGTTACACCCAATGTATTTCTACAACCAACAGATAACACTAATAATAGGACTCTAGAGTTGATGTATACTTTTTTTTTTCCCAACCAGAGGTCAGACCAACAATTGTTGTAGCAGTTGGTCAGTATCTTTAACAAACCAGTCTGATTGTAATGTAGCTTGTTTTCTGTGTATAGTTGTATGCTCCAGAAGATGACCTTAACATAAGGGTTGAAACGTCGAATGTAGATTTTAGTTATATTAAACTAAAGTTTTTATTGAAACACGGTAGTTGTCACCATAATTTTAAAAAAATGCATTCGGATCACCGTGTAAGCTTAAAAGAAAAGAAATCTAACTGCTTATTGATCTTTTACCTAGCCTGACCACTTCTGGAAAATATTTTAATAGTACTAAATTTTAAAAAAAACAGATAAGTATAAAAATAAATACAAAATATTTTTAAAAAATTAATTAAAAATAGAACTACATTAAACATTTCTAAAGTCCTCTTGTATTGAGATTTTCTTCTGGGCTTGTTCTGGTTGTTGCAGATAGGTCCCCCACGTTCTTGGAATGATTAATCTGTCATTTTTGTTCAGGTTTGAATAGTGTTTTAGCATTTCACAGGCTTCTTTGAATTTTCTCTCAAACCAGGTTTTGGTGTAGGGACTTATTGCCTTTCCAGTCAGTTTTATGGTATGGTTGGAGCGTGTGGTCTGATAGGCCTGTTTTACCATAATGGAGGTATTTAATATGTCATTTGTGTTCATCTTTTCTGATTAGGATTGTGCATCCTGTTTCTCCTATGTAGGAATTTTTTTTTCATCTATTTATAATTGTTTTTAAATTTAGTATTATTAATTTAGTTTTTCCACAAGAGATCTGGCTAGGTAAAAGATTAATAAGCAGTTAGATTCATTTTACCTTTATAAAGTGCAGTAGCATGTAGCTTGGATATACACATGTATTTTCTTGATGATGACCTCAATACAGAGGTCGAATATATTAAGTAATTACTTTAACACGTGTATTGTGTCTCCATAAATTCCTAACTATAAGCCTGAAGGAAGTCCAGACATAGTAGTGGGGGGGGGGGGGGGGCTGTCAAGGCATTATATGAGCAAGAGATTGAATGCTTTCTATACATGTATGATACACATACAGTGCAACACTGCAGATCGCCAAAAATCTCCCACAAACCATATCAAAAGTAAAAAAAACGAAAAATCCATACAAAAAAAAAAAGCATCCACTTCACCAACATCAATAGCCTTAAGAGAAGTGAAGTGTGCACTGCTACTCACAAGTATCTAAATAATCAATCCTGTTATTTCTTGCTTAATTTCAATTGGCAGCCACAAATGTTGTCCATCTCAACTAACCAAACTGTACACTGTGATTTCTTCTTCATAGCTGTGCACTTTGTTCTGTGAATAAAGGAACCAACATGGAGCTTTCCAAAATCAACACACCCATCACTGCATGGTTGTGTTGATATTGGAAAGCTCCATGCTGGTGCTGCCAAATAGAACTGTTTGGAATACTAAATCCAGTGGTTGATTGTCTATAAAATCTCACACTGCAGCATCTAAATAATTTGAAAATGTTAGAAGCTGTCACGTGATAAAATTTGAAGCCCTCAACAGTGAAAAACATTTTGGCAACAACTGCAACAAGATTGCGTAGTAGTGATCACAATCACTTACAGAAAATGCAACTGCTGCTTTTGGGCAAAGTCATAATTTTGATCACTCCTAGACAACTACCTGTTCTAGAAATTTGGGCCAGCATTCTGTCAAAAACAACCTCCAAAAAGCCACATTCCACCAAATGAAATAGTAGCTTTAAAAAAAACTTACACAGCAGTAGAAATATTATAACTAAAGCAATTAAGGATAGTGAAACTCATTATCGATCAATCAGAATATAATAAGAAAATGGACAACCTTCTTAAAAATATCTCCACTTATCAGATCAAGATCTCACTAAATTTCAAAGGAAAAATGTGTATAAATTAGAAATCACACTGTAGTTTTCATGTGCAGTTTAAAAAAAAAAAAACTTCCAATGATAAAGCACCCTGTATAGGGCCCAAAAAATTCACCCCTGCACACACACCTTTTCGATGATAGCATAAACAGCTTCACCTACAGACTTACTAAAATAGTTTACAAAATTACTTTCCCTCCTCATGGGAAACCATCTCTCCTTCATTAAAAAGTCTGGTCACTTTTAAACCCTTACTAAAGGGGGAAAAAAAAAAAAACTTAAAGAATTTATTTGCCAGCCTGGTTGGCTGAGTGGCTAGCATATCCGCTCCAGCCAAAAGGCCGTGGGTTCGAATCCCGCTGTGGGCATGGATGTTTGTGATTGTCTGTGAAAGCACTAGTGGTAGTCGGCAGTAGATGATGAAGGTTGGTGGAGTAGTGAGACAAAGAGTTGATGCCCTCCCTCGATGAGTCTTTGGACTCCCTGGAGGTGTGATATAATAATGATCAGCATTGATATCCATTATTTGCTAAATGTACCTGACAAGAAACCCTTGACTTCATTAAGCTACATACTCCCCCTCCTCCAAAGACATATTTGAGTTATTAAAATTTGACATACACTCAAGTTCTTTCTCGTGGAAAGAAAAATATACAGGAACTAGATAGGAGTGCAATGGGCACTCCCTTTCTTCCACAGCCAATATCTGTGTAGAATTTCTAGAAAAAAAACCAAGCACTAAACACAGTTACACGCACATTAATAGTCCACTATGTATGCAGATAGGATGTGCTGTTTTGTTCCATGTCCTAAACATATTAAATACATTTTAAACTGCCAACATCTAAAATTACATTTCACTAGACAAAAATGAATATCTATCTTTCTTTCATGGATACACTAAGTATACAAAAACCAAATAGTTCATTACCCTTTTATGTTCTTAAGAGGAAACCAACACACTCTGGAAGGTATAAGAAGTCATACCACCATCCATCCCAAAAGTACATCATCTTCAAACTGCACAAAGAGCCAGGACTGTCTGTTCTGGACCCATGACTGACTAATGATACAGCCTCGACACAGAACTCGATTATCTTTGGGACACTTTTTTTTAGCCAATGACTACAACCTCCCATAAAATAAGATGGCATCCTGCATACTCCTCCATCCCTCCTACACATGAAAAGATAGCTAAAATTTTTCATAAATACACTGAGTGACCACTTTCTTAGGAATATCTCCCAATTTTCATAAATGATTCATTCCTAATAAAGTGACCACACAGTGTATGATCTACATGCACTTTCAAACCACCCATCCAACTAACAATGTTTATCTACTCTCCAATGGATCACCTTCCCCTAACTTTTGATAGCATTCTAATCTCCAGTCAAGATCAGATTTCATCTCTTGTACTTTTCCAGGTATTCAGCCTTCAAACAATTTAGCATGCAGTTTTCACATTTGAGATAGTGTATCAAAAGCTTTCCTAAAAAATATTTGATGCTCTCCAGAAGAGGCAGCCAACTAAACAGAGGACTTTTCTTTTCTAACGTTTCATAGAATAAATGTAATGATAGGTTGTGGTGTTGGTGGTTCATAAGAGTGACAAATAGATCCACTGTCTACTGGAAATTCACAATCACATCAAGATACTTGACATGGAAAGAACAGCTATATCAATAAGTGGAAGGAACTTCCATGTGTTCACCACTATCACCTAATCTAACAAATTTTTATCTGGAAGTAAGAATCTTTGCTCTTGATCCCAAACCATCCATTTTGCTACAATACATGGATTACATATTTGCAGTATGGAATCACACAGAGCCAGAACTTCATTTATTTTTACAAAAAAATTCAGGTTAGAAAAAGAAACAAGTGGAATTTTCTTTCTGGTCGTTCCTATTCAATGTAACCCTGATGGATTGCTTTCTACTTCCATCTACAGAAAAATGATCTTTACAGGATGATATATTAATAATATAACACCACCTATCTCAGAAATAAGGCATAAAATCCTTAGTGATCAGAGCACACAGGATTTGTTCTTCCAAAGGGTTGCTCAAACAGGAATTGGAAATTATTAAACAAACAGCTCTACTAAATGGATTCAACCCAAGAACAACACAAAAAATAGTTAACATCAGCCCAAGACAACATCCAAGAGAAGAAGTAGAACTATACTGGATCCCACACCTTACATCAAAGATATCTCTGAATGAGTAGCAAAGATTATTAAATAAATACCAACTCATCACTACCTTCAAACCCATTAACCAATTTTGTAATCTGTTACCTTCTCTGAAAGATAAACTCTCAACAATGATGCTACCTGGAGTATACCAAGTCCCACATTCATGCAATCGGTCATACTATGGGTAAACAGGAAAATCAATCTATATCTATAAATCTATTTCTGAACATAGAGACCAGCTCATCAAACTGCACAAATTGGGCCTGACATGGTAAAGAATTGAAAATGCAAACCATAGGATCTAATGGGAAAACACAGATCTATTTACAAATATAAAAGGCTATTCAAAGAAAATACAGCAGCTCTACTTCATAGACCAAGACCTTAATCATAACAACTGCCTTACTATCCCAAAAGTTTGGGAAATTGTTATAATCAATTGTATTATATATCATAATTAACCACCTTACCTGCCATTAGGAATCAAATAAGCATCCTCATATGCTTCATATATTTCAATGTAATATCAATGGTATTACAATTTTAATATGCACTTCACATCTGTGATAACCTTGATGTCTATAGACATCTTGGCCGGTAGCATGGTTAACTTAATTATCATTTCAGTCCAATAGTTTTAACTTAACAAATGCACAATTACTTGTACAGATACAGAGGGATTCGAATTTGGCACATGTGCCACTGTTTTACTGTTCAAATTCCTTACTGTTGTTCTTCACTCTCACTGATGTTTTACAATACATAAGATGAAATATTTGTAAAATAAATATTTTTACTGTGGCACACATGATAATATTTAATTATGGAAACTACAGGCCTTGCTACACAAGAAAATGAGTCAACTAGTGACTCATTTGCAAAGGCAGATAAGTGGCTTGGTAAGGAGGCCTCTGTCAGACACACAGTCAAGTACCTTAGAAATGTCAAGGAGATTAGATCACTGCTATCCCATGACTGACTAATGGGATATTTACTGTTAGCAGTGATCTAACACATTGTTCATCTACCCTCTGTAATGCCAGATAATCCTCCGAAAATTCTTAGTCATTTCTCCTAGGTATACTGTAAATGTCATTGGAAAGCTATATTTGAGTAATCTTATCTGAGTTTCCTTTTCTGTGAAAGACCCTTCCACCCCAGCCACACTCAGTCTTGCATAGTTTGGAACTACAATGGCAAAAAATGGACTGACATGACTTTATTCCTT
The DNA here is from genome assembly GCF_054136105.1 of Typopeltis vanoorti. Taxonomy (NCBI): domain Eukaryota; kingdom Metazoa; phylum Arthropoda; class Arachnida; order Uropygi; family Thelyphonidae; genus Typopeltis; species Typopeltis vanoorti. The sequence continues at coordinate 133,503,023 of NC_143554.1, read as the reverse complement.
TCCTTAATCTTGTTACTGTTTCATTTCTTCTGATCCAAACACCTGCTTTGAGCAAAAACTGAAATAATTGGATTGTAGCCCCTCATCCCTATTCCATCTAGAACCTTTAATCAGTATCAAAGCCTTAATTCTCCAACAGATGTGCCAAAGCAGTCCAAGAAAAAAATTAAATTAAGTTGGAACTCCAGTTGGGTGGTAGATGCCATTGGTGTAGATTATGGTGATAGTTGCATTTTGTTGTAGTCGGTGTATTGAGTGGTGGAGACAGAGAGTTGTAGAGTGGGTGCCCTCCCTCAATGAGTCCTTGGACTCCACTTGAAGTGTCATGTAATAATAAAAAAAATAAAAGACAAAATGGTAGATTAACTTTCATGCATTTTCATTCCCAAAGGAAACTTAAAAATTATTAGGCAGAGTCTCTGCACTCTCACAGCTGCCAAAATTGAGTATACCCACTGCATACTAGATAAGAAGTAATGTTCCTGATCCCAGCTACATTTATTCATATGTACTCCATATTGTCTTCTGTAGTCAATTCCGGTGAATTGTGAGATTAAAAACCTGAGTTTCTTCCAGGAGAAGGAGTAAAAAAAGGCTTATCTGTGCCAGTTCACTAACTCTGGAATTGCTAGGGAAAAAGCTTAGAAATGTTTTTGTGATCATTGACTAACTGAACTTATAATGGAATTTCTTTTGCAGACCCAATTATAAGCAGCTCTAGGTTTCTTTCCAACCTTTCGTAGATGGGATTTGTCATATTGGTTAGTCATAAACTCTTCCCTCGAGACTAGACATCTTTTTTCATGTCACTTCTGTCATCTAAAAGCAAAGTGGTAATCCCCCATAGGGGATAAAAATCATTCACCTGATCCTTCGTTACTGTAGCTTAACTACTAAAACATAGCGGAAGTGTCTGGGAAAAAGTTGCATCCAAAGTGCCTTCGTATGCCATAAGCATAACTGCATATCAAATTCACCTTAGAAAAGACCGATTTGTAATTTTGGATGATAAGGTATGACACAGTTGATTGGTCTCATGAATAATGGTTTGTCATATTTCTCTTCTTTGTAAGAACCATTATATGGCTCCTATAAAATAAAAAAAAATAAGCACCATATGTCTATTTTTATTACCATTCTCACTCTTTCTTTTTTACCTTTTTAAAAATAATTATTTATTGTTGCACAGGCAACTCCATACACTGATGGGGGGAGGGGTTCTAAATGTTATGCCAAGCACTAACCAATATTTACACAATATCTCACACTTCATATTGAATTCATTCACCAACATGGCACCCACAACACTGGCAACCTATTCTGCTCATTCACCACTCTCCAAGCAAAAAATCTAGTCCTTACATTCTTGTGAACCATACTCTTATTCAAATTTCTGGAGATGACCTCTAATTCCCCTCTCACACACACACATTCAGTTCTGGACTGAAAAATTTCCTCTATATCAATCATTTAAAAACCTTTAAGTGATTTATGTCTTCATCATATCACCCCTTTTCTGTGTATCAATCAATTAATGTAACCTACAAATCTTCAACCAGTATCAGAAGTGTTTCATAGATCTAACACCAGTTTGGTCACTTGACTCTGGATCCTCTCTGCCTCATCCCCAGGAAACCCAGTACCAGATCGGAGCTTTATCAAGTCATTATAAAGAGATACAGTAACCTCCTTAACTCTGCTTGTCAAGATTCTTCAGTAACAAGGTTATCCTATGAGCTATTTTAGCACTTTTGCAACATGCCCTCTGAACTTAGACTTCTCAGCAATTCACCAGCACCCCCTAACACTTATAATCCCATCGTTAACCCACTTTGTGCTCACATCTATATTTATACTTTAATATTTAATGGTAGATCAAAAATCACATGGAATTATTCGTTTCTTATTGATGCCTTGTTTCTCTCCCTCAAGAGCAAATTTTAAAAAATACGTATCTTTATTAAGACAAAATAAAGTATATACAAAACTTTTCATTTAATAATTTCCAACTAACTGGATTCAAAGCCTTTTAAATTAATAATGCAATAATTATCAATCTGTTTACAATTTTTGTTTTTATCTGTTATCAGTGACTTAGAATTAACTGATATGAATAATTAATTGTTATCTTGTTTCTTGGGGTCCTTTTTAAGATTTTGTAATTATAGAAGTTTAAATACTCACTAGCTCTTTATTCTTATTCATTATTTAATTGTTTTACATGCACAGTAATTATTATATACAAATATCACTCGACCATGCTGAGCAACTTAATGTTCACAGACCAAGAGTTGAAAAAACAATGTTTTTCAACTCTTGCAAAGCCTATCCTCATGAAGTGCATTCCTTGGTTTGGCAAATGGATCAATAAACAACAGAAATTCTTCATAGATATGGCCATGCAATTTTATTGCATCCATTGTCACACTAACTGTACTTGCATTTAGAAAGTTAGGTTTAAAAGTTTTTGAATTAATTCCAGCTAATAGTAAGATAGATATCAATAGACAGAAAATATTTTTAAGAATGGGAGCATAATTAGACAATATGTGAGGTAAATAATACAACTTCACTTTTAAAAAAAAATAACTACTTATTAGCATAAAATTATATACTGGTTCACCACCAATTTTCCAGCAATGGATGATCTGATATCTCTCTTAGTCCAGAAAAAATTATAAGAACACACTTAAAATTGTTGTGACTCATCCACAGAGCTGCAACAGATGACATTACATGTGATGCAGTTGTTTCAACACTTTTACTTTATCTTGTATTATCGATATGGACTTACATTTGATGAAACAACTTGATCATAGTTTTTTTGGTGCAGCAACTGTTTGATACATATTATGTTAAGAAGCAAAGGAACAAATATTGAAATTCTTCACAGATGCCAATTCTAGAAAAAAACAGTGTAAAATGGTAAGAGTAGTGAGCATGATCAGTTGATGAAATAGTTTTGAAATTGTCAGGCTGCACTAGGATAGCATGTTAATGGAACAGACTGTTATTAAATAAAGAATTTAAATTAGAATATGAGTGTGACTATAATGAAAGATGGCTTCATTGGTTTAAGAAGTGTCACAGAATTTCCATCCATAACCTTTGTGGTGAAAAATGGTCTGCAAACTATGAAGTTGCTGTTGAGTATGTGGATGAATCTGATGACCTTGTAGATGACAAGCACCTCAGTCTCAATCAAGTATATAATGCTGATGAAATTACATGATATTGACCATGAACAACAATAAAGCAGAGGAGGAAGAAGGGTTAACAGTATTCAAACAATCTATGGATAAAGTTACTATCCTAGAGTGGTACTCAAACACACAACAGACATACTCAGATGTCAGTTACTATTGATAGGAAAAACTAAAATGCCATAGGTCCTTGAAAAACATCAAAATTAACCCTGGAATATACTATGCAAATAAAAATGCCTTTATCATTGATATTACTATAATGGTTTGAAAAGATATGCCCACTGCTTATCTCTGTAGGCCTATTGGTAGATGGACTGAACATGAGTGTAAGAAAAATGTTTATACGCAAGTCATATACAGTTTCGCTGCAAATATTACCACCCAATTGTACATCCCTTATCCAAGACCAAGAAATATTATGTTCTGTGAAGGCTAAGTATCGCTCATTTTTCATGAGCATTTGCGAGATGTAAATGTTGACAAGCCTGTAGAGACATTTATTCAAGAATTTAACATGAAAAAGGTGTTCTGGTTCGTTGCCATTTGCCAGGAGGAAATATAACCATTAACACTAATGAAATGTTGGCATAAGTTGTAACCTCTCCTGATAAATGTTGGCAATGACTATTATAGGATTTAATGCATCGAATGAGAAAGGAGTTGCTTGAGTAAGCGAAAAAGTGTTACATGACCTGTTGTCAAACGTATAGAAATATACCTTTGACAATGCGTAATGAAGAAAATCTGCCCGAATGAATGAACATTGACAAGAAACACTACCGTTCATCACTATACTGACTTGAAAATTATAAACATCATTCTGAATCTTGAAAAAAAAAAAAAAAATGAAAGTGATTGAGATAAAACACTTACTATTGAAAAGTGAATTGTGTTGACTGGCGAATTTATGCATAGGGGTGATTAGAAGATGCCTTTGGACTGCCATATATATAGAATGTAATTTCATAAATGGCAGTTTATATTTTAGGATATATATATATATTTTTTTTTAATTACATTTTATTCCCGATAGTGTATGCCATAGAACATAGGAAACTGGTTGAATAAACAATTTTTAGTGTTTTCTCTTTATGGTTCATAACAGAAATAATACAGACGATTCAAATCACAGAAACTTCAGGTCAGATATTAATGTTTTCCATATTGTCTTGGATAACTGTGAGGAGATCCCCACAACTGCCTTTAAGAAATGCAGAGAACTGGGTTTTTCTGATCTGTCTATTCCTCACCTTCATTTGGTGCACTCTGTTAGTAGGTATCCACTGAATATTAAACAAATGAGGATGGGAAGGCAGTGGCAGCAGCATAAGAAGACTTAGCTGAGCAAAATTGTATTCTGTATTAGCTTAAACCAGAAATAATCATGAAGATACAATAAATGTCATGCCAGCTGGTGCATTGTCTGGTTAAACAAGGTTGCTTTACCCACAGCAAACACACATACTGCTTTCATCAAGGATCCAGGGTGAACAGTGAGAATTCAGCTACTGGAACAAAGTCATTGTCATCAGAATTGAATAGGTGCCATGATAAGAAGGGTCAATGGAAAAGAAGTTGAATTCACAAAAGAACGAGATAAGGAGCACATAAGCATAACTGATGTTGCTGAGGTGAAAAAGACTGAAATAGGTGAGATCCTACTAAAGGTAGGATGTTATATTCAGGAAATAGAAATTGGGGAAATGAAGGCATAGTATTCAGTACTAAATATGAAGTAAACTTTCATTGGCAGACAATTTCTAGTAGGGCTTATGCAGACAAATCTTAAAACATGAAACTGGTTTATGCATTTAATGAGGTTAGTCACTGATGTCAGGTAATTCAGCATTCCAATTCATCCCACAGATGTTCACTAAGGTCGAGATGTAGGTTCTGTGTAATCCAGCAAAGTTCTTCACAACCTTCATCCCACAGGTGTTCACCAAGGTCGAGATGTAGGCTCTGTGTAATCCAGCAAAGTTCTTCACAACCCAGCTCATCAAACCATTCTTACGCAGACCTCACTTAATGGTTAGGGGAACTGTTGTGTTGATACAGGAAAGGTTATTCATCAAACTGTTGCCATCAAGTTGGAAGCATAGAATCGTGTATAACATCATTATAGGCCATGGCATTAAGATTCCCTGCCATTAGAATTGAGGGGGGGGGCAGCCTAAACAATGAAAAACAACCACAGACCATGATTCCTCCTTCACCAAACTTCACAGTTGGCACAACACATTCAGGCGGGTAGCATTCTCCTGGCATCTGCCAAACTTAGACTTATCCAGTGGACTGCCACGTGGTGAAGCATGAGTCACCACTCCAAAGAATATATTTCCACTGCGAGTTAGCTTCACAGCGCTCCACCCAACACTTGGCACTATCCTTGCTGGTGTTAGATTTGTGTGTGACAGCATAGCCATGGATACCCATGTTCTTCAGTTCCCAGCAAACAGTTGTGATGCTGGCATTGCTTGCAGAGGCATTTCAAAACTCAGCAGTGTTTCAATCAAGAGCAGGTGATTTTTAATATTGCCACACACTTCAGCACACTGGTTGCACTCTGATTTTATGTGATTTTAGGCCACAGCATTAAGATTCCCTCCCATTAGAATTGGGGAGGGGGAGGCATTACTTCATATGAATTTTTTGGTAATGTCTCCTCTCTCATTCTATGAGAAAGGAGACTTGCACAAGACTGTGATCTCAGTTACTGAGATGAAATTTCACCTCTGCAGTGTATCAACAGTTTAAATATCTCAGTCATCCTCTCCTTCTATCTACCAAACTTTGCAATCCATATTCCCTTAGTCTATCCTCATAACTCAATTATAGTACTGATTTCATTCCTGAGGACCAAATTTGAGCACAATTGTCCAGGACGGTTGTTGCAGGTTTTTCCACTTGGTTATTACTATAAATTAAAGATACCAAGAAATTATATACTTGGTTTAACCCTTTATCCAAATGTAAGCAAACAAAGTTTGCACCTGAAGTATTTTCAGGACTGGGGCAGCTCGTGATAAAGGTGGTATGACTTCACATCACTTGCCTTAGTATCGTATAATGCTATGCATTAAGGGAAGGGTCACTACCCAGACCCTTTGTTGAGGTCTCATCAGTGGAAGCCAGACCCAGAGGTGATACCAAGGTTGAAGTATACGAGTTGCCCAAAGGTGAGGGATATTGAGGGAAGTGATGTGAAGTCATACCACCTTTACCACGAGTTGTCCCAGTCCTGAAAATACTTCAGGTGCAAACTTTGTTTGCTTACACTTGGATAAAGGATTAAACCAAGTATTTAATTTCTTGGTATCTTTAATTTATTGTATAACCAAGTGGAAAAACTTTCAACAACTATATATCTCTAATCCAGAGTATTATAATAATGTGTGACACCTTTGGGCAACTCGTATATGAAAATATGACTTAGGCATTACTCAACCTTGGTATCACCTCTGAGTCTGGCTCCCATTGATGAGACCTCAATAAATGTCGAAACCAGTCTGGGTAGTGACCCTTCCCTTAATGCATAGCATTATACATGCCTGCAAGAAGATGTGCTTTGCATTATAGGATACTAAGGCAAGTGATGTGAAGTCATACCACCTTTACCAAGAGCTGTCCCAGTCCTGAAAATACTTCAGGTGCAAACTTTGTTTGCTTACACTTGGATAAAGGATTAAACTAAGTATATAATTTCTTGGTATCTTTATTGTCCAGGGTGGTCTTATCACCTTTATATGATGGAATGACAACTCTTTGCTGGTCATATACTGCAATACCAAGAAGTGTCCTTGGTATTGCAGCAATCCTAGTTATTTCACTACCTTTGCAATATGTTTCCTGAATTTCAGGTTTCTATCAATCATCACCCCAGATCCCTTGCCTCCCCCAATTCTTCCAGTACAGTTCCTCGAACAAAATATGCAGCCATCGATGTATCCCAATCTTCAAGACTGTGTTTAGCTGAATTATCATTAAACTGATATCCTCATTCGTTTACTCATCTGTCCAATTCAAATCCTCTTGAAGGGCTGCCACGTCTGCACTATTACTAATAACCCTTCCCAGCTTCACATCATCTACAAACAACTGAATATCCCCTTGCAATCCATTGAAAATGTCATTAATATAAAGGTTAAACAATACAGGTCCAATCCCTGTGAGACTCCACTTGAAACCTACTTCCTTGATATTACTTGTTCACATACACAACTCTCCTATCAGACAGCCAATCCACTAACTTCACATCCAAACCCATGTGCTGCAACTTAAATATTAGCTTATCATATGACACCCTGTCAAATGCCTTTGTAAAATCCAAAAAAATGGCAGAATATGCTTCTCATTCATCAGCAGCTCTTGTTACTTTATAATAAAAAGCAATCAGATTAGTAAAACATGAGTGCCCCTTAACAAATCCATGCTGACTCTCCCAGATAACATTAGCCTCATCTTCCTAATGCTGAAATGATCCCCTCACTAATTTCTTTAAATTCTTAACAACTACTGATGAAACAAACAGGTCTATAGTTTGACACTTCCATTCTACTACCACCCTTATGTAATGGCATTACCTTACCTTTCTTCTACTCCTTGGACACCTTTCCCATGGCCAGACTCATTGAAAAGACAGGTCAATGGAGCTGTCAGTTCCCTAGTACATTCCCTCACAACCTCTGGAGAAATCACATTCACTCCAATTGCTATATTGACATCCACAATAGTCAGTATTCTGGATGTCAATATAGCAATTGGAGTAAAAATCAGAATGAAATACCCCAGTAAAAAGTTCACTGAACAACTCCACTCTGTCCCTTGCATCAGTCGCTCTACTCCCACCTTTATCCAACAGTCATTCTTCCATAAACGAAAGAATTCCTTAGGATTTTCCTTGAATCTCAGGGCCAATAATCTCTTCTCATATTCCAGTTTTGCCTTCCTTACTATAATAGTCACTCTCTGGGCCTGATCTTATATTCTTCATGCATCTGCTCTCCACCCACCCCCTTTCCTTACATCTCTCTCTTCCATAACCTCTAAATATTCCTTCACCAGTTCCTAAGCAGTGATGACTGATATCGTCTTGCCCTTCCAATTCCTCCATCCATGGAACTGCTCCAATCTGATTTCTAAGATTATTATAATCACCTACCTTATAATTTTACACATGGTCACTCTCTCTCCAACCAGAGAGCAAGATGCCATCTCAATTATAATCAGATCTTCTGATGCTATCACTATATCCAAAACTTTTGAACCTCCTGTTCCTTCTACTACATGTTGCCTGAAACATTTGTCCCTCAAGAATTCCAGAAATTCCATTTTGTTACTATTACATGCAGTTTCCTCATCTTAGTTTATTCTGCTATAGTTGAAATCTCCCATAAGTCATTTTTTTACACTCAATAAGCTCACCCTCTGTGCTCCTGACTTATGCCAACAATCCAGAAACTTTTCCTCTGTCAGTATTCTATTATATAGTAAGAGAAGAAGATCCAGAGAAGGTGATGGAAGATGTTTCATCATCTCATAATGGATGTCATCAGACACCACTTACACTGGGATGAGAGAGTAACAGTGCTCTTTTTAATTCCTCCTTAACAAATGGCTGTAGTCCACTTGTAGAATAGAACTGCTGTTTCTCTTATTGTTCTTTCAATATTAAAAATTCAGATAGGTATGAAGCTGTTGCTGAAATTCTAGCAAAATTTCCTCTCAGAATGTTGGCCATGGCTTTGGTTTCAGCAAAACTACATCCATTATAATCCAAGGTAGACAAATGGTGTGTTTTATATCTACCTTTCATTTTCTGAATTTTATCCCATACAATTTCTTAAAATAAAATCCAAGATTACTTTTGACTCTGGCATGCAACATAATGTTCTTTGGCTCTGAGCACTTTTGAAAGCAGTGAGATTTGATTCAGGTAGGTTATCTACAAAATATATCCCATGCTCTGTCCTGATTCTCTTTTGGCTGCTTGGCACTCAGGGTCCACCAAGGTTTTGGATATAGTGGAAATCTAGATGATGTTTTTGGAACTGCAGTTGTTGCTGCCTGAACAGTACAATCTGTAACGTACTTCAATGATAAATGTTGACTGACTGTTCATGTTCATATTACCCTACAAAGTGTTGTGTCCATTAAAGTCACCCATGAAAAATATGGGGTTGAGGCAGTTGCAACATAAGATTATCAAGTTTCATCTCACTTAACTCATAACTTGGTGGTAAATATATGGAACATATTGTAATAAGAAATCCCACAGATAGGTGAATTGTTACTGCCTCCAGAGTATTAAGCTGGACATGACGGAAAGGAGTATGATTGCCTACTAAGATTACACCATGAGAACAACCATCTCCAGTTCTGCCCTTACAAGCAGCAGTGAAATTCCTTAAGGTGGGATCCCCACTAGGTTTTAAATGTTTTGTGCTCTGGCAAAACCCATGACAGTTCCACTGTAAAATTTTCCTATTATTTTGTCTTTGTAGACTGTCCAATTTCAAAGAGTGTGAAGACTTACCTGTCAGATTTATATTTGTGTATTGATTTTGGGAAGTATGGACATCCAGTATCCATCTCTTCCTCTGGAAAATTGTTCAGTACATCATCTGATGCTTTAGGATCATTTGGTAAGATTAAGTTACATTCAAATATACAGAAGGATCCTTTTTTTTCTGTTGGAGTGTCTGTGGTTTATCTTTGCCTTAAATGATAAGGCTAGGGATCTGGGGGTGATGATGAATAGAGATTTGAAATTCAAAATGCATATTGCAAGAATTGGCAAAATAGCTCAGAGGATTACTTGGATGTTAAAGAACACATCAACAAGTAAAGACAGGAAGGGTTATTATCCCTCTTTATAAGGTTATGATTTGGCCATATGTTGACTACTGTGCACAGATTTGGTCACCTGCATTTCTTGGGGATCAAGAGATGGTAGAGAGGATTCTGAGATAAGTGACCAAACTGGTGACACATCTTTGGAATGTTCCCTTTGAGGATAGATGAAGGTGTGTGGTTTACAGAATTTAGCTGATAGGTGGAGAAGAGGGGACATGATAGAAACTTATAAGTTTCCAAAGGGATTCTATAAGATTTACACAAAAGATATTTTTCAATACATGGAGTAAGGGAAAAACAAGGAGTCACACTTGGAAGTTGCCTAAGAGTATGGTTAGTAAGGGTGTGCAAACTAGGCTCTTTACTTGGAGAATGGTGAATGAGTGGAATAGATTGCCAGAGGTGGATGTGAGCACTACAACAGTAAATAAATTTAAGATGTATGATAGGTATTATGTTAATGGATAGTGTGGATCTCCTGCAATGAGTCTTCTGACTCCATGGAGTGCCCGTATAAATAATAATAATTTTTTAACAAGTAGGCTCTCATCAAATGGGACCATTTATGGAGTTGTGTCAGCAGTGAGACTGTAGGTCATGAGACTGATACACTCCCCAGAGTAGTACAGATATGGTAAAATTGCCAAATGGTGGAATAGACATACAAGTTTGAGATGCTGTTGATATTTACTTAACTGCTACCCTCGTAGCATAGGAGGATTTCAAGACAGATGTGATGGTGGCTTACTTCCTTTTTGCATCCTGATATATTTTGTTCTGTTATAATCTTTTGTATTTCTTTTTCATTCTTCCACTTCTGACATACACGAGAGTAAACTGGATGATCTCCCTGACAGTTGACACATTTAGTTTTAGGCAAGATTTGTTAACATGCTCTTTACTATCATATCAGGCACAGGTGGTAGAGAGCCACAACAGGCAGTTTAGGAATGTCCACATTTCTGACATTGAAAGCATCTCAGTCAATTAGGGATGTAGATTATAACAGGACAGTTGAGATACCCTGCTTCTGCATATGTTGGAGGATGCAGCTTATACATGTCACGCCCTGATTTTTAAGCTCTGAACATATCTCCTCATCAAAGAGATCCCATTCTGATATCACTCCAAGAAGAATTTAGTTTATGAGGCATCAATGTAATTGGTATTCTACCCATTGATGCAGCCTTTAATAATTTTTCTGAGTGTTGCTCACTAGATGTTTCCACAGGTATATTACCAGAATGTAGTTTCTTGCCTGTTTTGTAAGATCCTACCAGTTCTAAACCCTTTTGAATAAAGAAGAGTGACATTTTCTTTATTGGCTAACCTGTTGCATGGATGATCAGAAACACTGGTACATTGCACATCTTTTGTTTCTTTCTTCTGTTATGAAATGATGTATCTGCAATATCAGGGACCCTGAAATATTTGAGAATTAAGGATTCATGCTCAAGAGATTTTTTCTGTTCGACACAGAGCTTCCCACCCACCATGGAGCCACACATGGATGCCCACCAACTGACAAGCAATGACTGCGCTCAGGAATGGAAAGCCAGTGCTATCCCAGATGCTATATCAGCATCACAGTTAGCCTTGTGTCCCAATCCACGTGGGAGACTTACTGCAACAGGCAAGCTCAATAGCCAATTGATCCTGGCCATCTGGACCATCCATCTTGCTGACGCAGAAGCCAAAGTAGTGTAAGACTACCTTTCTGAATGTCCCTGGGTTTCACCATACACCAGCAGGGTGCTGGATCCTAGTGATGTTGTCCTGGAAGATAGGATAGTAAAAAAGACTCGGGATAGAGCAAAAAATACAGAAAGAAAAACAAATAAAAAGAAGAATGAAAAGGGCAGTACCATCACAGGGAGGGTATTTTGCCTGAGTCATTGGCATCTTCACAGAGAGCACAAGTATGACAATGCAAGTTCAAATCCCAGCATAGGCATGGATGTTTATGAATATCTTTAGTAGAAAATGAATACCATTTCCAGGTGTGAAAGCACCATAACTACTTAGTGTGGCTTGAAAAAGTTCCATGTTTGGAGTTGATTTCATATAAAAAGAAAAAATAAAATAAATAATCTTATCCCATCTTTGGTACTAGGGTTTCTGAGTCTCAGCTATTTTTCTGTTCCCAGGAGTTGAAACACTGTTTTTCCAAGCCCTAGGAATTGCAGGAACTATACATTTTTGCTAATAAAAATTATTTTTTCAAATTATTATTATTACGTGACACCTCCAAGGAGTCCAAAGACTCATCGAGGGAGTCTTTGGACTCCTTGGAGATTCACCAAGTACAATTCAATTCACCAAGTACAACGAACTGCATCATCTCCACCAAAGCCACCCACCTACTGTCCACCACCACTAGTATAGTATTTTCACAGACAATTACAAACATCCATGCCCATGGCAAGATTCGAATCTGCAGCCTTTTGGCTAGAGCTAACCACTAGTGGATACGCTATCCACTCAACCAACCAGGCCGGCTTGTTGGCTGTGAGTCATATGTTTATTTATTATATATTAATATAGATTTTATTATATGATTTTATCAACTGTGCCAGCAACTGCTAAATGAATGGCTTGGTTAAGTGCAAGATTTTCAATTGAGTTTTTCACATCGAAATTTCTACATCCTTGCTTCATCTATCATTATAACCACAATATTCTGAATGTTGTGGTTATAATGATGCACATCAATTGACGAACATTTTCTGGGTATATGAACTAAGACTACATATTAGTGTAGATAACAGGATGGCTGACTGACAGATATCAAAAAAGTGGTATGCAGGGGGATGCAAGTCTGCAAGATTTAAGGTAACTAGTCGTGTACCACAAGGATCAGTCCTTAGTCCACTGTTATTCAATCTGTACATTAATGATATTGGTAAGTGTATTTTACATGCAACATATAACTATTTGCTGATGATGCAGTACTTGCAGAATAATTTGAATAGGCCGAAATTGTGGGTATTGGAAAATAGATGTCAGTAAATGCAAAGTCATGCACTTTGGCATGATTAGATATCCAATGTCATATTATATTGGTGGGATTATGCTAGAAGAAACTGATCAAGCTAGGGATCTTGAAATGTGTTAGTAGATAGCAAGTTGAAGTTCAGAGGCCATGTAGCAAAGATTGCAAATACAATTCAAAAGTTAATTGCAATGCTGAAATGAACTTTCACATGTAAAGATAAGGATGTCATTTTGCCTCTTTACAAGGCCTTGATAAGACCTCACTTGGACTATTGTGCATAGGTCTGTCTCCTGGTTTCCGTTCTGATTCTGATACAGTGGAGAGAGAGAGAGAGTGTGCAAAGAAGAGTGTTAAAAATGATATCAGGAATGTGGAATACTGATTATGAAGACAGATTGGGAATTTAATGACTGCAGACTGCAAAAAGGAGAATGAGGGGTGATATGATTGAGACCTACAAACTTCTGAAAGGATCATACAGGATTTCAGTTGATGGAATTTTTCATTTTATGGAGGGTGAGGAAAGGACAGGAGAGCATCCTTGGAAGCTGAGAATGAATGCCACTAAGAAGGGGATGAAGGCTAGATTTTTCTCTCATAGGGTGGTGTGTGATTGGAATGGATGCATTGGATGTGCAAACAGTGTGTAATTCAAGAATAAGTATGATAGCTGGTGCATGTAGTATGTGGCCTCCCTCAATGAGTCCCTGACTCCCTGGAGGTCTCTCTTAATAATAATAATCCTCTTCCACATCAACTTGCCAGCACTTCAGAATCATCTAATTCTATAGAAAAGGAGAATAACAATAGCCTGCCTTTTTTTTCTAGACTCTCAAATCACAGATCTTCCGAATGATACTCAATCTTTCTCAGTTTACAGGAAACCTATCCATACGGGTGGACACATGCAAACGTTCTCATCACTGCTCCTCCCAACAATACAATATTATAAAAACCTTTGTTAACAGAGGGTCCAACCACCTTTCCAATCAGGATTCACCAAACAGCTTAACTCTCCTTCATTTGGTGTTTGCCTATCAAATGACTACAATGTCAAAAAGATTAACAAAATAATTGTTGTTCCTCTCATTACCATCTCACATCATTCTCATAACATAAGGTTATAGCAATGCTATTGCTATTCCCTATATTCATGGCACCTCAGAAAAAACAGCCAGAAATTTAAAGAAATATAACCTTTACACTGCTTTTGAACCTCCTTTGAAGCTGGCTGCCCACTCTCCTAAAGATCCACTCCTATCCTTTTTCCCAAATGTATGCAAGGTTCATTGTTCTTGCAGGTTGTCATATTATGAACTGAGAGATCTGCCAACATCTGCCTTGGATAACACAAGAAATACATCTGCCACCACAACTTTAGTCAGTCAGGTTTAGCTAACCATGCTTGGATACCTTGCACTGGATCATATGCTTCACTGCAGCAAATATAACATTGAAAGACTTTTTTTCAGTCAGCAGCAGACTTAAAAAAAACAACCTAATCTAAAGAAATAGATTAGGGTGTCCCAAGATTTGGGAGACATTAATTCTTAAACCTCCCATAGCCAAGACTAGCTATTGGCATCCACAAAGGGTAGGACTTCAGGCTTCTACTCTACATCTTCCACTTGTCACTTTGGGTGTTTTGTGCGTGAGACTTGTGTTTATTTATCTTTCTGTGATGTATTCATTCCATTAAACCAAATTATAACTTTTCAGCATGAGACCATATGGAAGAAAACTGTATAAAGCAACTAAAATAATCAATCGGCATTAAACACTAAAATTACTAGAACAAATGTTTTCCAATAGGAAAATAAAAGTTCATCTGAATTCATAAAAAAGCAGAACATTTATCTTGCAAGATGGATTGCCACAAGGATCTGTCCTCACCCTAGCTTTATTCAACCTGTACACAAGTGAATGCCCCCTCCGATGGCTAGTCAAAAGTTCATCTATGCTGATGATACAGCTATCACCATCCAAGACAGTATCTTCCAAGGCCTTGAGGAAACACTAAGCAAAGATCTGAGCTCACTAAAAAATTACTTTGAATGCTGGGGTACTATCTCCTAATCCCAGCAAAACTGTTGTTTTTGCTTTCAACCTAAATAACCACAAGGCTCATATAAAACTTAAAATAAACTTCTGCAACAGAACTCTAATCTAGGAAAGTAACCTAACCCTTGTTACCTTGGTGTCACACTTGACCTAATTTACCAAAAACATTTGAAAAAACTAACTTAAAGATATTGCCAGGAACAATATCATAAACAAGCTGACAAGTATTACAACCCCACTAATTGGCGTTGTAATTCAGATGGTCCCCAGGACTGGTGGAGAAGACTCTGGAATGAACTACAAACAAGTACCTGATCATAGGTTCAACCTACCTTGACACCTCTGGAGTCAGCTAAAAAGATTTAGGATTGGACAAGGCTGCTGTGTCCGCTCACTACATCCGTGAGGAATTTCACAGTCACCTTTTCTGCATATGTGTGTGGTTCTGTGCAGACTATGCATCATATCACTCATGATTGCCCCATATACTCCTTTCCCAGAGGCCTCAGGAATTTGCATTTACTCCCAGAGAGTGCCATCGACTGGATAACTGACCTGTCAGTCTGTATATAGTTTTGCTCAATAATTTCTTGTATTTCCCCCATACGATAATAAATAACTTTTTTAGTTAGTTTAGTAGTCAGTGAATCTGTTATAGTAGTGTTTAATATAGTGAGAATTGACTATACAAGAATTTTAGAAAATCAGTTAACAGCAAGTGTTTAACAAGTTTTTTTTTGAAAAATTAAAAAAAAAATCGCTCACATTTTAGATTTGAAATAATTTTAATTATTTTCCTGTGTATGTTACTTCATGAACAATGCAGAGATCTTAGGAAAAAAATTACAGAACACTTACCATGACATTTGTAAGATTCACTTCATTCAAAGATATAAAAAATATATATAAACAACCAGCAAAAATACTTTTCCTGAACATTAAAACTAATCAAACTAAACCTGAACATTATTATATATAAAGAAATCCTTCTAAAAACACTTAAAAAAAATTTTAACGAGTGAAATTCAGTTATTAGTAAGCAAATGCAGTGAATTACTACATTTACAAGCTTGAC
This sequence comes from Typopeltis vanoorti, assembly GCF_054136105.1. NCBI lineage: Eukaryota > Metazoa > Arthropoda > Arachnida > Uropygi > Thelyphonidae > Typopeltis > Typopeltis vanoorti. Next base: position 133,486,831 of record NC_143554.1, on the reverse strand, counting down.
TTTTATTTCTTACACCACAAAGGTATCTAGAAATATTTACATAAAACTTGTCAAACAAAAAAAAAAGTCACTGGTTTATGAGATTTTTTGCAAGTACAAATGCTTCACTTTATAATAAAAAGAAAATGGGGGGGGGGAGGATGATCTGCAGTTTAATCATCGGCATGGTACTTGGCTTTAAGTCTCTCTCTAATCAAAAGACCTCTTATCAGTTTTCTCCAATTTCCATAAATTCTTTTTTCACGTTTCTGAAACAAAAACGTATGTTTTAAGAATGTTAATCTTCAATGTTAACTTGTAAAAATAAAAAAAAACAGGAATAAAAAATATAACCTACCTCTCGTTCCTTTTCTTCCATAATGGCCTGATATTCTTCCCATGCAGCTATTAATGTATCTTCAAATTCTTTACAAACTATCCACCCATCAAACCTGTTAAAACAAAAAATTATCAATCATTTAAGTAAATAAATTATTTACTTAAATGATTATTATTTACTTATCTACCTCTAAACTATTTAAGTACTAGAGAAGATGCAGAACTAACTCAATTCAATAAGGTCACACATTATTATTAAAATACTCTGAATTAGAGATCAGGTGCAAACTTTGCTAAAGGATTAAACCAAGAATATAATTTCTTGGCATCTTTAATTAATAGTGATAGCAGTCTTGAAGCTATTGGGTGTGAGACCGAGGTGAACTTCTCAAAAAAATGCTATCTTCATCACATCTATTTCCACCAGTATATCATCAGTGATTTCAGAACTAATAACTTTATCAAGACTACAGACTCAGTTTGTTTACTCTTAATATTCCTTGCACTGGTGTCTAAGCAATACAAAAGACTAACTATGGCAAACATGTAGAGACCACAGCAATAGTTTTTATAGTGAACAGTTTGCTACAGTGAATTTCTTTTAGAATAGCATTGAACTTATGGAGTTTTGGTCAGGACTTATCTGTAATGAAAAGAATTATAAAACCAGAGGAGGACTTATCAGTAGTTTGTTATTATAAGTGGAATGTTTCAATAGAGGGAAATGATTCTATACTGTTCAGGGAGATGAGATTGGTCAGTGACAAATGAGTAATAATAATGAGTTACTTTAACTACAGAAACATTAACTTGAAGCAGGAAACAACATGCATACACAGTTGGCCATACAAGCATTGGATCTAATAATATCAATTCATATGATAACAAACAGAAATAACTACAATGCTACCAACTATAAAATGTGATTAAGCAGATTAAACCTGCACTGAACAAAGGAGATGTGTAAAACTACAGAGCAGGAGACTATGACTAAGGAAAAAGATTGATGGACTGTGGTATGGTCAAAAGATATGGAAGGATATAGTTTAAGATCAGTTACTGATGGCAGTGTCACATTATACGGGTGAAATGGATTAATTATGACATTATGCTGAGGAAGATATTTCACCAATGGTATGAAAAGTATAAGATGCAGGGCAGGTGATAGGTGTATTGGGGAAAGCGAAATTGGCACATGAAAGGGAAAGTAGCAAAATCCTAGAGCATGTGGTATGTGTTCCACATACCACATGCTCTAGGATCCCTCCAAAAGTGGACAAACCCCTCAAGCAGCTCACTTGGGGAGGAGACTGCTACACACAGTATTGTTCTTGCACAAATGCTTCTGTTCCTCTTACATAATGCCTGCATTTGGGCATCGAGTTGCTTTCTCTCTTTCTACCTGGAGTGAACTGATGATGCAGGATGATTCTCAATTAACCAGGAAGGAGGACATTGCCTGGAAAATTCCATCTTCAAATAATGATCCAACTTTAATGTAATAGATACTTCACCGAGAGACAGTCTAATAATATTCTTTAACACTCTGTGATTATATTGAGGGAGAGGAGGCTGATCCTGAGATTTTGTAAGGCATACTTTAAGAAGAAAGGGAATTCTACTTGTCCTACTCCTCTCTTGAGATGATAGCAATGGAGCAGGAGGCATGAAGGTAATTCCAGCAATTACAACACTAATTCTCTGTAGGATAGTAATTTATGATGCAATCTGATTGCAGCTATTGTCCTCCTAGGCAGAACCGCTGCTAAAACTTCACTGATATGAGCTATATCTTCTGTAGCTAACGAGGATTCACAAAAAGCAAGATGATATTCCTCTTCACCAGTCCACCATGCTTTGCATGTTTGGTACAAATTTCAGCATTAACAGCAATGGGATTTTTCTGCATGGTGGTGAATATCAAGACTGATAGAGGTAGATAAGTCTCGCTGACATTCTGGGCAGACAAAGTGTCTTTGAGATGATGTTTCTGGTTGGACTAAGATATTCTGATAGTTGGATGTTGGAGGAACATTGAAAGTTGCAGAATGTGCCTCTTCAGTAGTCCATCCTGCTTTTTTCCAGCTCAGTATAAACTTCAGCATTTGAATGTTTGGCATGGTGACAAACACCAAGACCAATAGTAGTGATAAAGGCTGCCTGACAGTCTGAAGAGACAAAGCATCTCTGAAATAATGGTCCTGGTTGAACCAAGATATTTTGATAAGTGGATGTGATAGGAAGATTTAAATTTGCAGAAGTGTTCACATGGATGATGGAATGTTTTGCTCGCCGATGCATACCCAGGCTTGCTGGAGTAGAGCAGTAAAGGCCTTACTGTAAGTAATGCAAGTGGGACAAATATACTGTCTCTGTATTGATGATTGTGAGAGAGTCATATTCATTCTAGAATTCACTGCTGATCTAATGGCTGGTCTTCTCATGAAGGTGGTGAAAGTTTTTTTTAGGCATTGCCACCATCCAAGTCAAGAGGAACATCAATCACAGAAGTGGAGTTCCATGGTCCCTAAGCAAGAGAGAGAGAGAGAGTCTTTATTCTGCTTTGTTAAACTCATAGTGAGGAACAAACCTTTCTGAGGCTGTTAACCCCAGAAAGGAGAAAATAGTGTGGTGGTCACCCGAAGGTACCCATATCACACTACTAGGAGGCGGCCTACCTCCATGCTCGTCAGGTCTCAGACCCAATGGGTGTATAACCAAGACATCTAACTTCAAGCAGCTTGAAAAAGTTCTTGTTTAGTCTCTCCAGTAAGATTTCTGGAATATGGAAAAAAAAAAAAAAAAAAAATACAAATAAGTCAGTCTATCCACTGGTTTATGACCTTTTGTTACATTAAAAAAATACATATATATATGTGTGTGTGTGTGTGTGTGTGTGTGTGTGTGTGTGTGTGTGTGTGTGTGTGTGTGTGTATGGACACACAGACACACATACAATGAAAACTGTGACAAAACTAAACAGCTGAGGAATATTCAGGCTATTTTAACTGCATCATATATTACTTATGCTAATTAAAAATCAGAAGAAATCATCTAAGAGATCTAAGAAGAAATCACCCTTAGTAAAAAGAGGTAGAGAGAGGGAGACAGTTTATAATACATTATTGCTTCTCCTTGTTGACTATTTCTAGAAAAGATTGTAACTAGGACTGAATAGCCTGTGGTTTAACTAAGGTTATGTCCAAGTAAAATACCAATTCACATCTCGAATTGTTAAATCTTTCCACAGAAGATAATGTTTTGAATTTTGTGGGAAGAGGATAACTCCCTGAATCAGCATTACATAGCTCCTGACTGCAATATCAACAATTAAATTCATTTAAACCACACTATCTTTGTCAAAAGCATACAAGTGGTAAACAGATATAGATGTTTGGAAGAAAATATAATGAGGATGAAATATGGAGCAATATACTGTTAATACATAATAATAATCTGCAATACTTACAGGACCTCTAGGCCCACAATGTAACCATAATTAACAATATTAGGATAAGATGATTAGTCTTATGCATAAATATATATTTTTTGTGTGTGTTCTCCTGGATGGTTTGCCTAATGCACGATGAAAAAGACTGGTTAACTCACCTTCAACTGAAAAGTCCTGATAATGATTCCTTTCTGTCCTAGACAGGATGTAAAGAACCTCTACTGATTTTTTTTTTTTTTTTGAAACAAAAGACTTCATCAAAACTGACAGGTACTGGCCCTATACTGGAAATATACTCATGTATTCCAAGTACAACACCCATCTCACTATAGCATGACTCAAAAAATCAGGTGTAATATGTTTTTTTTTGATTCTGCATATGTCCACCGTGCACTTCAGGTATGGCATCCACAAATGTGTTTCACTGATTTCAATATCACTTGAGCAGTAAAGCATCTAAAAATGAAGACAATGAGGCGATATTATTCATTCCATGTATAAAACTATTTAAGTTCTTCTTATGGAAAATTGAAAATTTCCTCATGAGATGGGAGGCTATCATTAATAATCATATTAATGATTAAACTTCAGTTATTTTTTTCAATAAAGTGCATTCTGAAAAACACGATATTTTTCATCGTATCATAAATTTATAAATAGTTTCACAACTGAAATCAAGTAAAACAATAAGAATTAATTTAGCAGAAGAAAAAAAAAAGTAAACGATAAAATAAAAACTTACACTGGAAATGATCCACCACAGTTCCCATCAAACCCTACCATTGCCTGTGCACAGTCTATTCCCAACTTCTTTGCTACACGATTCAGGCCTGGTACTGAAAGAGAAGAATTAAAATAACTCTTCTTCAGTTGTTCAGAATATTCAAAAATAAACAAAAAATTAGATAAATAAAAATAACAATCAAATATGATTTTCATACGTATATGTTTTTTCTTAATATATAAACTGTAATTTGGTATCATTTCAAAGAGAGGATATTGGAATACAATGTGGCTCCATTAATGGAAAAAAACTTTTATCCCATATGCATTTACCCTCTTTTACTCTACAAACTACAAGAGAATCTTTAGGAATCATTATTAACTTTGAATTAAAATTATATCAATGCTTTCCAAAATAGTGCTGATTATGACTATGACACAAGGAGAAATATCAATGACAACGCCATTACGACATTATCACAGCATCTCTAAAGCTTAGCAGTTACTCAAGTAGTACGGTAATCATCATCAAATTCCTGATGTACCGTCAAGGGGTATACAGGATATGATAGTACTACATGAAAAATTTACATCATTACTAACTTCCTATCTATAATTTTCCTCCAAATCAGTCTGTTACTTGACAAGACTCCAACATTATCAGATCTTATATTTCTGTCGTCTAAGGCACTTTGTACCGTATCAATCCAACGATATCTTGGTCCTCCTCTGGGTCGTTTTCCTGCCAACCTGGCAGAGAACACTTATTTTGCTAATCTTTCCTCACCCATTGTTTAAATGACCATACCACCTGAGATTAGCTCTACTAACGCATTCCTGGATGCTGACAATGTCAAGTTCTTTCCTAATATCTTCATTTTTATTATGATATTGCCATTGATACCATCCGTTCACACCTCAAATCTTTCTCAGGACACTCATATCTGCAGTCTCTAGTCTTTGGTCAAGTGTTTTACTTCTGACCCAACTCTCAGATCCATAAGTTAAAACTGGTTTGAACACTGTCTTGTATACAGCTAATTTAGTGTTCTGACTAATTTCTTTTATTCCATATACATTTATTCAGTTGACTTCCTATCATACCAGCTTAGTTGATTCTGTTGTCTATTTCCATATTTAATTTACCATCTTCAATAAAAATCATGCCTAAGTAGCTGAAATGTTTTACTTGTTCCACAGGTTCTCCAATCACAACGCAGTTGACATTTTCAACGATTCTACCTATTTTCATTGTCTTTGTCTTTTTATTGCTGCCCTTCATACCATATCTATTACAACAGTTATTCAATTTAGTCAGGGAATCTTGCAAACTTGTAGCAGATTTATTCAGAAGTATAACATCGTCCACATAAAGCAAAGAGCTGACATTAACATCTCCAATTCCGATATCATGTTTAATACCACTTTCCTCCATAATGCGATCAATATAGATAATGAATAACAGAGGGGATAATGTACATCCTTGTCTCACACCAGATTTAACATTAAACCATCTTCCTGTACTTCCTTCAATTCTAACTGCTGATTTAAAACTCAAATACAGACTAAGTATTGCTTGATATAATGCCCCATCGACACCATATAACTGTAGCGTTTCGAATAGCTTCTCTCTTGGCACCTTGTCATATGCTTTTTCCAGATCGACAAAACTTAAATACAGATCTTTGTTATATTCCCATGCTTTCTCAACTATTTGTCGTAAAGTGAAGATCTGATCCTGACATCCTCTATTTGGCCTGAATCCACCTTGTTCTTCACCAAGCTTTTCTTCCACAATTCTTCTCAACTATTTCTCGAGTATGCTTGCATAAATCTTGCCAGTAACACTCAGTAGGGAAACACCTCTGTAATTCTCACATTGAGTTTTACTTCCCTTTTTATATATGGTACTATGAGAGCTCTACTCCAATCATCGGAAATTCATCCCTCTGTCCTGGCTTTCTGAACTATGCAGTGCAGTCACTGTAAGACTTTTATACCACCATACTTCAGCATTTCTGGTCGAATATCATCTACTCCTGCTGCCTTTCCACATTTCCAGCCTTTGATGGCTTTTTCTACTTCAAGTATGGATATGTATTCCTGACTGTATGCCTGCTGAGTGTTTTTTACCACTGTGCTATCACTGTTTGTATCATTTAGCAGTTTTTCAAAGTAATTACTCCATACTTCAAGGATATCTTTTTCTCCCGTTTTCATGTCACCTTTATCATCTCTAACTCCTTTTTCGTGCTCTTTCCTCCATTTCTAAGCTTCTTCAACAACCTCCAGAATATTTTGCCACCCTTCTGGATATTTATTTTCTATGTTCTTGCCAAAGTCCTCCCATGACTTCTGTTTAGCTAGTTTTACACAGTGTTTAGCTTTCTTACATTTGTCTCTGTATTCTCTAAGAGCACAAGCTGACTTATTTGACAGGAACTTTTGATATGCTTTCTTCTTTTCCTTCACTGCCTTTAACTTCCTGTGTCCACCATGGAGTTCTTTTTCTATTCTTGCAGACCACCTCACCACATGCCTCTCTGGCTGAGTCAATCAGGGTTTTCTTCAAGGCTTGCCACTGAATCTCCAAGGTTTAGTTTCTGTTCTCAAACTCTTTCATTTTTTCTTCAATAATCTTTGTGTATTTTAGTCTACAGCTCACATCTGAGAGTTGCTCAACTTTTATTCGCTTTAAAAATTTCTTATATGTTATTCTTTTCAATATGATATTCAAGTTTATCATGCTCAAGACTAAATAGTGATCAGTTCCAATTTCAAATCCTCTGAACACTGATGTCCTGCACCAGGAAGAAAAAATGACTATCAACAATAACATAGTCAATGAGACTTTTCTTATTCCTTGCTTCTTCTCTCCATGTGAATTTGTGCACATCTTTATGTTGGAACATGGTGTTAGTAATAACCAATCCATGTCCTGAGCAGAAATCCAACAGATATTTGCCATTATTATTAGCTTTGCTCTTTTCTCCAAATTTTCCCAAAATATTTTTGTATGTCTTACAATCATTTCCTACTCTGCTATTTAGATCCCCAACAAGGACCAATAGTTGTACAAAAATCTTTTCAGGAAGATCATTCTTTCATTTGTTCATTAATGATATAGGAAAGGATCTGAGAGGAACAGTTCATTTGTTTGCAGATGATGCAAAGTTGGGTAGGGCAATAGTGAATGCAGACGATGTCAAAATTTTGCAAGATGATTTGGATAGATTGGAGGTCTGGGCTAAGGAGAATGGATGTCAATTTAATGTGGCAAAATGTAATTTTATGCATTTTGGGGTGAAAAGATTGGCGGCAGTTTACTACATTGGTGGAACTGTACTCCAGGAAATTGATGAGGCACGAGATTTAGGAGTGTTGGTGGATAAGAAGTTGAAGTTTAGGGGGCATATTGCAAAAGTGGCTAAATCAGCTCATCAAATCACTTGGTTGCTGAAGAATACGTTGACAAGCAGGTTATTGTTCCTCTGTATCGAGCCTTGATAAGACCCCATCTCGACTACTAGAAGAAACCTAGGTGCCCAGATTTGGTCACCTAGGTTTCTTCTTGATGGGGAGGAGGTGGAGAGGATCCAGAGGCGAGTGACCAAGATGATAGCAGGTCTGTGGAATGAACCTTATGAGAACAGGTTGAGGATTTGTGGGTTGCAAAAATTGGTTGATAGGCGGAGGAGGGGAGATATGATTGAGACATTCAAATTACTGAAGGGTTTCTATAAAATTAATTCAGAAGATATTTTTGAGAACAGGGCTGGTTGTGGGAGGACTAGGGGACATCCATGGAAACTGGGCAAAAGTGTGGTTAGTAAAGGTGTTAGAGCTGGGTAGAGTGGTGAATGAGTGGAATGCACTCCCAGAGTCTGTGGTGGATGCTGTGACAATGAATGCGTTTAAGGCGAGGTATGATAGATACTGTATGAATGTCGAATAGTTGTGATGAATATGATTTGGGGCCTCCCTCAATGAGTCTAATGACTCCCTGGAGTTGCCCGTAATAATAATAATAAGAAGATCAAAGTAATGGCACCATCTCTCTCTCTCTCTCTCATTGCTTTCCTTCTTATTCTCTAAGTACAGTAGTGGTCTGTCACTGCCAAAATTGTCCATGATACTGCTAACAGTGTAGCTACACAGTTCATAGTGATAATTAAACATTAGTAGATAGCCATTCATAAGTCTTTACTCAAACCATCAGTCAAAAAGGGCAGAGGACTCACATTTTCTACTACCATGTTACAACTACAACTAGACTACAAATAGAACTTTTGAAGCACAGGTTATGAAACTCACTAACTACAACAATTGAAAAATCTCAGTAAAAGCAAAATCTAACCTCATAAAACAGGCAAACTGGCCTTAGTAGCTTTGCGGGGTTCCAATCAAACAATAAGGAATATAAAACGTAGGCCAAAAAAAGTGACAATCATAGTAAGAAAAGAATAGGAGAAATATGAGAGAAGAATATAATAAATTTAGTTTAATCCTTTATCCAAGTGTAAACAAACAAAGTTTGAGCCTGAAAATATCTTCAGGACTGAGGTAAGGTGGTGCAACACCAGGCAACTCTGAGCAAAGGTGGACCATGCTCTCATCACTCCTTGTCTCAGTATCTCCCATAATGCAAAGCACATCTCCTTATGGACATGTATACTGCTATGCATTAAGGGAAGGGCCACTACCCAGACCAGTTTCAACCTTTATTGAGGTCTCCTCAGTGGGAGGCAGACCCAAACGTGGAGATACTAAGGCAGAAGCAATAGGAGAGGTCATATTTACCTATACGAGTTGCCAACAGGTGTACCACCTCATTATTGAATAAGGCGTACCACCTTATTCAATAATAAGATGAAAATAATAATATGAAACTTCCAATATGAGAGAAGAATGGGCAGTCAAACCAAAGGAAATCCAAATAAGTTTTGCTATATGATAAGTAAGAAAAAGAATAACTATAGAAAGGTGTCACATGTGGCAAAATGACTAGTCTGAAATGTAGTAAAATTATTTAATCAGCATTTTATCAATGTATTCCAAACCAATATGAATGATACTATGTTAACACCCAGAAGGGTGACAAATATTACAGGGACTATAAGTGAATAAACTAGTTGTGGAAGTATTGAGCAGGATAGAAGTCATCATACAAAGCCGTGGAGTTGAATACATAGCAACAAATATTTTTAGGAAATGCACAAAAGAATTGAACAAGTCTGGGGGGGGGGGGTTTCAGCAAGTCTTGATAAGGAAGGTTTGTTGTATCTCAAAGAAATGGAAATAAAAAGTGACAAACAGTTATTGCACAGAAGTAATGTAAAATAGGTAAGATCTGTTTGTCAAATCCTTATCACCTTATTAGTTGAAAGATATAGGATTCTTTCAACTGATAATAAGGGTTGATAGATATAGGATTCTATTCTCAATCCATCTCTCCAATACCTTAAGTATAACTACTGATATACACACTGGTAATAACTGAAAATATCTGTCTATATCAGATTTGTAAAAAAGTGCATTTAGCTTAGTGATCTATTTGCATTTTATGAAAATATCATGAATATGATGGATAAGGGGAACTCATATACAGCAATATACAGCCGGCCTTGTTGGCTGAGTGGTTAGCGTATCCACTCTCCAGTCAAAAGGCTGCAGGTTCGAATCCCGTCATGGGCATGGATGGTTGTGATTGTCTGTGAAAATACTAGTGGTGGTGGTCGGTGGTAGATGGCGTTGGTGTAGATGATGGAGGTAGTTGTGGTTGGTGAAGAATAGGTGCCCCTCCCTCGATGAGTCGTTGGACTCCCTGGAGGTTTTATGCAATAATAATAATCATATTTTTGGAATTTGCAAAGGCATTTCACAGATTGCTACATACAGGGTGATGGCTAACAGATTAATCAGATGAACAAAGAGGAATGGATATGGATCTAGAAGAGGGGGGCAACTGGGGAACTTGCCCTAGGCAGCAACTAAATGGAGTGGCAAAAAAGAAACAAAATTATGTGTTAATGTGAATAAAACCAGATATAAAAATGTGTAAAGTGACAATTATATTTTATAATATTAAGTATTTGAAATATTAAGTATTATTCAAAATACTTACAATTAGTTTAGTTTCATGCTATAGCCAAATATAAATTTCAAATATGGGTTCTATCATCCGATGCAACTTAAGTTTTTTTTTTTTTTTTTTAAGTTTGTTGTATCAAAATACAGTGGGATCTCACTAATTCGAACCCTCCAGTAACCCGAACTGTGGTTTGAAGAAAAAAAAAGTTTTATTTAATATGTGTTATTATTTTATGTACTATTATTTTTATTTAATAATTATTATTTTAACTATTAATATTTATTTTATTATTATTTACACTATAGTATTTTTTTAAGCAGAATGATGCGGCATTCCACAAAATTTTATTGCTAATGCAGCTCTGAGAAGAAGCATTCGAAAAAAGTTTAGCTTCCAAGACGCAAAAGAAAATCAGTGACTTTTTACAAAGAAATAATGAAACTTTTTTTTTGTGTTGTGTACAAGAAAAACTATGCAATTTTATTAAACCAGAATCCTCAACAATACAGGTACATACTAAATACTAAATTTTTTACTAAAATAAACTTGTACTATAAAAAGTGTACTGTGTTATTTTTTTAAGTTTTACATTACAGTACAGTAGCTTTTTTTCTATCAGTTACTTCATTTATTTACAGAATTAAATTGATTTACCATTAGAATCTGATTATTTTTGTCTTAAATTCTAGTTATTGTCTCTTGGGGGAAAATTTGCTAATTCGAACTTTTTTTTGCTAATCCAAATGAGCACGGTTTTTATTAGTTCGGATTAGCGAGATACCATTGTTCCTTATAAAGGAGAAAATGAGTTCAAATGATTTTTGTTATAAGACAAAATGCATATGGCTATTTGAAAATTTCTGAAACAAAGGTGTATGCAGTCATATAGAATTTTTGCTTCTGTTTCATTGGCCAATAAGATAGAACCTTCCTAAATATTCTGGATTTTCTACTTGAATGGTATAAATGTAAACTTTCATGCAATCTCTTAAATTAAAAAGAAAGTGTTACAGAATTATAGCTATAGTTTTAGATTAAGTAGTGTGCAGTGAAATTTCAAATAATCCCTCAGATATTTCAGAGATCAACTTGTTGGACAGGAGATTGGTTATTTACAATATCAAAGTTTGTACAAACGGAAATGTCCAAGAAAAGGAAGGTAACTAGTGATACTGAAACCTATTTATTAATGATATTTCATGTCAGCTGATAGCAGAATATTCAACTGTTTGCTGATGATGCAAAGTTGGAGTGAGCTATAAGGAGTGATGCTGATGTAAGATTCCTTTGGGAAGATTTAAACAGACTTTTTAGCTTGAATAGATATCATTTTATTCTTAATAAATTTCCAATTGTTGATGTGGTTGTTGTTTGGCCTCATGGCACAGACACATTAGACACATTTTTAGCACACCTCAGCATCCTAAAATAAACTTCACTATAGAAAAAGAAAGTAATAATTGTCTCCCCTTTTTAGATACACTAGTGACAAGATTTCCTAATGACTTATTATTTTTTTCCATTTACAGAAAATCCACATACAAGAAGCAATCACACCACCACCACCACCCATTCTAATAGTATGGCATCCTCAAAACACTTACTCACTGAGACAGGGCTATTTATTTATATGGCATAGCCCTTTAAACAGCTCAGAGATCACAACACCATTTTAGCTAATTGCTACAGCCCAAGTGAAATAGACAAAATACTATATGCATTCCCATCCCATATATTAAGAGCATATCAGAAAAGACAGCTAAAATGCTCTACAAATATTATCTCCATGCCACTTTTAAACCATTCACTTTGTGCATCCTGGAATGTACAAAGTTCCTTGTGCCTGCAATTTGACTTACTTTGGACAGACTGGTAGATCAACTAATATCTGCCTTGAAGAACACAAAAATTATATCCATGATCATCTTTAATATAAGTCAGGACTAGAAGACTATGCTCTGAATACTCCTTCACATTGGATTAAATGGAGGAATATATCGGTTTTATGCATAAGTCACTATAGGTCCAAAAGACTATTTTTAGAATCAACATTTACTATGAAGAATCCACCCAACCTTAACAAATATGGCTGCAGTACTTTGCTAAAGATTGGGGAGACCAGATAGCCTGATTTCTCCAAATTAACTTTACAGTTAACTGGCTCAGAGAGGACGCTTAGGACATTAGTTCTGTGTCAGTTACAAACTGAATTGTTTAAAATGTTTTTAGTGTAGTAATTACTAAAGGAAGAGCCATACAGTTTCATTTCAGCAATGTAAAATTACATAGGCAAAGCGGATACTGGATCCAACATTATTTCAAAGCCAAAGAGCCTTATTGGCTCTTCCTTTAGTAATTACTTTTAGGCACCGACTAAGAGCTCACTTACGAAAAATACATTTCTCTGGCATTTCAATTTCCTTAGTACTGAATGAGAGTTTTTGCTCTTTTAAGGTTTCTGCCTTAAGAGAGCAGCTGTCAGTTCGAAACAGTTGTCAGGTCAGTGAAACCTTTATCAAAATCTTATGAAACTTTCATAGATTTCACAAACATTTGGCTTTGAAGTAATGTTGGATCTGATATCCACTTTGCCTATGTAATTTTAATGTAGTGCCTGTTCACAGTTAAAATTTGTGCTTGAAGATGCAGGGAGGGAAACCAATGAAATATTAGTAGGTACAATAAAATGATTATTTTTCTCTTCTTAGTGTTGTTTATATCATGAAGCACTACTATAAATAATTATAGTATTTAATTAATGACACCTAAGCTTTCGAGACATATACAGAATTTAGTTGACAGACAAAGAAGAGATGACATGATAGAGACTAAATTGGTGAGGAGTTTTACCAGATTAATAGGAAGGAAACTATATACAAAGTAGGAGGGAGAAAAGAAGGACAAGGGGCCATCTCTTAAAGTTGTACGAGTGTGGTGAACTAGGAAGTGAGGAGATTTTTTTTTCATATGGAGAGTCGCAGGTGAGTGGAATGCTTTGCTAGATTGTGTAATGAATGCTAAGAGTGTGATGAGTTTAAGGATCTCAGTATGAAAGATATGTTACTAGGTGACTGAGACTCACAATGAATCTGTTGACTCCATGCAGATTTGTTGTTATTAATAACAATTATAAATTTTGAAATTTTGAAGCTGTTTTGATCATGCCAAGAAACTAAAGAAATGAAACAAGTATATCACGTTTGTTAATTGCATATATATTCTCCAGATGGTTTGCATGTATGTGAGTGAGGAACATAACTTAGTTTTTGGGATATGAGGCAAACAAACCCACTTTTACTTCAAATGTCATTATAAATGTTGTCACATATCAGGCAGAGAATATAGGTTTTAGATATGATCAGATCATAAGAGGATGTCAATGTCAAATATTTTTCTAGTTACTAGCCATATGAAGAATTCTATGAGGAAAGGATATAAGTGGAACTACAAGGCCTGTTATTATGACAAACCTAGAAGACAGCTGGAGCTATAATACTGAATGATTAAGCAGAAAGGAGATAAATGCTGCCTGGGCAACTGATCAGGAGCTCTTTAACAACAGTAATGTGTGAATGTATTCTAAAGGGCAAACGGTTGAATAAAGTAGGTATAAAATGGATGAATGAAGAGATTAAACATGCAACCTGGAAGAAGAAGGAGGTATTGTTGAGGGCACAAGTTAAATACTGGTAAGGATCAAATGCATAAATAGCAGGCAAGAAAGGTGAGAAGAAACTAGCCAATAAAAGCAAGAAAAATCACAGCATTATTTCAATATATGACAAGTTCAAGAAAGAATGATTATGATAAGATGACTTTAATGGATGAAAATGGTAGAGTGATAACTGCTGTAGAGCACAGAATCAAGGTATTCTGTGAGCAAATTTTCAGAGTATTTATTTCATCCTCATAAGTGTGATGTCATGAGAAGCTCTAGTGCAGAGAGAATGGGAGAGGACTGACTAATGGCACGCATGCAAGAAGTATATGAGGAATTAAGTAAACTTGATGTTTACTTAAACTTGATTAAGTAAACTTACTTTGCAGGTGCACTGTTCCTTTAGGTAACATGGATGGCTGAAACAACTCTACATTTCCATATTCATTCCGGGGAACTTTGCCATCCTTAGCCACAGGAGGTGTGTATTCTTCTGTCTGCCAGTAACCAAAAAGCTCTAATGGAAGATCTGTTTTGAATTCTCTTGTTATCTGCAAATATTAATTGCAACAATTGACAACAGTACACACACACACACATATATATATTACTGATTATTTTCAGAAAGAAAAAAAAAACTTGGAGCAGAGCTACTGAAACCAAGTAGGTCCCCAGGTGGTAGGTAGGGGAATGGCCATCAGAAATGGTGGTTGGCTGCGAATACCCAATAAGCAGTCCTGGACCAAATGTCTGGGGGCCCTAAGAATGCTGCCCCATCATCCAACTAGGCTGTGACCAGCCCAGCTGACAAATTATTTTACTCAGAAATTTCAAGGGAATAAAAACCAGACAGCTCAAACGAATAACAAAACGAAAGTGGAAAAAAGGATTATGAACTGGATATATCTCAGAACAGTAAACATACGAAGCATCATTCACAAGATCGAAGAAATACAAAAAGCTCTAATAGAAATGAAAACAGAAATAGCAGTAATTTCAGAAAACAAAGAAAAAATCAAAAGGCTCTACAGAACTTCAGGACTACAGTTTAATATACAGTGGAGTACCCAACAAAAAACGAGCAGCAGCAGGTATAGACATCATTATCAGCAATAAATGTAAAGACAAAATTGAATCACATAACTGGATCTCTGAAAGAATAATAACAGCTAGACTTAAATAAGAATTTTATTACAATCATAGGAATATATGCACCCAAAGAAGGAAAAAAATCTGAAACAGAAGAATTCTATAAAAATCTCTAAAACGTAATTCAGAACACAAATAAACAAAATTACTTAATCATTGCAGGCAATTTTAATGCTAGAATTGGATCAAATACATTTAAAGATTTAATAGGTAATCAAGTAGAAAACACCATAAATAATAATGGAAGAGAACTCAGGGAATTTATGGCCTATAATAGTTTGAAAGGTTCTACTAAGGTAGAAGTGGAGGAATTTTTTGAGACTTTAGAAAAAGCAACTGACACAATGAAAAAGGAAAAGTTGGTCCTTGTTGGGGATCTAAATAGCAGAGTAGGAAATGACTGTCAGACATACAAAAATATTTTCGGAAAATTTGGAGAAAAGAGCAAAGCTAATAATAATGGCAAACATCTGTTGGATTTCTGCTCAGGACATGGACTGGTTATTACTAACACCATGTTCCAACATAGAAATGTGCACAAATTCACATGGAGAGAAGAGGCTAGGAATAAGAAAAGTCTCATTGACTATGTTATTGTTGATAGTGATGTTTTCTCCCTGGTGCAGGACACCAGAGTGTACAGAGGATTTGAAATTGGAAGTGATCACTATTTAGTCTTGAGCAGGATAAAACTGAATTTCATATTGAAAAGAATAACATGTAAGAAATTTTTAAAGCGAATAAAAGTTGAGCAGCTCTCAGATGTGAATTGTAGACTAAAATACACAAAGATTATTGAAGAAAAAATGAAAGAGTTTGAGAACAGGAACCAAACCTTGGAGATTCAGTGGCAAGCCTTCAAGAAAACACTGATTGATTCAGCCAGAGAGGCATGTGGTGAGGTTGTCTGCAAGGATAGAAAAATCAGAACTCCCTGGTGGACACAGGAAGTTAAAGAGGCAGTGAAGGAAAAGAAGAAAGCATATCAAAAGTTCCTATCAAATAAGTCAGCTTGTGCTCTTAGAGAATATAGAGACAAATGCAAGAATGCTAAACAGTGTGTAGAACTAGCTAAACAAAAGTCATGGGAGCGCTTTGGCAAGAATACAGAAAATAAATATCAAGAAGGTGGCAAAATATTCTGGAGGTTGTTGAAGAAGCTTAGGAATGGAGGAAAGAGTGTTGTAAAAGGAGTTAGAGATGATAAAGGTGACATGAAAATGGGAGATGAAACAAACAGTTTCATCTCCCATTTTCTGCTAAATGAAACATACAGTGATGACAGCACAGTGGTAAAAAACACTGACCAGGCATGCAGTCAGGAATACATATCCATACTTGAAGTAGAAAAAGCCATCAAAGGCTTGAAATGTGGAAAGGCAGCAGGAGTAGATGATATTCGACCAGAAATGCTCAAGTATGGTGGTATAAGAGTCTTACAGTGGCTGCACTGCATGGTTCAGAAAGCCTGGACAGAGCGACGAATTCCTGATGATTGGAGTAGAGCTCTCATAGTACCCACATATAAAAAGGAAAATAGAAAATGGTAAATTAAATATAGAAATAGACAACAGAATCAGCAAAGCTGGTATGGTGGGAAGTCAATTGAATAAATTCATATGGAATAAGAGAGAAATTAGTCGGAACACTAAATTAGTTGTATACAAGACAGCGTTCAAAGCAGTTTTAACTTATGGATCTAAAGCTGGGTCAGAAGTAAAACACTTGACCAAAGACTAGAGACTGCAGATATGAGATTCCTGAAAAAGATTATAGCCGTGAACAGATGGCATCAATATTATATTAAAAACGAAGATATTAAGAAAGAACTTGACATTGTCAGCATTCAGGAATGCGTTAGTAGAGCTAATCTCAGGTGGTATGGTCACTTAAACAGAATGGGCGAAGAAAGATTAGCAAAACAAGTGTTCTCTGCCAGGTTGGCAGCAAAACGACCCAGAGGAAGACCAAGATATAGGTGGATTGATACAGTACAAAGTGCCTTAGACGATAGAAATATAAGATCTGATAATGTTACAGTCTTGACAAGTAACAGACTGATTTGGAGGAAAATTGTAGATAGGAAGTTAGTAATGATGTAATTTTTTTCAAATAGTATCCTGTACATATCCTGTACACCCCTTGAGGGTACATGGCAGGAATTTGATGATGATCATGATGACGATGATAGTTTGAAAATCACCAACAGCTTCTTTAAACATAAAAATATACATAAATATACACAGGAAGCCAGAGGATATAAAAGCATCATTGACTATATAATAGTGGGTGAAAAACTAAAGAAGTTGGTAAGAAATTGCAGAGTATACAGAGGATGCAATATTGACTCAGACCACTATTTATTAACCAGTACTATTAAGATCCCAAACCAGAGAAATAGAAACAATACAAGAACATAGAAACAAAAGCAGGAGCAATTTAAGATAGAACTGTTACAACAAGATAGTATCAGATAACTATATCAAAGAAGACTTACAAATCATAAAAAGAAAATGAATGAAGATACAGATATAGAAAATGAATGGCAAAACATTAAACAAATAGTAAAGCAAGCAGCATATGAAACCATAGTAACAAAACTGCAAAGAAAAAGGAAAGGACTAAGAACCTGGAACCCAGAAATAGAATCTTTAATAAGAAAGAAAAAAGAAATCCCTTAAATGGTTAAATGACAGAACCATAGGAAATGAAATAGAATATAAAAGAATCAGAGCAATAACAAGAAGAGAAAACAGGAAAATCAGAAGGCAAGATTGGGAAAAATTTATATCAAGATTAGAGCATGACATAAATGGACCTCAATTAAAGAGCTATAAAATCATTCAAAAAATGACTCAAGAAACAAAGGATAATTTACATTAGAAGGCCCCTCCACAAAAGAATGGACCAATCACTACACCCAGCTTCTAAACAATAATAATCAAATTGAAATAAAACAAGTAATAAGTCAAGAAACAAATGAAGAACCAATACAGTTAAATGATCTAAAGAAAATATTGGAAAAACTAAAAAATAGACGAAAAGTTAGAGATGATGGAATAAATTCAGAACTATACAAATACAGCTCTAAACCATTTCAATTATAATTAATCAAATTTCTAAACAGAATATGGAAAGAAGGAAACATCCCAGAAGAATGGAAGATAGCAATAGTCATAAATATATTCATCAAAAAAAAGAAAAAGGAAACAGAAAGAATTGCAGAAACTACAGAGGAATATCCTTATACATGCTAGAAAATATATCTAGATATAATTAAAAGTAAATTAACACCATGGACTGAGAAAATTATTGGAGAAGAACAATGTGGCTTTAGGAAAGGAAGATCCTGCACAGATCCCACATTTACGCTCAAACAAATTATAGAAAAAAGAATAGAATTTAACCTGCCAACATATATGGCCTTCCTAGATTATGAGAAAGCATATGATCAAATCAACAGAACAAAATTAATCTATATATTGTATGAATTGAAAGCTCCACCCCAAACCACAAAAGCAATAGCAAATATAATAAAAGAAAGCTATATTAATAAATATAGGCAAATACTTCAGAACCCTGGTTAGGATCTGAAGTGTACATGCGACCACAGCAAAGATGCCACTACAACAACAGAAACAGCCCCGAGTCCTGCGCGGCCCAAACTCACCTTTCTACAGCGGTGGTAAGGCACTGAGTGTGGCCAGGGGTGCTAAGAATCTCGCAGATGAAAACAGGCCGCCTCTTAAATCTATGAAAATGGCAATCAGTACCCTCAATACTCGAACTTTGGCAAGAGATTACAGAATAGATTTATTAATCAAAGAACTAACCAATAACAACTTGGATATCCTGCTAGTGAATGAAACAAAAAGATTGAAAGAACTGACAGCAAGATGGTACAATGGCTCACAGATACTCCTCGGAGCATCCTCAAACAACAGCAAACAAGGCGGAGTGGGCTTCATGGTTAAATCTAAGCTCACCAAGTCGATCCTTTCTTGTAACATCATATCTGAAAGAATAGGTGTACTCGTAATTGGAATAGAGAACAATATAACAATAAAATTAATATCCTGCTATGCTCCAACATCTGTAGCTGATAATCAAGAAATAGAAAAGTTTTACATGAATCTTGAACCGGCATTAAATTACAAGTCAACATACACATTTGTTGGTGGTGACTTTAATGCCAAAATAGGATATGGAAAAGAAGATGAAAAGTTTATAGGACCACATGGCCTAGGATAAAGAAATAGAAGAGGAGAGAGATTAGCTGAATTTGCTGCAGCTGAACAACTCTTTATCATGAACACTTTTGGCAATCACTGAATGGAGACACAAAAAATCAAATTGACTAGATTTTAACAGACTGTAAAAGACTGGTACAAAATGTTGGTACAATAAGCGAAACATACTTCACATAGATTCTGACCACAGACTCCTCAGAGCCATTATAAGAATAGACCACAAAAAAGAACAACATAATCAGGGCAACATCAAACCATAAAAGACAACCCAAACAAATAGACTATCACAAGTTCAGGAAGTACATAGAAGAGACCGAATGGATTATTAAAAACTGTTACATAAATGATGACTATATTGACTTTATTAATAAATTCAATGAGTGCAAGAAAAAATCAGAAATTCCTGTGAAACAAAAAAGAGAACGACTCTCACCTCAAACTATAGAACTATTGAAAAAGAGAAAAGAACTGAAGAAATCTGAAGAAAATTTTCTAGAATACAAAATTCTCTGTAAGTTACTAAGGAAAAGAACTCCAGAAGACTACAAAGCTTTCAAGATACAAAAATTAAGAGAAGCAGTGCAGGCAAAAACCTGCCTGAAAAAAATAGAGAAAGACTTAAATTTTAAACAGTCAATTCCATCTGCTTTACAGGATCAAAATGGAGAAAAACATACTAATAGAAAAAGGATAGAAGAAATTGTACAGAATTTTTATAATGATCTCTATGCAACTAAGTGCCAAGTTTCAGAACCTATCATTCCAAAACCAAGCAATATACCACATGTACTTCCAGAAGAAATAGAACATGCCCTTAAGAAAATGAGTAAAGGTAAAGCCTCAGGACTTGATCATGTTAAGGCTGAAGAAATCCAACAAGGTGGACCTATTATTTTCAAAGCCTTGGCTGCCAGATTCACGTGGTACTTCAAAGAAAGAAAGATTCCAGAGGAATGGAAAACCTCAAAAACCATACTTCTATTCAAAAAAGGGAACAAGGAAGACATAAAAAACTATCGTCCAATCTGTCTACTCTCTCACATATATAAGATCATGAACAGAGTAATACTGAATGGCATCCAAAACACTCTAGAAGACAACTCCAGAAGAGAAGGCAGGATTCAGAAGAGGCTTCTCCACAGTAAATCATATCCAGGTCATTTCACAACTAACAGAAAAATGCAGAGAATACCGAATCCTTCTATGTTTCCTCTTTATTGATTTTAAAAAAGCATTTGATACCACAGAACACAATGCAGTCATCAGTGCCTTACTGGAAATAAATGTGGACCCTACTTATATCCACATGATAAAAGAAATTAACAAAAATCAGACCACACAAATAACCCTATTTGATCAAACTATAAATATAGATATAAAGAGAGGGGTCAGGCAAGGCGATGTGATCTCCCCAAATCTATTTACCAGCACTTAGAATACATTCTGAAAAAAATAGACCTAAATGGAAGAATAAGCATAGATGGTAAAAAAGCTACAAATTCTTATGTTTGCCAATGATCTAGTACTGATATCCCACAACCCAAAAGACCTAGAAGAAATGGGTGAAAAAGTATACAAGGCTTAGAAATGAATCTAGAAAAAACAAAATGGATCAAAAACATCTGCACAAGTGACAGTCACCTATGTATTGATAACATCCCTATAGAACAAGTTGACTCATACAAGTACTTAGGACAAACAATAAAAATGAATAACGATTTATCTGAAGAACTAGCAAAAAGAAAGAAAGCTGCACGACTATCAGACTAAAAGAAACACTTACTGATCCAAATCTTGACATCTCTCCGAAGGCAAAACTATTTAATAGTGATATTCTACCATTACTCAAATATGGATCAGAAACATGGAACACGACAAGAAAAGAAGAAGAGACTGCAATAGAATGCAGGATTTGTAACATCAGCAGAATGGAACATGTTAGAAACACGGAACTAAGAAAGAGATCAGGCATAAAAGATGTGGTAACTGCAGTATATGAAAGCAAGATGATATGGGCAGGTCACATAGCCAGACTCAACGATAACAGATGGACATATAGAATACTCAACTGGCAACCAAGAATAAAGAAAAAACCAGGAAGACTACCTACAAGATGGAAAGATCCATTAGTGAAATCTATGGGTATAACATGGAAGAGAGAGGCTCAAGATCGAGATCGTTGGAAGCATCTTTGTGACCTGCACTCATGGAGAAATCCTGAGTGAAACACGGGTCCATCAAGGTAATATTAATAAATTTAGTTTAATCCTTTATCCAAGTGTAAGCAAACAAAGTTTGCGCCTGAAAATATGGGACTTCAGGACTGAGGTAAGGTGGTACATCCCTTGGCAACTCGTAGCAAAGGTGGACCAAGCTCTCATCACTCCTTATCTCAGTGATGAGAGCTTGGTCCACCTTTGCTACGAATTACCAAAGGATGTACCACCTTACCTCAGTCCTGAAGATATTTTCAAGTGCAAACTCTGCTTACACTTGGATAACGGATTAAACTAAATTTATTATAGTCTAACCAAGTGCAAAATAAACTTCAAAAAGCTATATTAAAATTAATAATGAAACAACTGAAAAATTAAAACCAATAGCGGTCTCATTCAAGGAAGTGGATTATCACCAATACTCTTCAATATGGAAAAAATTTCAAGGGAATGGAAGAAAAACAAAATCATTAAAATTAAAATAGGAAATAAAGAATTAACCACCCTTTATGCTGATGATCAAGTTATTTTTGCTGAAAATGAAGATCAATTACAGAAAAATCTACACATATTGAACAAAACAACAGAACAGTATGACATGAAAATCTCAATAAATAAAAAGAAATCAATAGCATTTCAAGATAAAGAAATTAAAAGATGCAAACTAGTCATCCACGACAAAGTAATAGAACAAGTTAACAAATTTAAACATCTAGGAAATTACATAAGCCCCAATGGAGAAATCAACATTGCATATAAAAAGCAAAAATTGCTAGCAGTCACCGGAACTTTGAATAGACACTTCAGTAAACAGATGTCTAGAACAACCCAAATAAAACTATATAAAATAATAGCCAAACCAATTCTGAAATATGGCAGTAAAACATGGACTTGGGGAGAATGAGATAAAAGACACACGGAAGCTGCAGAAATGAAGTTCCTAAGACCACTTGCAGGCTATAAAAGATTAGACAAGATAAGAAATGAAGAAATAAGAAAACAGTTATCCATAATTAGCATAACAGAAGACATCGCAACATATAGAAAGAACTGGAAAAACCACATAGAAAGAATGAATGAGGGCAGATGGCCAAATATTGCTTGGAAATATAAACCAAAGGGACATCGATCAAGAGGAAGACCCAGGAGGAGATGGGCAGAAGACTTTATAAACCCTTGAAAATGTGACAGGCAAACAATTGCCTAATACGGGAAGCCAAGAAGAAGCAAAAAAAAAAATTGCCTATCCTTTATTTTCAAAAATGTATGAACATAGTATAAGCAGAGCTCCAGAAATCCACTCACCACAGAAATCCATTCACAAGTGGCAAGTAAATTTTCAGTCTTATTCTAATACGGGAAGCCAAGAAGAAGCAAAAAAAAAAAATTGCCTATCCTTTATTTTCAAAAATGTATGAACATAGTATAAGCAGAGCTCCAGAAATCCACTCACCACAGAAATCCATTCACAAGTGGCAAGTAAATTTTCAGTCTTATTCTAAATGCATTCAAAATATATTATTTTCTTTGCATAATTTACTTATTTTTTTGTTTTCATTTTAAAACATTATATTTGATCACAGTGACTACCAACAAATTCCAGAGAGTTGGAGATAAAACTTCTGAATCTGAAATCCTTAATTCAAACACTAGAGTGTTCCCCTTTAATACTTTGAGTCCTATTGATGTTAATATACATCGATCACGCGTGAACCCAGAATCCCGTAGATTTTAATTTAGCGATGCAAATATACATCGCTAAATTAAAAATTCCGAAAATAATAATATGTGCTTGAAATTCATTATCAGACTATACCGTAGTTAAATTTGAACCTTCAGCTTCATTATCCATGAGGGTGATTGACTTTTATCAATAAAAAGTGAATTTATATTTCATAGTCCACGTGGGTTAGCCTAGTGGCTGTGTGCTTTGCAACCATATGACTGGGGAAGGAGTGTCCTAGGTTCGATTCCTGTCAAAGACGTGAGGAATTTGAGGATCTTCCTCTGCCATAGCCAAGTTAGCCGGTCTTGGGCATGGGCAGTAGGGTTTTTTCCACCAGTTTATCTGGCATGTTTCATCCCGCAAGCAGGCAAACTGGCCCTGTGAACACACACGGGTCTACAGCCATAAATACTTAACCCCCATGAGGGGGACTCAACTCGCCCCAATAGGGATGGGGGAGAAAAAGGGAGGAAACTCCATACGAATAAATAAAGTATAACGTAAAGCCTGCCCATTGGCTGCATCAAATACAATCGCACGTGTTCATGTTTATATTACATTGCGTCATCACAACTCTAGCTGCTCCATTTTCTAAACAATACAAGGGATTCACGACTCTCTTCTTGTGACCTGAGTGATCAGTTTGAATTTCTCTGTCACCATGGACAAACGAGGATTGAATAAATTCGATAATTTGCCACTCGACTTTTGTGGCCAATAGAGGATAATTATAGTGATGTACACCCTATGTAAAATGATATTTTCATCATAATAATAACATAAATTTTATTTATAATTTTCATTATTTATGTAACATCTAAGCAATATTTTGATTAAATTTGTTGAATTTTGAACACTAAAGAAATAAATATAAGTAAAAAAAAAATCCGCTAACACCTTTTTATTCCCATATAGGGAGTAGGCAAGGCCGGTTATAGCCCTATCTAACTTATGGAGACTGAATGGGCAGTTCAATCTCCACTGGTACCCAATCAGAGATAGCTGGCCCAAGGCTATCACTAACTAAGCAGCACGCAGTGAAGAGAAGTAAATAGTAAATATAAGTAAATACAAGTAGAAACTAATAAAAAATTTACTTTTTTAGTTTTTTCAAAAACCTTGATTACTTGCAACCCGTTTCAAGAGCCAATACCACATATATAACAAAAATTTTTGTTCCAATTAATTGTCACAGATGCTAACTAAAACACAAAAAATAATTATTCGGATATTCCATAGAAATACTGCACAGCAAGGTTTTTAAATAGAGCTAAAAATGGTCCTTTAAGTTCCAGTAGGTCTAGGAATCAAAAGTGTTAAAGAATCACAAAAAACACAATTTTTGTTGCCAGTTTTCTCTAAAAGTTATGATGCAACCTTCAGTCATCTTCACTTTGTTCTGTCCTTTTATCTCCTTTAAGGTTCACAGAACAGTCATTAAAAATCAACCTGCCATATCTTTTCCCCCCAACAGTTGTTCCATCGTCAATGCCATAACACAACAATGGATAACTTTTAAATGTTTTCTTTCTATATGAAAACTTTAAATAAATATCCACTATTAAGTTTCAAAAATTCCCTCATTTCTTTCATAGTAGTGTATAGTGTTATTTTCACTCCATGCGTGCTCCACTATGCATCACACTTTCAGTTTCAGTAAAGAAGAGAGAAAAATGTGCCACCGTTATGTGTTAGTTACAGCACTATAAGCAAGACTGGCATGGTGGGTAGCAAGCTGAATAAATTTATATGGAATAAGAAAGAAATTAGACAAAACACCAAACTAGCAGTATACAAAACAGTGTTCAAATCAGTTTCAAGTTTTGGATCTGAGAGTTGAGTTAGAAATAAAGCACTTGATCAAAGACTAGAGACAACAGATATGAGGGTTCTGAAAAAAAATTAGAACAATGAACTCGTGACATTAATCATCATCAAGTTTTTCCATGCCTACTGACACATTAGGCTGCAATGCTGGTTTTCCATCTGCCCCTATCCCTTGCAGCTTCTCTTGCTTCTGCTCAACTCGCCAATCTTCCTCCTTCATTTTGGATTCCATCAATCTTCTCCAAGTTAATTTTGGACAACCTCTAGAACGTCTCCCTTCTGGATCCCATGCAAAGAACATGTCCGGTCCATTTCCATCTTCTTAGGTGAATCGCTTCATCTATTGACTTGGAGAAGGTTTTCTATAAAAGTTCCTTGTTAGTAATTGTATTTGGATAGAAGATTTTTAAAATTCTTCTTAATTTATTACTTTATGCCTTGGTAAGTTTCCAAGTTTCAGAGCTATATAGCAGTACTGCTCGCACAACAGATTTATAGATATTAATTTTTACTTTAACTGTAATATTTGAAGCCTTCCATAATTTATTTAATGACCTCAAACAATTTTGTGCTTTAGCAATTCTTTATAAAATGTCTTCTTCGGTGCAACCTTGTTTATTTATCACTGATCCAAGGTATGTAAAAGTATCAACATCTTCAATAATAAATTTAGTTTAATCCTTTATCCAAGTGTGAGCAAACAAAGTTCATCATCATCAAATTCCTGCCATGTAATCTTAAGGGGTGTACAGGATATGATAGTACTACATGAAAAAAAATTACATCATTATTAATTTCCTATCTACAATTTTCCTCCAAATCAGTCTGTTACTTGTCAAGACTCCAACATTATCAGATCTTATATTTCTATCATCTAAAGCACTTTGTACCGTATCAATCCACCTATATCTTGGTCTTCCTCTGGGTCGTTTTGCTGCCAACCTGGCAGAGAACACTGTTTTGCTAATCTTTCCTCGCCCATTCTGTTTAAGTGACCATACCACCTGAGATTAGCTCTGCTAACGCATTCCTGGATGCTGACAATGTCAAGTTCTTTCCTAATATCCTTGTTTTTAATATGATACTGCCATTGATGCCATCTGTTCATGCCTATAATCTTTCTCAGGACTCTCATATCTGTGGTCTCTAGTCTTTGGTTAAGTGTTTTACTTCTGACCCAACTCTCAGATCCATAAGTTAAAACTGGTTTGAACACTGTCTTGTATACAGCTAATTTAGTGTTCCGACTAATTTCTCTCTTATTCCATATGAAATTATTCAATTGACTTCCCACCATACCAGCTTTGCTGATTCTATTGTCTATTTCTATATTTAATTTACCATCTTCAGTAAAAATCGTGCCTAAATAGCTGAAATGTTTTACTTGTTCCACAGGTTCTCCATTCACAACACAGTTGACATTTTCAATGATTCTGCCTATTTTCATTGTCTTTGTCTTTTTATTGCTGACCTTCATACCATATCTATTACAACAGCTATTCAATTTAGTCAGAGAATCTTGCAGACTTGTAGCGGATTTATTTAGAAGTATAACATCATCCGCATAAAGCAAAGAGCTGACATTAACATCTCCAATTTTGATATCATGTTTAATACCACTTTCCTTCATAATGTGATCCATATAGATAATGAATAACAGAGGGGATAATGTACATCCTTGTCTCACACCAGATTTAACATTAAACCATCTTCCTGTACTTCCTTCAATTCTAACTGCTGACTTACAACTCAAATAAAGACTAAGTATTGCTTGATATAATGCCCCATTGACACCATATAACTGCAGCGTATTGAATAGCTGCTCTCTTGGCACCTTGTCATATGCCTTTTCCAAATCGACAAAACTTACAGATCTTTGTTATATTCCCTTGCTTTCTCGACTATTTGTCGTAAAGTGAAGATCTGATCCTGACAGCCTCTATTTGGCCTGAATCCACCTTGTTCTTCACCAAGCTTTTCTTCCACAATTCTTCTCAACCGTTTCTCAAGTATACTTGCATGTATCTTGCCAGGAACCCTCAGTAGGGAAATACCTGTGTAATTCTCACATGCAGTTTTATTTCTCTTTTTATATATGGGTACTATGAGAGCTCTACTCCAATCATCAGGAATTCGTCCCTCTGTCCAGGCTTTCTGAACTATGCAATTCAGCCACTGTAAGACTCTTATACCACCATACTTCAGCATTTCTGGTCGAATATCATCTACTCCTGCTGCCTTTCCACATTTCAAACCTTTGATGGCTTTTCTACTTCAAGTATGGATATGTATTCCTGACTGCATGCCTGTCTGCGTTTTTTACCACTGTGCTGTCATCACTGCTTGTTTCATTTAGCAGTTTTTCAAAGTAATTACTCCATACTTCAAGGATATCTTTTTCTCCCGTTTTCATGTCACCTTTATCATCTCTAATTCTTTTTACAGCACTCTTTCCTCCATTCTTAAGCTTCTTCAACAACCTCCAGAATACTTTGCCACCTTCTTGATATTTATTTTCTATATTCTTGCCAAAGTCCCCCCATGACTTTTGTTTAGCTAGTTTTACACAGTGTTTAGCATTCTTGCATTTGTCTCTATATTCTCTAAGAGCACAAGCTGACTTATTTGACAGAAACTTTTGGTATGCTTTCTTCTTTTCCTTCACTGCCTCTTTAACTTCCTGTGTCCACCAGGGAGTTCTGATTTTTTTATCCTTACAGACAACCTCACCACATGCCTTTCTGGCAGAATCAATCAATGTTTTCTTCAGAGTTTGCCACTGAATCTTCAAGGTTTGATTCCTGTTCTCAAACTCTTCCATTTTTTCTTCAATAATCTTTGTGTATTTTAGTCTACAGCTCACATCTGAGAGCTGCTCAACTTTTATTCGCTTTAAAACTTTCTTACATGTTATTCTTTTCAATATGAAATTCAATTTTATCCTGCTCAAGACTAAATAGTGATCACTTCCAATTTCAAATCCTCTGTACACTCTGGTGTCCTGCACCATGGAGAAAACATCACTATCAACAATAACATAGTCAATGAGACTTTTCTTATTCCTAGCCTCTTCTCTCCATGTGAATTTGCGCACATTTTTATGTTGGAACATGGTGTTAGTAATAACCAGTCCATGTCCTGAGCAGAAATCCAACAGATATTTGCCATTATTATTAGCTTTGCTCTTTTCTCCAAATTTTCCCAAAATATTTTTGTATGTCTCACAATCATTTCCTAGTCTGCTATTTAGGTCCCCAACAAGGACCAACTTTTCATTTTTCATTGTCAGTTGCTTTTTCTAAAGCCTCAAAAAATTCCTCCACTTCTACCTTAGTAGAACCTTCTGTGGGACCATAGGCACAAATAAGTCTCATTATCCAGTTCCCCATTCTCATATTTGCCCACATTACTCTACTTGAGACTGACTGCCATTCAAGAAGATTAGCCTTGTATTTTGTGTTGAATACTATGGCTACTCCTTCTTTTCCTTGATTGTCATTGCCTGAATATAACATTTTGTATTTATTGCTCAGAAAGATCTCACCAGTTTTGGTCTTTTTTGTTTCAGTCACCCCTATTATGTTGATCTGGTACTTATCTAATTCCTCAGCTAGCTCCATTTCTTTGCCATTCAGGCTTCTTACATTGATAGTACCGATCTTTAACTCTGGTGATGTTGAGTTGGGGTTTATTTTCAGATTTGTTCCAGTAGCTGACTTTTCGCTGTTCGCCCTGGTTCCCTGGCGAAAACAACGGGGGAGCCTTGTTTAACCGGGCGACGACCCAGCCAGCATGAAATTTTGTCATGTTGTACGATCATTCTATTTTGGTTTAACCAATAAGAATACAATTTAGTCGGCTAAATCCCAAATTGCCAGCCCATCCTCATCCGTTCAGTATCCAAGTAGATACCCAACAAGTTGCACCACAAGAAGGTGAGGATTGGACATTAGGTCAGAAGCCCTGGTCGGTTCTCCACTCCTTTAAAGGCTATGTGGAGATCTCCTCTCAGTTATACAGCTTTGATCCTTAAGCACCCCTTAAGCAAACAAAGTTTGTGCCTGAAAATATCTTCAGGACTGGTACGAGTTGCCTGTTGTTGTACTACCTTTGTTGTTGTGCCACCTTTGCTACGAGTTGCCCGTTGTTGTACTACCTTACCCCAGTCCTGAAGATATTTTCAGGTGCAAACTTTGTTTGCTCACACTTGGATAAAGGATTAAACTAAATTTATTATAGTCTAACCAAGTGAAAAATAAACTTTCATCAACATCTTCAATTGTTTAACTTTTTAACTTAATTTCTTTAATTGATGTTTCATTTATTCGCATGACCTTGGTTTTCTTCTTGTTTATATGAAGACCCACAGTTTCTGCACACCGAGCAAAGTCATCAGTTTTCAGCTGTAAGTCACTTAACTTGGAGGACAGGAGCACTATGTCATCAGCAAAATCAAGATCTTCCAGTGTGGATGTAAAGTCCCAACTTATTCCTCTCTTTTGATGATTAATTGAGTTTTTTATAATCCAATCAATTAAAATGATAAATAATCGACCAGATAGAACACAACCCTGCCTAAGTCCAGTTTCAATGATAAAGAAGTGAAGTCTGTAAGTTTTCTATCTACTTCCACGCAAGACTTGCTGCCATTATATATATTCTTAATAATGTTGAGAAATTTATTAGGTGTTCCGTATTCTTCTAATATTTTCCAAAGTTTCTCTCTATCTACTGAGTTAACGTTTTAATAAAATTGATGAAATTTAGGTAAAGTGTATATGTTTAGGTTTATCACTTCCACTTTGTTAGATTTTAGTGCCTTCTGGGCATCTTTGACTTCGTGCAACGAAATCTCATCTTCGGAAATGTTCAAAGTGGGTATTACACAAGTTGTAATATTTTGCGCCTGTTGGGATCCTGTATCTACTTTTACAATCATAGTTTCATCAAAATATTCTCTCCATCTTGCTTTGATTTAGAAGTCAATTGTCAATAACTTTCCTTGTTTGTCTCTAATGGAGGAAGGAATTGCTTTTTTTGTTATCGTTGATTCATTTTATAATATGATAAAGTTGTCTAATTTGTCCATTTTCTGCAGCATGTTGCACTTCTTTTGCTAATTCATCAATATATTTTCTCTTGATGGCTCTTGCAGCTCTCTTTAAGCTTTTATTTAGTTCATTATAGCAATTGCTATGTACCTTATATAATCATTCTGAATTTATATTGTCCATTAATGATTTAATCTTTTTTCTCTCTTCAATGATCTTCCAAGTTTCTGCAGTTAACCGATATTTATTTTTCTTTTTTCTTCGTTTACCAATTACATCGTCAGCTACTTCATTGTATGTGTTCCTGAAGTTTTTCCAATATTCTTCTACTTTGTTGTTTTCTACTGTTACATCTTGATTTTCTTCTATTTCTAATATATTGAATCTGTTCTTTATCTCTGAGGCAAACTTTTCTCGTTTCTTTAATTTTTCAATATCAAATGCAGTTCTTGAACTTCTTTTCTTTCTTAATACACTTTGAAGTTTTAATTTCAACTTCATCAAGAAGTGATCAGAACCGACATCAGCACCACGTTTGACTCTCACATCAAGCATGGATCTTACGAATTTACTATTGATAGCAACATAATCATTTTAATTCTTTGTAGTGCCGTCCGGTGCGATCCAAGCCAATTTACTTCCTCCAATAACAAAGTTGTTCATTTCACATAAGGATACAAACATGATGCCATTTTCATTTCAGTCTCCACAAACCTCGAAACCTAAGGAGTTTTCTTAATGCACATGACCTTTTACCCACTTTTGCATTAAGATCGCCAATGATTATTATCATATTGTATTTTGGAATAGAATTTATTACCTTTTGGAGTTGTTCATGAAAACATTCTTTTATTTCTTTATTTGCATCATTAGTAGGTGTGTAAACCTGTACAACAGAAAGTTTGATAAATTTGGAATAGAACCTGGCTTTTATACTTCTCTCATTTATTGGTTCCCATTCCATCAGGCTTTTGGTTACTTTTGGGTTCAATATTAGTGCAACTCCTCTGATCCAGAGTACAATATTGTCTTGTTGTTTTTAGCTATAAGTCTGCCAAAACTAGTCCATCTGAATTCACTGATGCCTATAATGTCTAACTTGTAATTGTCCATTTCATTTGTTTTCTGCCTATTACTAGTTTTTCCTACCTGGTACAGTGTTCTGACATTCCATGATCCAATCTTTAAAATTTTTTGTGGCTTCATAAGTGACTCTTTCAACAATGAGGGTTCCGAAAGGCTTTCCCCTTGGTGTGTCATATATACGTTATCCACATCAGACCAGGCTAGATAACCATCTTCTGGGGTCTCGCAACTCATGTCTATTGCTAGGAGTATTTGTTCATCCAGATTTGCAGTTTCCATAATCAGATAATTTTCAGAGAGTGGCGATTAGCCCTTTATCCAATTCCCGAAGGGGATCTAAGATGGTGTTAATGGCAAAATCATATTAAAAATGAAGACATGAGAAAGGAACTTGACATTGTTAGCATTCAAGAATGTGTAAGCAGAACTAATCTGAGGTGGTATGGCCACTTAAATAGAATTGGTGAAGAAAGGTTAGCAAAACCGGTATTTGATGACAAGATTGCAAGAAAGAGACACAGAGAAAGACCAGGGTCTGTCTAGGTCAGTCGTTACCATACTGGGTGGTATCACCCCCCCCCCCTTGGGGCACTGGAACAATCCAGGAGGGGAGGGTAGTGGCCTCATGAGCAAAAGGGGGTGTTGAATTGAAGCAAGGGAAGTATACGGATTATACACAAAGCAAATTATTGTTGTTCCAATAAAACAGCAGGTTTCATGTGAGTATCTTTATACCTTTTCTTGTAAAAATAATTTGGTTTAAGCATGAGAAATTGCATTCTAGCAATTTTGAAATTTAATTACAGATAATATCATGGCTGAACCCAAGAAGAAATGTGGACAACATAATACTGAATATTTGAAATATGGCTTTATTCAGTTGCCAACAAACAAAACATTACCGATGTGCCTGATTTGCCAAAAAATATTTCTTCAAATGAATCTATGAAGACTAGAAGAACATTTGACAAAAGATGTGGATTTATTGTATTTTCAAGCATTTAAAGAAAAATTTTTGAAACAACCAACATTGGCAGGTATGTTTTCAGCAGCATCCAAACTAGATATTGATGGGTTGCATGTCTCTTACAACATTTCCTTACTGATAGCTAAATTGGGAAAACTGCATAATGTTGGTGAAGAACTAATCTTACCAGCTGTTAGTGAGGTCTAACGCACTGTACTGCACAAGCCAGCCTCTGATATTATCAAGAAAATTCCTTTGAGCAATAATACAGTGCAATGAACAATTGATGAAATAGTCCAGGATGTTGAAGACTCATTATGCGAGTATTTATAAACAACTAAGCTCTCTATACAACTTGATGAGTCTACTTTACCAGGAAATGAAGCCTTACTTTTAGCATATGTATGATACATAAAAAAGAAAAATTTGCCAAGAATTATTATTTGCTAAAAATTTGCTAACTGATACTAAAGGAGAATTGATATTTCATGCATTGGAAGAGTTTTTAAAGAAAAAGAAATCCCTCTGAATAATATCTTGTCAGTTGCTACCAATGAGCTCCAGCAATGGTATGCCGCTATCGTGGTTTTATTGCATATTTCAAAAAGGTGGTGCTAATTGTATTCACTGTACACTGTGTGATTCATTGTCAACATTTAGTTGCCAAATATCTGAGTGATCACCTACACAGGTCATTACATTATGTAATTACAGCAGTCAACAAAATCAAAAGTCATTCATTGAATGACAGATTGTTTCAACAACTTTGTATTGAAAATGATGAATTCAATCATTTGCTGTTCCATACAGTTTGTTGGTTATCAAAGGGTGCCTGTTTGAATCGATTTTATAAACTCTTTGACTCAGTGCTACAGTTTTTAGAAAACAGAGATGATTCTTTATGAGCCAACTTGATTAATTTCAAAAGTGACATAGCTTATTTCGCCCACTTGTTTAACAAATTTAATGAAACAAATCTACAGCTCCAAGGAGATGAGCTGAATTTAATAAAAACAAAAGCTGTTATTTCTACATTTGTGTCAAAACTTATCCTGTACGAACAAAACTTAGGATGAGGAGAATTCAGCCAGTTTCCAAATCTATCAACAGGGGAAAAATGTGATGAAGACGTGCTCAGTTACTGTCAGCACTTGGAGGCTCTCCATTGTGATTTCAACCAACTATTTAAAGATATTCTTGAAATAAAAAACCAGATTAGGTTTGGAACCTGTTTTCAAGTACAAACACAGAAGAATTTTTACAATTACCAGAAGAACTGATAGAAGTAACAACAAAATGAGGAATTTAAATTAAAATTCAAAAACAGGTACCAACAGTTCTGGTTGCAAAAGCAGATGCCCATACTTTATCCTGGATTGTGGGCTGTAGTAAAAAAAGTTTATAATCGCATTTCCATCATCATATTTAGTGGAACGTGGGTTCAGTGCGGTCACAAATCTTTTAACTAAAAAAAGAAACTGACTGAAAATAGCTGATTGCGATGATTTAAGAATGCTGCTGACCAATATAGAGCCAAATATCACTAAATTGGTAGCAGCACACCAGGCTCATCCTAAAAACAATTCATAATATTTAATATTACTAATCGTTATTTAATATTTTATATGCAATTTTTACATATATGAATTTATGTTTGTTTTCTTAATTTTAGTAGTGTTATTAAATTTTCAGCTCCAACTTATCCTATGTTTACGTGCAATTTATGTTTCTTTTGTTGACTTCAATAAATAGTTTTCAAATTTCAGTTCCAAGGTGTCTTATTTCCAAACTTCAAAAAGAGTTTTATTATGCATAATAAAACGCAAATTTGTTTCCTGTATCTATCTGTTTGTTCGCTTAAACTCAAGCACTCCTGATCCAATTTTCATACAATTTTTTTTATATATATCAGGGAGAGCTGACCAGGTGTTAAGAAGTAGTTTCCAGAAGAGGGATGCTGAATAATTTTTTTTTTTTTTCTGGAAAAGGGAGTAGTAAGCAAAATAAGTTTGGGAACCACTGGTCTAGGTGGATTGATTCAGCCAGAAGAGATATTCCATCTAAACTTACAGCAGTGTTTGCATTTAAATTTTGCAATATATTAAATACCTCTGATTTCTTAGCTTCAATTTTCACATTAGTTGTTGCTACAGGTACAGAGATATCCTCACTTGGGTGATAGACTTTTGAAAAGTGATCACTCAGTAACTCGACTATTACATCTGATTTTGTTACCTCAATACCATCAGCACACACTAAAGTTATCCTTCCGAAGTCATTCTTCCTTTTACTTGCCACATCACAGAAGAACTCTTTGGGATTACCCTTGATCTCATTGGCTAAGGTCTTCTCATACTCAGATTTAGCTTTTCTTACTATGCTGGTAACCTTCCTAGCTTGAGCCTTGTACTGCTCATGGGTGTACTGATCGCATTTCTCCTTGTACATTCTCCATAACATTTTCTTTTTTTGCAGATCAAGTGTGATACTACTGCTCATCCATCTAACGCCTGCCTTGTTGTCTTCCTGACCATGGGGACACAATCTGATATTGCTTTCCTGAGATACCTGCTGATTTTATCCCATGCACTGCTAACATCTTTCCCCCTGCAATATGTTCTGCCATGGGATGGCTGCAAGCGCATTCTGAAGCTTGTTATAATTGCCTAACCTGTAGTTCCATATATACCCCTTCTTAACAGAAAAATCAGATTTTGCAACCTCCCAAGTCAATACCACATGATCACTTTCACCAATTGGAGGTAACGAGGACACCTTACTTATGCATATATCCTCTGAACCAATAACCAGGTCCAACATTGTGGATAGGATAGGAAATTGATAATAATGTAAACTTAATCAGGTAGTGTTCAGAAACAGTGATAATCATCATTATCACTGAAGCAACACTATCACAAAAAGAAAATTTATACAAAAATCCCAATTATCTTTGCCACTTGGAAGTATTCCATTTTCATTAAAATATTCACCCAATAAAAATAATAGACAAGAGAAGGAAAGAAAGCGCAGTCTCCTTATATAATTGCCTAGGTAATATAACTTAGGCAATTATATAAGGAGAATGCTGCACACAACAAAGACAAACTTTGCCATTCATATTTACATCCAACTTACAGGCAATCAGTTTTAGAGCTATATATCTTTCAACTTAAGACCATGTGTTGGCATCCTCTTCGGCTTAGAAAAAGAATAGCCAACAATATTGGCAAATCTCTGTCAGTATTTAAAATAAACTTAGTATGGTTTATTAAAATGCTGGTACTATGGATGAAGTATCATGTCTCATACTGTTAAATCTCACTCTTTAGAAGTCCATATGATATGTTACTGCAAATGCCTTCTATTCCCCTATAGAGAGTAGGCAAGGCCATTTTAACCTATCTAATATTTGAAGATTGAGGGAGAAGTTCAATCTCTACCTACAGCCAATTAAAGATAGCTAGCTTAAGATTATCATTAACTATAAACAGCATCCAGTGAAGAGAGAGAGTTTGAAAGCACCACCATCTTGTAGTTCCTAATCCTAACACTATATTTATTGTCTGAATTAGTGTAGGTTCTACGGGTGATTTTCTTGAGTTTACAGGAAGAGAAACTCAAATTTCCAGGAGAAAAAAAACTGCTTGCTCGTGCCAGAGATCGACTAACTCAGGAACCAGCTGAAGAAAAGCTTAGAAAAAGTTCCTCTAGTTGGCGACAAGAATCAAACTGAGTTTTTTTGGGGGCAGCATAGAACTGTAGAGCGTAAATATCACTTCCAAAGAGTTACACAGGCTCATGTTTTTGTTTATTAAATTTCAACGTAAAAAAAAAATTATGTTATCGTTGAAAATAAAAAAAAATGTTGATAAAGGTGTTATAGTTATCTTGCAGGGTATTTTAAATAAATTGGCAGTGTGGGCAAAGGACAATGACTATCAAGTTAATGTTGGAAAATGTAAGATAATTCACTTTTGAATGAAAAGATTGCATATTTTGTATCATGTTGATGGTATTGGATTATAGGATATTGATGAGGCTAGGAATCTGGGGGTGATGGTGGATAGAGATCTGAAATTCAGAGGACGTTATTATTATTATTATGTTACACCTCCAGAGAGTCCAAAGACTCATCGAGGGAGGGCACCTACTCTACAACACAGTCTTCACCAACTCTACCAATGGCATCTACTGCCCACTATCACCACTAGTATTTTCAGAGACAATCACAAATATTCATGCCCACGGCAGGATTCGAACCTGCAGCCTTTTGGCTGGAGAGCGGATACGCTAACCACTCAACCAACCAGCCCAGCATATTGCTGCAAAAGTTGGCAAAACAGCTCAGAAGCCTATTTGGATGGGCTGGATTACTTGGATGCTGAAGAACACATTGACCAGTAAAGATAGGGAAGTTATCAGGCTATGATTTGGCTGCATATTGACTACTGTGCACAGATTTGGCCACCTGCATTTCTAGGTGATTGGGTGGAGAGGATTCAGAGACGAGTGGCCAAGCTTGTGACACATCTGTGGAATGTACCCTATAAATATAGATTGAAGGTATGTGTGTTACAGAATTTAGCTGACAGGTGGAGAAGAGGGAATATGATAGAAACTTATAAGTTACTAAAGGGATCCTATAAGATTGACACAAAAGAAATTTTTCAATACATGGGAAGTAGGGGGAAAACAAGGGGTTGCACTTGAAAGTTGTCTAAGAGTTTGGTTAGTAAGGGTGCGTAGACTAGATTTTTTATTTGGAGAATGGTGAATGAATGGAATGGGGTGCCAGAGGCGGTTGTGAGCAGCCCCATCTCCTTAAACCCAGTGAATAGGTTTAAGGAGATGTATAATAGGCACTGTGTTAATGGATCTCCCGCAATGAATTGCTTGACTCAATCGAGTACCCATATAAACAATAATAATAATAATCTTGTAAAGTTCCACTAAAGTGGATTGATGAGAAACAGAGGAACAAGAGAGAGTATTCAATATCGGAATGATGCTAGGAATAAACTTGGAAATGCAGAAAGATGTTTATCCCTGCTGTATATATTATAATAAAGAAATTAAGAGTATTCACCATAGGAAATTAACAGAAACATCAATAAAGAAAAGAACAGACCGGAATGACATGAGACTGATATCCTACATATATTGCAATCAAACTGTGAACAAAAATCAATAGTAAACTGTCAGAAACTTTCCAAATACAAAAAAGGTGATATGCAGTGATGTGTACTTTCTCCTGTTCTCTTTAATCTCTACAGTGAAAAAACTTTTGAAAGTATAGAAAAACCAGAGGGTTTTTTTATACTTTCAAATAAATATTCAGAGTACGTGTGTTGAGGCTTAAGTGCTGTGAAGAATTCATGTTAGAGGTTTAATGGAATATTAACAGCACTGAGAAAGGATTAAAACTAATTTTAATACTTCCAATATTTCGTCTCCGTCACAGAGTATATAGCAAATTCAAAAAAGAAAGACTATTCTTTGAATCTGCATCTGCACTCAGGAATCAACCTAATTTAAACAAATATGGTTGCATTAAACTTCCCAAAATTTGGGGAACTTTTAATTATCAGAGATCCCTCTTTACATCCCAGGCCACCTGCAAATGCCCATAGAAGTCGCACCACCTAGATAGGACTTTAGTTTCACTTTGTATTGTATTTGTGTGTGTGTTGTTACAAAAAGTTTTTGTAATCCCCGAAGATGTCTCTGTGACGGAGATGAAATATTGGAAGTATTAAAATTAGTTTTAATCCTTTCTCAGTGCTGTTAATATTCCATTAAACCTCTAACATGAAATATTCAGAGTAAAAAATATGGCCTTGCATTAAATTCCAAGAACATTAAAGTTATGACAGTAAGCAGAGGAAAATATACCCCAAAGTTAAAAATTACAGCCCAAATTATAGAACTAATTAAATGCTTAATTCCAGAGGATGAAAATGCCAAAGAGAGATTAGGAGAACACAAATGGAAAAATCAACTTGTAACAGAATCAAAAATATCCTAACATCAAGTGAAATAAGCAAAAAAAAGGAAAAAAAAAACTAGATTAAGAATGATTGTGTACTTTACATGGACAATAAACAAGGAAAATGGGAGAAGAATTGATGCTTCTGAGATGCAGACAAACAGAAAAGCATTGATGGTCTCACAGATTCAGAGGGAAATGAAGAAGTTTTGCAGATAATGGGCACTAAATTGGAACTAACAAAGAACATAAAAAAAAGACAATTTTAATATATGAGTCATATTGTAAGGCAAGTGAAAGAAGGAAGACAGCCACACATTGTTCAGAAATATAAAGGACTGGCTGAACTACGTAGAAAGTAGACCAAGAGGGAAATTATTGGAGATCCGTAACAGGATGAAGCTGACACTTGACAGGACAGGACCCATCTCTGGAGCCAGATCCTAATTAGCCTCTCCAAATATATGGATTGGTCCATAATTGTGTGCTTCTGTTCTAGCTGCTCCACCCTCATATAGTGGAATTATCAGGTCCTTCTTCCACTTATTACAAAATGTGTTCATGTTGAGACTCAAGTTGAATAACCTAATCAGAACTGCTAATTACTTTGTACATTCCTTCAGCACTCTTGCTGGTATCACATTCAATTTTGCTGTCTTCAAATCAAGCTCTTACAAAAGCTTCAATACCTCTAACTCATCTCCCTTTATCCCTTCTCAAAGTGAAGCTAATAAAACAGTATGCAGAATTAAAGTATGCTGAAGTGCAACTATTTCTGGTAGGCACTGGTCATATGATGCTGACAGAGCAGTAATGTAATAATGCAATTCTAGAACTGTTTAGATGTAATGTACATTTGCTTCATTTAGAATAAATAAATCATTATGGAATAATAATGAACATACTTTATTCCACTTTGGTCTTGCTTTCACGATCTTATATGGCTCTTCGCCAACTTTTACAACACGTGCCTCTTTCAACCACGTTTCACGAGAATGCAACGAATGAATACACTCCCTAGCATACACTGGCTCTCCTCTGATGAATCCAAGACTAGGTGCATCTGGAGGATAGATGCTTTCAAATTTGAGAAGGTGTCGCTTTAAGGCATACAGAGGATGATTCTTGAAGCTAAAAATAAAAAATAATAATAAAATACAATATACATTGTATATGAGATCACAGCTTTTCTAATTTATCAACTAAATGTTCATATAAAAAAATCAGTAACAGTCCAATTACTGATATTATCCAATTAATTTTGCAAAATATCACAAATAACAAAACTGAAATCACTCCATAAAATAATTTCATTTGTTATCAATGAAATTAAGAGCATCATTTTTTTATGCAGATGAAAAAGGATCATAGCGTCAAACTGTGGTAAGATGAACTAAATATCTATTATTCAAAATGAAGGAAATGAATGATTAGGCAAGAGCAATATCCATTCCCACTCCTTTCTTTCAATTGTCGACTCCAGGTCCTCTATGGCAATAGCGACTATTACAACCTTCAAAGCATATTTTTCTTGCAGGATGGATCTTAACTCTTTATACTGCTAATTCTTGTGATTATCTTCCAATGATTTTAACATGATAATGAATGGTGTTCAAATGCAGCTCCTTATGCTTGTGTATATGCTCTCCCCTTCTTTCATTCATTTTCATTCATTCATATATGCACACATGAAAAGATAGTAACAAACAGGTCAACAAAACAGTAACAAACAAGTTTTAAATAACTTGATCTCAACTGCAATCTTTTTTTTATTATTGTTTAACCATTTTTAGACATATTTTTCATAATAATGTATGATCTTTTCAAATTTTAACAATGTGTGCCAACACATGATCCTAGAGAAGTGCAGTGGGGGAAAAAATATAATATAATAAAAAAGTAAAATATAAATGTAAAAAATGTGAATTCATTGAAATTTATAAAACAAAAATTTTCCAGTAGTATCTTATTCAACTTTTTCAATACATTTCCACCAATTAAACTGCATCCCACTGTTGCATCCAAATTTCAAAACTTCACTCTTAACAACTGAATTTGTAGCTCCAATCATCTGCACATAGAGACAATCTATTCAAATCCTTCTGGAGAGGCACATCATCAGTTTTCTCTCATTACAGTTCCCTAGCTTAGGATCATCTATAAAAAAACTGCATATCTCCATTTAAATTTCTCCTAACAGTGTTAACATAAGAAGCAGGACAGATGAGATGGAAAGGTTGGGGGGAGAGTTTTGCTAAAAATTGCAGAAACTTGCAAAAGACTTCTGAATTGCAATTCAGAAGAAGAATCGAAGTAGCAATCTTAAATGGTAGTGGTAATATGAGTAACACACAGCAGGCTCAAGGAAGATTGGTGTGAGATAAAGAGTAACAAGATAAAATACACAATCAGGTACTGTTACAGATCAGCATCATCTGAAAAGGACTAAACTGCATAAACAGATAAATCTTATGGATATAAAGAGGGCTGTCATTATGGGCAATTTAACTATGGTAATACAGACTGGAAGGAGAAAATAATTCATAGAATTACCCATGGTACTTCTTTAAGTAACATATAATGGAAAGGACTCATGGCACGAGAGCACTAAATCTAATAATACCGATAAGAATCTGTTCTATAAATGAGTTCACCATAATCACTTTCACCAGTGAAAGTGATTATGCAATCCTGCCTGGGAAGCAGCAATGCATGTAAGGGCTCCAATTAAGGAGGCCTTACATGCATTGACTAATATATGTTACATGTATTACAACTAACATGACTGCATTGTATCTCCAGAGTTAGAAGAATAACTCATGTGGGATTTAAATGGATGAATAACATTTTATGCAGCATAAAAAAAAAGAATGTTGTGAAAATGAACTGCTATTATGAAAAGTGATGATGAAAAGTGATGAAAAGGTAACTCAGCTGTTAAGTGTTCATTTCAGTGAAGTAAACATTCCATGCAGTCCCATTAGTTCTCTGGATGTCAAAAAGAAAGTGAATAAAAAATAGAAGAAAAAGAGAGGTATCAGCCTATTTATAAGAGCATGATTTGAATATTGCAGGTGGATTGGATGTTGGCACAGATGCTGATTGAATATGCAAGCAAGTCAGCAATGTTCCTGACATTGCTTAACTTGAGCCTCGATGCATGTATGATTCCCAATGAGCAAAGGAGAGCAAGATAATTCCAATATACAAGAGGGAAACTAGGACTGATACAGGTCAGTATCTCTTATGAGATCATCAAGGTTTTGGAGGCTGATTAGATGCCACTGGGATCAACTGTAGAGAAGAGCATGGACTTGTTAAAGGCAGGTCTTGCTTTAGCAATCTGCTAAGTTCTGTAACAGAGTAATGACAGAATTAGATAAAGAGAATGGATATATACTGCTTGGAAAGAAGTTAATGGATGCCATAGTGTGAGAAACAAACAGCTATGGTGTCCATCTTAATAAGATACAGGACCTCCTTTAGTTGTGATGAATGTAGCAATCCTATGGGCATACTTTCCACAAGTGTACGATAGTGATCAATAGAAATTTTGGACCATTCTTCCTGTAAGCATGTAATGCAGTCCTGGATTGTTGTGGGACATCTCTTGATTCCAACAAGAATGTTCAACAGAGTTGAGATCAAGGCTCTCTGGAGTCCAGTCAAGTGTGGCATCATTCATGTCCACAAACCACACAATTACAGCAGCAACCTTATGACGTGGTGCATTGTCTTGCTGAAAGAGACAATCAGATACCTCTCTAGGATTTCAATGTTCGTGGCACCACAAACAGAGGTTTGAGGCCAGACCTGGAAAAACAGGACTCTACCAGCACACTGCCACTTATGAATTTTATATTTGGGGT
Organism: Typopeltis vanoorti; assembly: GCF_054136105.1. NCBI lineage: Eukaryota > Metazoa > Arthropoda > Arachnida > Uropygi > Thelyphonidae > Typopeltis > Typopeltis vanoorti. Next base: position 133,444,463 of record NC_143554.1, on the reverse strand, counting down.
TATGAACTCTGGTAAGCACAAGGTATCTGCCACACTCATCCATCTGCTCAGTAGAGGGTGTGGCAGATACCTGGTGCTCGGACAACTTTCCAAGTGGAACCTTGGAAAGCTGTCACAGAAGAAGAAGACACTGCATTCATGTTGCTTCGTGTAATATGGGGCTTGCATATTGCAGTCCTTTCATGAAAACCGCATGTTGTGAGCCTTGATTCTGAATATTTAGTACAGATTCATGTTCCATTCAATGCCTGGAACTCTGAATTCAATATGTTGACCAATGAATGGTGGTTTTTACATATTATCCTTTGTAGCACTCTACAGTCACATTCAGTGAGTGTGGTAGGTCATGCATTGCAGGCAGCACTTGTAGCTGACTCCCTGTGCTTCCATCTCAGTATGGCATCACTGATTGTTGAACTGGGATGGCCCCAATTTGTCAACAATTTAGCAAGCACATAGACCTGCAACATGGCATCCTATCACAACACCTCTTTCAAACTCTGTCAGTTCCCTTCTTGCAACCATTTTCAACTGGACAGCTGCACTGACTTAGGAGCATCACATTCTTCTAATTTATACTGGCTACAAACATGTGGCTTGTTACATGGCACAATGCATCCTGTCCATGGGGTGTTCATCGACCTCTTTCGAAGCAGTGTGTATTATAATACTTCTGGATCTTGCCAAGGCATTTGATGAGATTCCACAATGTGAGGATGTTATATAAACTCAAAGGGATAAGATAAAATTGATGGGGATAAGAGAGTGGCCGAGTGAGGTGCTGAGCAAGGGAATGAAGGTGACCAGTGGTGTACTGTGAGGTTCTGTACTCGAGCCATTGTTGAGAGATAGCATCCTGTTACAAGAGCTTAATTCAAATACAGCAGGAGTGGTCTTGACCATCTTCCCAATATCATTAATGTTGGAGATGCACAAGATGGAGATATCCAGTTGTTTGCTAATGATGCTAAGTTGATGAGTGATAAGGGTATATGATACAGAAATCCCACAAGCTGACTTGAACAGACAAATGCTTGTGGGATTTCTGTCCCACAAGTTAGCATTTGTCTGTTCAAGTTGTTAGCATTTGTCCAAACACTTGGACAAATGCTAGCAAGTGTCAGTTTAATGTTTCTAAATGTAAGGTTATGCGTTATGAACAAAAGGCATCACTAATATTAATGAGAATTTCTTGAAAGCAGTCAATGAAACTATTGACTTAGGGGATTATAGTAGATAGTGTGTTCAAGTTTAGGGGCTACACTGATAAGAAGATTAAGTTATTGCATTGGATAAGTGCACTGTTGAAGATAGCATTAACTTGTAAGAAAAACTATGTTATTCTCCTATTTACGAGGCTTTGATAAGACCACATCTGGTTGCTCTGTGCAAATATGGTCACCTTAGTTCCAATTAGATGGAGAGACAGTTGAAAATATCCAGAGATGGGCAACCAAGATGATAACCAGCCTATGGAATTGCATAAATGAGGGAATGTGGTCTTAAAGTTTGAGGAACAGACAGATAAGAGAAGATATGAGAAAACATAAGTTAGTAAGGGGTATCCCTACAGTATAGATAAGTGACATTTTTTAGCTTACGGCTTGTGCAGACAGAACTTGGGATCATCTGAAACCAGTTAAAGATATTCTGACTCTTTTCACAATGAATAGTGAGTGTGTCTTTAGTGAAAGTGTTCAAAGAGAGATAAGACAGGTATTTAAATATGAGTGACTATGTCCTTCCCTTATAATAATAATAATAATGCACCAAAAGAAATAACACTAGTGACTTTCTTCTTCTTCTGGAATATGCTCTATCATACACAACTAGGTTTATCAGATAGCCAAATTCCCATCCATCTCACTAATAATCTATTAAACAAATTCCATCCATCCATTCCAATTTAATTATCAACTTGTCATGTGGCATTTTATCAAAATCTTTGCAAAATATAAATATACTACTATATATGCATCTTTTGTCCAATGTGTTGCCCTGTTGTAATTGATCCTTAAATAAACTATTAAATGCAACATCCTCTTAATAAATCCATGCTGATCCTCATAGAGCAACCTACTATTATCAATCCAATTCTAGATCATAGTCTTCCAACCTCCCTAACATCTTAACCAACTTCAGATAGATAGAATGGCCTATAATCTGAAGCCCTGATCTTATCAATTCTGTATGCAGGATAGTGATTCCCCCCCCCTCTTTCCACTCATTTTGGACTTTCCTTTACTGCAAGGCTCTTATTAAATATGCATTTCAATGGTGCCATTAACTTCCTGGAACAGAACACTACCTTACAAAACACAATGTTCTATGATTGTTCAAAATCATATCCCATTATTGACAAGTTTAATGAGTTCTTTATATATTTCCCTATACCATTCCATTTTTATTCAAACATTGTACAAGTTAATACTCACCAGAAAGAAATACCATGATGTTCTTACTAACATGAAATACTTTATGAATTGCTCATTAACTACTTCAGCTATATCTTCATTTGTGGTTATCTATCTACCATTTCTATCAACTAATATCTTCCACCTCATCATCTGTCACCTACTGTCGTCAAACATAGCTCATCATCTCTTCCACATTAATCCAGTAATAACACCTAATTTATGTCTCAATCATATTATCCCTTCTGCCTACAAAGTTCTATAAATCATATACTCTCCATTCTTTTCACACCTAACATTGCAAATACCAGAAACTATCTTAGTCAATCATTTCTGTACCCTTTCCAGCACATCCTCATTCCATGAAAAGCAGGTGTCCAAATCTGCATGCATTAATCCATATGCATAGGAACCATTTCCATCATAATCTCCTTACTTCTACACCTCCAAATCAAAAAATTAGAATAATCAAAGAAAATATGTTGAATGATTTGCAATTCTAATTTATTGCATAGAAAATAATTATTATAGTTCGCCCACCGTTTGTAGATCTCCTTGGCATTTTGCCAAGAATAGTCGATTCATGCTGAAGGGGAGAAAGAAATGAAGAATGTACAAATTGGTCGCCAACATGCGAAATCACGTGCTTTCTTGTCTGCCGCTGTACTAGTACTAGCTTAATTTTTGTTGTCGCTTTTTTGCATTATTTTTTATTATTAATTTGTATGATGGATCCAGTACAGTCAACAAGTTCTGTTGTTAAACGTTTCAGCAGCTCTTCCAAAAGAATATTGAATAATGTGCTGACATTCTGCGAAAAAAGAATCGTCTCCTTGTTCCCCTTTCTCAAGTCATAAAACGTGCAAGTGCAATTGCGGGTGTATCGGGGTTGACTGTTAAAAGAATTCGTAGGGAATCAAAAGGTGAAGGTAAGCCAAAATTTAAATCTCCTAAAAAAAAGCGCCAGAGTAAAGAAAACCATCGAAACCGTAGCTTTGAATGATTTTGATGTAGACGTTATAAGAAAAACTATTCACGAATTCTACGTGGTTGAGAAAAGAGTGCCAACTGTTCCGAAATTGATTCCTGTGCTTAAAGAAAAAATTAATTTTCCTTGGAAAAGAGAAACTTTAAGGAAAATACTTCATGAAATCGGATTTTGTTTTAAAAAGTCCCAGAATAAAAGGAAACTTATCATGGAGAGAAGTGACATTGTTTTATCTAGAACGCAGTATTTGAGAGCAATAAGACGTTTCAGGGAGGAGAAAAGACCGATTGTGTATCTAGATGAAACTTGGATTGATAGTAATTTAACTTATGGAAAATGTTGGCAGTCTAAAGAAGAATGTGGAGTGCTCCAAACCGGAGATGCCTCGGGGTGCATGATAATTTTGTGTGCGGGTGGAGAAATGGGTTTTTTACCGAATTCAAATTACTATATAAAGCCAATTACCATAGGCAAATGAATTCTACGATCTTCGAAAAGTGGGCAGAAGAAAAACTGATTCCAAACCTTCCTAAAAATGCTGTTTTTATAATTGATAACGCTTCATATTACTCTATTCAATTAAACAAAGTTCCAAATTGGTCTAATATGAAGCAAGTTCTTATGGATTGGCTCTCTGCAAATAACATTTCTCATTCCCCAGATATGCGAAAAATTGAATTGCTTAATTTGGTCAAAAGAAACTCGCCCGCAACTAAACTATTTAAATTCGACATGATGCTCAAAGAGCATGGATTTCTAGCTTTGAGGCTACCACGATATCATTGCGATATCAATGCTATTGAGCATGTTTGGGCAGAAGTGAAAAGTTTCATTCACCATCGCAACGTAACTGGAGATATTGACATGTCGAAACTTTTAAAGCTTTCAGAACAAGCGAATGAAAGTACTGCAGTTCAAAACTGGGAAAAATATTGCTTTCATGTCACCTCATTGGAAAATATGTATTGGGACAGAGACAGAATTATCGAAGAATTATGCGAACCTTTGGTGATTAGTTTGAAAGTGATGGCGATTCGGACACCGATTCAGATGACTATGAAGATTAAAAGGATTTGATAATGATATTTTTTTCCAACCTTTTTTTGCATGGGTTTGTTAAAAGAGTCACAACAAGTCATAAATAATTAATCGGTTTAGGACATTAAAGTGTCTCAGTTCTCTCAACTGTAAATTTAGAATATCTAAGTTCATTTGAAAAAATTTCTGTTTTTCTGTATAATTATTTTTATTTTATAGAAAACTTTCTTAAAAATAAACTTAGTTAAATTTTTGTTTTATGCTATACCTTTTTTAATTTTGTTAATACTCTACATACATTTTTCCAACCGTTATACAAGCAAAATAGTTACACTCTAAAAACTACAATGTTCGTAAAAGAAAAGCTAAATTTTCCGACCTGTAATAATAAACAAACACATCCCAGAAGACAGATTGATTACCCTATTATTGGAATGGATTCTCCTTTTTCTGACATGCGCAGGTGTCGAGGGACCTCTAATCGGTGGGCGAACTATACCAAACATGAATTAGCATAATCTAAATCTATGTACTTTGTAGATCATATAACCATGTAAACACATAAAAATGTAATATAAATTATAAGAAAACTATTATTTGAAAACATTCACAAAATTAGAATCATTTTTAACATGGTTCAAAATATTAGAATATTCCAAATTTTTTCGACTGGTTTTGAGGAAAGCATAGAAACAGCATCTTTTTCAGTAGCTGCGGAATTGACTTGTGTGTGAGGAATCGTGTGCACATGGATTTTAGCTAATCATTTGCTAAACATGAGTCAAATGAGTGACATATCTGAAGCTAAGAAATTTTGTATGGTGTCTCTACACAAAAAAGGACAAACTCAACAGTTTATAGCTAAGGAATTGAAATGTTCTAAAGTAAGCATGAGTAGAGTATATTGAGACAGTATTCTAATAACCAGAGTTTTCAAAATAATCGCTGCAATAGGGTTGAAAGGTAATAATTAGAATAATTAGAAACTTTTCAATCTCCTCTCATCAAGAGATGAGAGGAGATTGAAGAATATCGTGAAGAAAACCACTTCCAAAGTGTAAGATATTTTCACAGGAGATGGAAAGAATTAGGTGTGAATGTGTTTAAATCTATGACATTGAGATAACTTCACAAATTGGGTTTTAAATCACATGTGCTTAAGACAAAGCCATTATGACTTCCAAACAAAAGTTAGCTAGAGTGTGATGGTGTAAGCAAAGACTGTTGTGAGGTCAAGAGGACCGTAAAAAAGGTACTTTTTTGCAATGAAAGTATGTTTTGTGCGTCCCTTGGTCATCAAGGGGATACATGTTTGGTGTCTTAAGCAAGAAGCATTTGATAAAGAATGCATGAAGTATTTGGTGAAATTTGCAACCTCTGTCATGGTTGGGCTTATATGACTGACTGCAGATGGTCCAGGTAGGCTGTGTATTGTGTGCAAAAGTGTCAATTCCAAAGTGTACTAAGAAATTCTTAAGCACAAAATGAAAGAGTTTGAAAACAAGAACCAAACCTCCTCAGTGGAATCTCAGTGGCAAGCTGAAAACATTGACTGATTCAGCTAGGAAGGCATGGGGTGAAATCATCTGAAAGGAAAGAAAAAAAATCAGAACACCAGGATGAGTATAAGAATTTAAAGAGAAAGTCCTGATAGAGATGAAGCATATTTTCGCAACTAAGATGACCAAAGAGAATACAGAGAAATTTAAGAGAGTAAGAGCTATGTAAAAAGTCGTCATCATCATCAAATTCCTGATATCTACCCTCGGGGGGGGGGGGGGGGGGGGGGGGGAGGTGTACAGGAAAATTATGATAGCACTACATGAAAAAGTTACACCATTACTAAATTCCGATCAATAATTTTCCTCCAAATTAATCTGTTATATGTCAAGATTCCAATACAGTGGTATTCCCCCCCCCCCTTATCCACAAGGGATACGTTCCAAACCACACACACCCCCGTGGATGCTTGAAAATGCAGATAGTACCAAACCCTATATATATATATATATACTATGTTTTTTCCTATATACATACTATGATAAAATTTAATTTATAAATTAGGCACAGCAAGTAATTAACAATGATAACTAATAATAAAATAGAACAATTATAACAATATACTGTAATAAAAGTTATGGGAACGTGAATGGAATCTCTGCATACGATTTCTTTTTTCTTTCCTTATGAAGTCAAGAACTTTCATCACTTAAAGGAAGCACTTTACGATTGGCATATACGAATTGCCATTACTCTTGCACACTTTTAGGCTATTATTAAATAAAATAAGGGTTACTCGAACACAAGCACTGCGATATCGCAACACTCAATCTGATAACTGAGATGGCTACTAAGTGATTAACGTACAGCATGGATATGCTGAACAAAGGGATGATTCACATCCTGGGCAGGGACGTTGTCTATTTCCATATTTAATTTAACATCTTCACTAAATATTGTGCCTAAATAGCTGAAATGTTTTACTTGTTCTATAGGTTCATTGTTCAAGATACAGTTGATGTTTTCAATGTTTCTGCCTATTTTCATTGTCTCTGTCTTTTTATTGCTGACCTTCATGCCAAATCTATTACAACAGTTATTCAATTTAGGCATGGAATCTTGCAGACTTTTACTGGATTTATTTACTACGTTTCTTTCATAATGCGATCCATATAGATAATGAATAACAGTGGAGATAATGTGCACCCTTGTGGCACACCGGATTTTATTTCAAACCATCTTCCTGTATCTCCTTCAATTCTAACTGCTGATTTACAGCTTAAATAGAAACTTTATATTGATTGATATAATGTCCCATTTGCACCATATACCTGTAGCAATTTAAAGAGCTTTCCTCTTGGCACCTTGTCATATGTCTTTTCCAGATCAACAAAACTTAAATATGAATCCTTGTCATATTCCTAAGATTTCTCAAGTATTTGTCTTAAAGTGAAAATCTGATCCTGACAACCTCTATTCTTCTTTTTTTTTCTTTTAGGTATCTACTTGGATACTGAATAAATGAGGATGGGCTGGCAATTTGGGATTTAGCCAACCAAATTGTATTATTATTATTGGCTTAAACCACAGTCTAAAATGATGGTACAACACAACAGAATTTGTAAAAAGTAACTGAACAAAAGTCATAAGAAAAAGAAGACTGATAAGAACTTAGTAAATAAATATTGGGAGGGTGGCAAAATGTTTTGAAGGCTACTGAACATGCTTACAAATAAAGGAAAGAGCACAGTAAAAAGAATTCAGATATGATAAAAGTGACATGAAAACTAAAACTAAAGATATTCTGGTTTGATGGAGTAATTACGTTGAAAGACTGTTAAAATGAAACAATGACAGAACAGTGGTAGAAAATATTCAAGAGAAATGCAAGCAAGAGTATATACCTCCACACTTGAGGTAGAAAATGATATTGAAAGCCTGAAATGAAAAGAGGCAGCTGGAGTAGTGATATTCAACCAGAAATGCATAAATATAGCAGTATAAAAGATTTATACTGCATAATTTAGAAGCCATGGTCAGAAGGTTGAATTCCAGATGATTAGCACTCTCATAGCTCCCATCTATTTATGATTTACATACTTAAAAAGAGTCTAAGAAAAATTGTGAGAAAGAATCTTAGAAAAGAACAAACCGAATTAAGGCCAAACAGGGTCATTCAGATCAGATTTTCACTTTATGATACACAGTTAAGAAATCACAAGGATATGTATTTAAGTTTTGTATATCTGGAAAGTGCATATGATGAAGTTCTTAGAAAAGCTGTTCAAGACACTGCAATTATATGGTGAAAATGGGACACTGTACCAAGTGATATACGATGTATTTTAAGTTGTAAGTCAGCAGTTAAAATTGAAGGAAGTATAAAAAGATGGTTAAATAAAATGGAATAAGAGAGAAAGTAGCCAAAACATGAAACAGTAGCAATATACAAGACAGTATTCACACCAATTTTAACTCACGGATCTCAGAACTGAGTTAGAAATAAAACAGTTGATCAAAGAATGGTGACCAGAGTTCCTAGAAAGATAAGGGGAGTGAACAGATGGCACCACTGGCAAAAACATATTAAAAATGAAGATAGTAGGAAGGAACTCGACATTGTTGCATTCAAGAATACGAGCAGGATTAATCTTAGGCTAAGGTGGTATGGCGTCACTTAAACAGGATGGAAGATGGAAGTTAAAAAAGGTGTTTTATATCAAGAAAGCAGATAAAAGTCCCAGAGAAATATCTCTACTTCTAAGTGGATCAATGTAGTCAGTAGTGTCATAGAAGACAAAAATATAAATCTTACAATACTGGAGTGATGATAAGTCTAATTTGAAGAAAATTGTTGACAGAACATTAGTAATAATGTGAGCTTAATCATGTAGTACTGTCATAGCATCCTGTACACCTCTTAAAGGATAATGATGATGATGTCAATTTAAACAGCAAGCAAATGCTCAAAAACAGATCCACGGGGCACACCACTACTGAATTTCCTCTTGTGGGACACTACTACCCCAATGCAAATCATGTTGATACGTATCAGCCAGTCTCCTATCCAATGCACTAATCTATTATCTAACCTTACGTGTTCCAATTTAATTACCAACTTCTCACACAGTAATGTAACAAAAGCATTTGAAAAATCTAACATATCACTTTTGTTTGAATACCAGATCTCTGTTTTACTAATTATATAATTAGTACCTTTTTGTTAGTGGTATCGGATTTTCACCCACCAAAAACAGAAAAAGGTTGTAAAATAAAAAGCCAAATGGCTATTTTTTCTGGCAAAGTTAATTAAATTAAGGGGATAAAAATTCCTTATTACTTTACAGCCAGTATGTGAAACTCTGAGATCTGAGAAACTCTTAGATCGTAGTTTTCGATCTCAGAGTTTCACATACTGGCTGTAAAATAATAAGGGATTTTTATCCCCTTAATTTAGAAAAGGTTGTATTCATTACAAAGTCATAGGTAGAATGGTTTCAGCAACTTTCCACCAATCTATCTATCATTAGTTGCTTGCCAGCTTGTTTCTTGAGTACTGACACTGTCTGCATTTTTCCAGGTTGTTATCAACTCTTACAGGAACAGGTCTGTTGCTCATCTGACAGGGTTGGCAGTTCTCTTATGAAACTATGGCCTTAAGAGAGAAGAAGGCAGGAAAGATGAAATGCGTGTTCATTCCTGGAGGAGATGGGGAAATTGGAGATAGTTATAGATCTTATAGGATTTTTCCTATTTAATTTTACTTGAGGGTGTGAAGTCTCTCTCCAGTTTTGGGGGAACAGCTTTCCAAAAGTAGATTCTGGCTACTCTTTGGGCTGGACAGTAGTGTCTTTTATAATTAGTTAGGTGTATTTCCTTACTGTTTTCATTTTGTTATGTTTTTCCCCATATTATGTAAAGTTTTATTTTATTTTTGTTTATTTAGTTATTATTATTTTTTATTTATTTATCTATTATTTTTTGGATAAGGGATAACGATAACTAGCTTGTCTTTTCTGCAGCCAGAGAGTTGCTCAGGTGTTAGTTGTTTGGGAAATTTGGCTAATGCTCTGATAAGTCTTAAATTATACTTAAATAGGCATTATTTAAGTATAATTTAAGAGAATGATAATATAAGCTTTAATTGAATAAAGTAAACATAAAAGGTTAATTAAACTCAAGCATGGGAGACAGGCTAACAGGCTATTATAAAGATTTGTTGGGGGAGGGGGGGAGTAAAAAAAAAAGACTGCCCCAATTTTGAGGAGGTGGGTGTGTTATGGCCATTTCACTCACTTTTCTTTGGAATCAGTCATGGGAGTTTCACAATGATATTGCCTTCGGATAGGTAACATAATGCAGGTGGGGAACTCCATCTTTTCCTGAACAGATTTGGTCCTAGTCCTTCTACTTGTAGTTGCCGGTAGTTTTTAATGGAGACCCTTCAACTTCTTTTAATATCTTCTATTGTTTTCGCTTGCTTTTCATATGTTACAATATTCCTGATTTTGCAAATGTGATACTTAATTTCAATTAGTAGGTAGAGTAGTTGAGTTTTCAAGCTTCCTTTTCCTGGTAAGCCTTGTAGTGCTTGTTCCTTCCTGAGTGTGGGGATGTTGAAAGTGCTGCTGACATTAGCCCATATTTGTGTTACCACTGTGCATTCATAGAATAGATGTTCTTGTGTTTCTTGTATGGTACAGAAGGCACAATTTGCATATTGAAGTATTCTCCATTTTAGGAGTTTTGTGTTTACTGGTAGGATATCGTGTAATATCCTCCAGTTAAAATTGTGTCTGGAGGGATAGGTGTACTTGAAGTAGCAGTTTTTCCATTTCTCCTTTTCTTGGGGGAATGTGTTTGTTGGAATGTTACTAATTGCCTGTAATATGTCTTCTTTTTTTAGTTCTTGAAAGTGTTGTTTATTCTTCTTTGTGATGATAATTCTTGCCTGTCTGGATCACTGTATATCTCCTGTGTGAATGCATTTATCACTTTGTTGTAATACATAAGCAGACTGTTAAAACATGGTCTGCCTTTAGCAAACATATGCTGATCATTAAAAAGAATGCTACTGCCATCAATCAAATTTCAGATCCCACCACTCTCTGATTATTTCTTACTCTAGCAATCTTATCATTTCCTTTGTGAATTGAAACGATTTTGTCCTCTTTCTACACTTTGGGACTCACTCCTCTGCAATGATTTTGTTAATCATGTATGTGAAGGTTGTTGACCAACTGGAACATTCTCTCAAAACACACATTAATATGTCAAAGTCCTACTGCCTTATTAACATCAAGTTTACTCGATTCGCTCTCTTACTCATTCTTCTCCATTCTGCTGCACTCAAGCTCTCCTTGATGTCCCACAAGGATGAAATACTTTTATGAATTGCTCATTTAATACTTTAACTATATCTTCTGCAGTAGTTACCACTACCATTTTTATCAACTAATATCAACATCAATATCATCAAATTCGTGACATGTACCCTCAAGGGATGTACAGGATATGACAGTACAACATGAACACCTACATCACTATTAACTTTTTATCTACAATTTCCCTTGAAATCAATCTGTTACCTATCAAGACTCCAACATTATCAAATCTAATACGTCCGTCTTCTAAGGCACTTTTACTATATCAATCCACCTATATCTTGGTCATCTTCTGGGTCTTTTTCTTGCCAACTTGGTAGAGAACACTTGACTTGCTAATCTTTCCTCTCCTATTCTTTTTAAGTGACCATACCACCTGAGATTAACTCTGCTAACAATGTCAAGCTCTTTCCTAATTTTTAATATGATATTGCCATTGATGCCATCTGTTCATAACCCCTAATCTTTCTCAGGACTTTCATATCTGCAAACTCTAATCTTTGGTCAAGTGTTTTATTTCTAACCCAGCTCTCAGATCCATAAGTTAAAACTGGCTTGAACACTGTCTTGTATATAGCTAATTTAATTTTTTGACTCATTTCTCTCTTATTCCATATAAATTTATTCAGTTGACTTCCTACCATGCCAGCTTTGTTGATTCTGTTGTCTATTTCCATATTTAATTTACCATTTTCACTAAAAATTATGCCTAAGTAGCTGAAATGTTTCACTTGTTCTATAGGTTCTCCATTCACAATGCAGCTGATATTTTCAATGTTCTGCCTATTTTCATTGTCTTGTTATTGCTTATATTTATTACAATATATTTATTTACACCATATTACAACAGTTATTCAATTTAGTCAGGGAATCTTGCAGACTTGTAGAGGATTTCTTTAGAAGTATAACACCATCTGCATAAAGTAAAGAGACATCTCCAATTTTGATATCAGGTTTAATACCTCTTTTCTTCATAATGTGATCCATATAAATAATGAATAACATAGGGGATAATGTACATCCTTGTCTGACACCAGATTTAACATTAAACCATCTTCCACCACTTCCTTCAATTCTAACTGCTGACTTACAACTCAAATAAAGACTAAGTGTTGCTTGATATAATGCCCCATTGACGGCATACAACTGTAGTGGTAATTAGTTTACGGAATTAACAACGTAAATGAAGTATATTAATTAAAGGTAACTTTAATGAATCACTTCTATATTTCGGCAACGTCACATTGCCATCTTCAGGAACATAAAGATATGGTATGTGCACTCAGGAACTAACACAAAGCAAATGAGGAAGAAAGCAAGAAACTAATATTGTTCCTAAAGTCCTAATGGTGCCTTCTTGCAGGCTAATTTGGTAGTCTTGGCAGTTAGGCTGAAGTTCTCATAATGAAAGTCTCCCAAATTTGGGGCAGTTTCATGCACCCAAATTTGTTGAGGTTAGGACTGTTTTTTAGAGCTGCTGAAGATTCTTTGAATAATCTTTCGTATTTAAACTTGCTGTGATGAATTATTTTTGTTTTCTTCCAACGAATTTTATGGTGGGTATCTAAGGCATGGTCTGCCAGCCCAGAGCAGCTGTACTGGTGAAAACGGATGTAGTCTTGGTGTTCTGAAATCCTGATATTTGTTGTTCTGCCTGTTTGGCCAAAGTAGGACAATTTGCAGCTGCAAGGGACCTGGTATACACCAGGTAGGTCTAGGGGAAGTGGTTGGTCTTTGGTAGAGCGGATAAGGGATGCCAACTTTTTATATGGTCTGTAACAGGAAGTAAGGTCATATTTTTTGAGGATATTGGTTATTTTCTCAGAGGTGCCCTGGATGTAGGGGATGGTGATAGACTTGGTGTAATCTTTATTGTGGAGGGGGGGGGGTTTACAGGTTTTAGTATTTTTTGGATTTTTTTGGGGTTATAGCCATTGGCTAGGAAAGTGTTGAGGATGTGGTTTAGTTCAATAGTCAGGGCCTTGTCATCTGAGCAGATTAATTTTGCCCTGTTATATAGTGTTTTTATCACCCCATATTGTTGTGAGGGGGGGGGGGATTGCTGGTGAATGTATCGGCCAGTATGGGTGGGTTTTCTGTAAACAGAGAAAACCAAAGATCCATTAAGCTGGCAAGTGATTAAAGTGTCTAGGAAGGGGAGGGTGTTGTTTTCCTCTTTTTCTAAGGTGAACTGGACTCTGGGGTGTTGGTTGTTTAAGTGTGTTAGGAAGGAGTGGAGTGTGTCTGAGCCATGTGGCCAAATAGCAAACACATCATCCACATAACGAAGCCAAATAGTGGGTTTTTGTGGGGCGGAGTTTAAGGCTTTCTCTTCAAATGTCTCCATAAAGAAATTGGCCATGGGTGGGGAAAGTGGTGAACCCATGGCTGTCCCCTCTATCTGTTTGTAGAACTTTCCTTGCCAAACGAAATAGCCTGAGTTCATTGTGAACTGAAATAGGGCTAGATATCGGGAGGAAACTTGGCTTGGATGAGCTCAAGGGTTTCTTTGAGTGGGACATTAGTGAATAGGGAGGAGACGTCAAAACTGACCATTATGTCAGTATGTTGGAGTGTGAGGTTTTCTATACTGGCTTTAAAGTGGGCTGAGTTTTTTATGTGTGATGGTGTGTTTCCAGCATAGTGTGTGAGCGTTTGGGCTAAATGTTTGGCTAATTTATATGTGGGGGAATCAATGCCATCCACTATGGGATGCAATGGCACATTTTGTTTATGTATTTTTGGGAGTCCATATAATCGGGGGGGGGGGGGGGGTCTAGAGTTATAAGGTTGAAGTTTGTTGGTGACTTCCACAGGCCAAGAAGTGACTTTCTTAAGGAGTCTGTGGAGAGTTCTAATCTGAGAGCTGGTCGGATTGTATTCAATGGGGAGGTAAGTAGTACGGTCTAGTACTAAAGCATTTAGCTTACCTTCATAGTCTTTTTGATTGAGTACCACAGTGGCGCTTCCCTTATCAGCTTTGGTGATTACTATATTTTTGTTGTTTTTCAATTCTTGTAGGGCTGCATATTCGTTTTTGGATAAGTTGGTTTTTGGAGGTTTGGCTTTAGTCAGAACACCGACTACATCCAGTCTTACGTTGTTGGCGATATGGTTAGGGAGGTTGCGAATCCCACGCTCTATTTGGATCATGATTTCTTCAGCAGGTATCCTTTTAGGAGCTAGGGCGAAATTGTGACCACGTGAAAGTGCGGTGAGCAGGCTTTAAAACTGCCAACGAGAGGTTGACTACAGTGTTGAGTGGTGGCTGTGGTAAGGAAGTAGAATTCTTCGTCAGGTTTTCGTATTTTTTTACGTGCCGACTACGTATTTTTTCGAATTCTTTTCTTGCCGATGAGCATGAGATGTCATGAAGTATCGACCATAGATCACGGCCGAGTGTATCCGAAAGCTCCTCCTCTAGTGCCCGTAAGGATTTGTTTTCGTCGGCAAGGAGAACGCGCGTCGCGGTAATTTGTTCTCTTAACAGGGCGAAGCTAGCGCGGTTATAAATGCATAGAGCTTTCTCTGAAGTAAAACGGTGCTTCAATTTGACACAATTAGGGATCATTTTGTTATTCCGGCAGCGTTTTAGGAACGTCAGACGATTTATTTGCCTCGATATCTTCAACCTCAATTTGCCGTATTGACGGGCCTTTCGTGCGATTGCATCTCCGTGGATGATCATGATTCTAGTAGCAAGGCTTATACATTGGTTAGACATAACTGGTAATTAGTTTACGGAATTAACAACATAAATGAAGTATATTAATTAAAGGTAACTTTAATGAATCACTTCTATATTTCGGCAACGTCACATTGCCATCTTCAGGAACATAAAGATATGGTATGTGCACTCAGGAACTAACACAAAGCAAATGAGGAAGAAAGCAAGAAACTAATATTGTTCCTAAAGTCCTAATGGTGCCCTCTTGCGGGCTAATTTGGTAGTCTTGGCAGTTAGGCTGAAGTTCTCATAATGAAAGTCTCCCAAATTTGGGGCAGTTTCATGCACCCAAATTTGTTGAGGTTAGGACTGTTTTTTAGAGCTGCTGAAGATTCTTTGAATAATCTTTCGTATTTAAACTTGCTGTGATGAATTATTTTTGTTTTCTTCCAACGAATTTTATGGTGGGTATCTAAGGCATGGTCTGCCAGCCCAGAGCGGCTGTACTGGTGAAAACGGATGTAGTCTTGGTGTTCTGAAATCCTGATATTTGTTGTTCTGCCTGTTTCGCCCAAAGTAGGACAATTTGCAGCTGCAAGGGACCTGGTATACACCAGGTAGGTCTAGGGGAAGTGGTTGGTCTTTGGTAGAGCGGATAAGGGATGCCAACTTTTTATATGGTCTGTAACAGGAAGTAAGGTCATATTTTTTGAGGATATTGGTTATTTTCTCAGAGGTGCCCTGGATGTAGGGGATGGTGATAGACTTGGTGTAATCTTTATTTTGGAGGGGGAGGGGGGTTGTGGTTTACAGGTTTTAGTATTTTTTGGATTTTTTTGGGGTTATAGCCATTGGCTAAGAAAGTGTTGAGGATGTGGTTTAGTTCAATAGTCAGGGCCTTGTCATCTGAGCAGATTAAATTTGCCGAAATATAGAAGTGATTCATTAAAGTTACCTTTAATTAATATACTTCATTTACGTTGTTAATTCCGTAAACTAATTACCAGTTATGTCTAACCAACGTATAAGCCTTGCTACTAGAATACAACTGTAGTGTTTTGTGTTTTGAATAGCTTTTCTCTTGGCACCTTGTCATATTCCTTTTGCAGGTCCACAAAACTTAAATACAGATCTTTGTTATATAACCACGATTTCTCAACTATTTGTCATAAAGTGAAAATTTGATCCTGAGAGCCTCAATGCGACCTGAATCCAGCTTGTTCTTCACCAAGCTTCCCTTCCACGATCCTTCTCAACCGTTTCTCAAGTATACTTGCATAAATCTTACAAGGAAAACTCAGTAGGGAAATACCTCTGTAATTCTCACATTTAGTTTTATTTCCGTTTTTTTGGATATGAATAGTATGAGAGCTCTACTCCATTCATCTGGAATTCTTCCCTCTTTCCAGGCCTTCTGAACTATGCAGTACTGTTAAATTGTGAATGAAACTATGTTGTGTAATTTATTTTTTTTCATTCACATTTAACATTGCTTATTATGTATTAATCATAATTTGTATAAAGATTATTTATTGTTCCTTAATTAAGGATTACTATTTAAATATTTATTCTAAACTTAACCTACTATTAATTTATTAAATAATAATATGTGTAGAAATTTATGATAACTAAAATATATATGTAAAGTAACGAAAAGTGTATTATAAATAATTGTATACGTAATGAAAGAGCTGATTAAGTAGCTCAAATATTCTGTTTATTCTTATTTGTGAAAATTTAATGTTATGTAATCACTTATGTAAGAGTAGAGCGTTGTATTACATTAGCGAAATGTTTACGTTCATGCGTTGTCATGGAGACGCATGAAATAAACAAGCACGAGTCGAAGAGTGCGTGACCTTGGAACCAGAAAGGAGAAAGGAGGCAATAAGAATTTTAATTAGAGAAGAGAGGAAGTTTTTGCGGAGCGGGAAGGAAGGTAGGATACAAGCAAAAGAAGTGAAAGAAGATTATAAGTTCTCTAGGGCAGAAATTCATGATATAGTGTTTAGAAGTGAGCCAAAACGTAGTGAATCATATACTTAGCTGCAAGTGAAGTCAGCTGTTGTTTTAGAGGAAAATTAATGCCGTAATCGGATAAATACAGAACTGGACATTCAATGGAAAATTCTGATTAGTTCCAGTTAGTCTAGGATTACGTCTTAATTCTATGTTGCCCTGAGAAGAATTATATTGAAATTAACTAGTTTGAGAAAAGTAAACAAGGAAAGATATCAGTGCCTTATTGATGTGTTTTTTTTTTAGTGAAGTGCAACTAACAGTAGTTCAGTTAAATCGTTGGAGAATTTTTATTAATGTGTTCCGCTAACGTGAATAAGTTAATTCATACGTGTGCTCGCAATTAATTGATGTATTGAAGATTGTATCTGGTAAGAGTAGTCATACTTGTTTGTTTATTCTAACATTAACATATCTTCGAAGTTCAAAGTCCGAAATAAAATTGCTTGGAATATTGTCTACCTTGATTAGTGCTTCCTGTGAATTTAAACATTAGTACAGCTGATAGATATGTGGAGTCTGATTAAATAAGAAGTTTCGTTTTATTAACTTGAGTTAAGAAAGCTTGTGATTTTGAAGCTGTAAATTGTATGTGAAAGTTTAGAACATTGAATTGGCATGAGTGACTTAGCAAGATGTATTAAGTTGATTGTATTGTTTCATTTTAAAGCAGAATTCTTGTATTTGTTATATATATCATATATTAAATGTTTTACTTTGTTAATCTAAATATTGTGTTTGCCTGAATTCCCTTTTATTGCACCGTTCATAAATATTCGAATCTTGCAGGAACCCCAAGTGGAATAGTAAATAATTCGGCCTAAATAAATGAGGAGACTGCTAACTTAATTAAAAATTGATCCTACTATTTTGTATAGACTAATCTAAAAATAGGGTGGCGCAGTATAATTATAAATTTCTCTACTTTTGGATCGGTGATCAATTTGCAATTAGTTGTTTTATTAATAAGAGTGTCTTGAAACAAGATGGCAGATTAGAACACAACATAAAAATAGAACGTCACGACAGTACAGCCACTGTAAGACTTTTACACCTCCAAACCTGGTCAAATATCATCTACTCCAGCTGCCTTTCCACATTTTAGGTTTTGATGGCTTTTTCTACTTCAAGTATGGATATGTATTCCTAATTGCATGCCTGTTGAGTGTTTTTTTATCAATGTGCTGTCACTGATTGTTTCTTTTAGCAATTTTTCAAAGTAATTACTCCATACATCAAGGATATTTTTTTCTCAAATTTTCATGTCACCTTTATCATCTTTAATTTCTTTTAGAACACTCTGAGCTAATTGGTCTGTAGTTTGCTATCTCAGTCTTGGAGCCATCCTTTATACAACAGTACTATCTTATCCTCTTTCCACTCCCTTGGAACCCTGCCAGAGCTGAGACAGATTAAACAACTTTGTCAGAAGCAAAGCTAATTCTCTTGCAAATTCATATAGTAAATGGGCTGTTAAGCCATCCAGTGAATATATTCAGACATTTTATTATTAAATATTCCTTGATACTGTATATAGATTTGAAAAACATTTGAATCTGAATGGGGTAATGACATTATGTAAGAGTAACTGTGGACCCAAGGGGAGGTTGAAATGCAGACACACAAATGACCAAAGTATCAGAAATAAGGGAGAGGAGTTTTTGGCATTGGTCAGCATGACTTTGCCAAAAATTATGGGCACCAGCAAGACCTGCTTGTCAGAAAATTATGTAGTTATAGGGATAGAATATAACAAATATTGTATTTTCAGAGAAGACAGAGCAGGAGGAGAGGTATTATAAATGACAACTGAAAAACTTCAACAAAAATAGAAGTTAAGATTATAGATCTCGGGAAAATCCTTTCTTTTTTACACGGTGATCAGCATTCTTTTAGAAATTATGGACTTTACAACCGTGTTATAAATAACTCTTTTAATATCCTTTGATCTTCTTTATATTCTTTAATATCTAGATACACTTGTCACATCTTCCTTCTGGCAATCTTTCTTTCGGAAATGAACACATACTGGCTAATATATACACATAAACTCCTACCACCACCCAACACAAAAACTAGGTGTCATTAATACTCTAAAAAACAGGGCTCTGAAGATCTGCTCCAGTGAACAGGCACTGAAAGATGAATTTAAAGTTATCAGCAATACTTTTCAAAAAAATGGGTACAGCCAAAACACTATTAACAAAATTCTCTACAAGACCTCAATAATAAACAAAGACAAATTAGACTACAATAAAACTATAACCATTCCTTACATTAAAGGGACATCAGATAAAATAAACAGAATACTACAAAAATACAACCTCAAAGCCACCTTTAAGCCTCCTGCAAAATTAAAAAGCTTACTCAACTCATCCAGACCCACTCCCTCCGCTGGCCCACCCTGGAGTATACCGTATTTATTGCACCTGTAACATACCATATATACAGGAGAAACAGGACACACAATTCCTATCAGACAAAAAGAACATAAACGACACATTAAATATAATAATTATAATGAAGCTGGCCTTTCTGATCATGCCCTGAATACCTTACATAGAATTGATTGGAAAAGCACTAGTTGTCTACATCACACCAAAATATGGTATGAAATTTAAGGAAGCCTGTGAGATTATTACCAACCACCCCAATCTGAACAATAATGATGGTCTAAATATCCCAAACATATGGAAGGCATATATTCGACCCACGGAACCTTCCTCTCTAAGAGCAACTAATAAACAGGACTGTAGAAAATCCAGGATCCTAAATCAAAAATAACAATTGTAATGCTAAAAATAGGACATCATTGTTACTGAAAGAAAACTATCTGTAAGAAAGAATGTTTATTCATATTCAGAAGAATTTTGTTCCAAAAACAAAATTCTTTTGTCTACGTTCTCAAACATCCATTCTCTCTCCTCTTTTCTTTCCATTACTCTGATACTGAACGCTCTCTGTCTGCAGCCAATTTCTCATTCTGTTATCATAAACAGAATTTAGCTTGATGTAGTTTATAAATAATTATTATTATTATTTTTTTTTTCACTAGAGGTCATGCCAGTAGAATAACTTATGATCAATTCATTGTTTCTTTAGCTCACTGTATATAATGTAACTTAGCTTGTCCTGTATATTTGTATATGCTCCAGATGATGATCTTAATATGAAGATCGAAACATCAGGATATTAAAAGAGTTATTTATAACATGGTTGTAACGTCCATAATTTCTAAAATGAATCTCAGGAAAATGGTTTGTTTGAGGCTATCTGGTGTGAGATAGAGGCCAATAGGGCAAAATATATTGTTCATTGCTGCTATAGACCTGGAGGTCCAAAAGAAGATGTGGATGACATGCATCAACAGATTAGCACTGAGTGTGCAGGAGACAAGCAATTATCATGGGAGATTTCAGCCATTGACTTCTTTCTAAGTAATGTATAAGCAAATATAAACAAATTGAACAGACAATAGCAGACCACCAAAAATACTATATATAAAATAAATGGGAAAAAGGAGAATTGAGAGATTAAAAAAGCCAATGGCATGAGACCAGAACAGACCACTTGGCCTAAAATCCATGATAAGAAGAAAAATACCTTAGGCAATTTAATTACAAGAAGTACAAATCACAAATTCTTTACCAGAGAAAAAAAAGTTACTTTTGCTATTTTCTACACTGTATCAAAGTAGAACTTTTCATTAAAGCCACTTTATAGTTTCAGATTTCACTAATTCTGTCACTTGTTCCAATACAATAATTAATATCATCAGATTTCTTGAGACAGAAGATGTCTCAAGAAATCTGATCAATCTAAGAATTCACCTTGCTAAGATTCCCTTTTTGGAATCATCTATTAATATATTCCAACTATCAAGTTTTCTTAAAAACTTCCAAAAACAAAATTCTTTTGTCTACGTTCTCAAACATCCATTCTCTCTCCTCTTTTCTTTCCATTACTCTGATACTGAACGCTCTCTGTCTGCAGCCAATTTCTCATCAAAGGCAAGCATGCACACTTGTGACACTAAGCTGCAAAAAAAAAAATTCAATAATAACTGACACATTGTCATCATCAGCAAAAATGAGAATGTCTTTACAATGAATGACAAATATCACAGTATACTTAACAATTATGAATTACTATAAAGAAACATCGAAATTATTGCAACTATGAGATATCTATATGCGTGGATAGGCTTATGTGTTCATCAGACATAGATTTCACAGTATGATATGAACACAGATGGATAAGAAAATAACTGTTTATTAACTTGAAAGCTAATATTTCGCTGGTATTATATCCAGCATCTTCAGAGCACACAACACAACACAAAGTTTGTTACAAATGCAAGACAACCACAATCCGGTGTAACAGTGGGGCTAGTATAAGTAATTGCAGCATGCAACACAAGACTAAAGTCCTAATATGGCACCATCCAGGTTAAAAAAAATAAAAATAAATAAAAAAAAAAAAAGTTCATTTTGAAATAGTAATCCAAATGATAGTCTTAGAAAGTTTGAAAAAAATAAAATAAATAAAATAAAAGTAATAAATATTAATTTGGTCTTAGGATGACTGTCTCCCAAATCTTTGGTAGATTTATACAGCCATACTTGTTAAGGTTTGGAGTATGTTTTAAGGCTTCTGTTGATTCCAGGAACAACCTTTCCGACTTGTAGAAGCTTCTGTGCATTACTTTTGTTTCTTTCCAATTGATCCTGTGTACAGGGGTATCCAAAATGTGGTCTGTCGGGTCTGGCAGACCATGCTTTGGATATCCCCTACACACCATCAATTGGAAAAAAACAAAAGTACTGCACAGAAGCTTTTACAAGTCAGAGAGGTTGTTCCTGGAATCAACAGAAGCCTTGAAACATACTCCAAACCTGAACAAGTTATATAAATCTACCAAAGATTTGGGAGACAGTCATCCTAAGACCAAATTAATATTTATTACTTTTATTTATTTTTTTTTTTTTTCAAACTTTCTAAGACTATCATTTGGACTACTATTTCAAAACTTTGAACTTTTTTTCTTTTTTTTTAACCTACATGGCGCCATATTAGGACTTTAGTCTTGTGTTGTACACTGCAATTACTTATACTAGCCCCACTGTTACACTGGATTGTGGTTGTCTTGCATTTGTAACAAACTTTGTGTTGTGTGCTCTGAAGATGCTGGATATAATACCAGTGAAATATTAGCTTTTAAGTTAATAAATAGTTATTTTCTTATCCATCTGTGTTCATATCATACCATGAAATCTATTACAACATATGAGATATCTAGTAAGTACATCAATCAAAAATACTTTACATTTTTAACATAAATATGAATTTCATCACAAGTGCCAATTATATGGTTATGAAACCAAAACCAACAAAATTCTAATAATACAAGAGCAAACTATTATCGTTATTATTACCCAAGACCCGTTGGAGTCAAAGACTCATCTGGGAGATGTCCTTTTTATCATATACACAGTTTCATACTGTGCTTTAAATACACTCAAATTCTCTACAGACACCACACTCGCAGGCAAGGCATTCCAATCATTCACAACTCTGCATGAAAAAAACCTGCCTCTCACTCCCCTACTCACACCCTCTTTATACAGTTTCCAGGGATGACCTCTGGTTCTACCCTGATCTCCCACTATTTTCTGTAGAACCTCTCCAGCATTAATCCTATAACAACCCCTTACCAACTTGTAGGTCTCTATCATATCTCCCCTCTTCCTCCTGTCCACCAGACTCTGCAAATTATATCTTCTCAATCTTTCCTCATACTCAATATTCCAGAGGTTAGAAACTACCTTAGTCAGTCGCCTCTGGACCCTTTCCAACATCTCTCATCCTTCTGTAAACCAGGTGAACAAATCTGGGTACAATAGTCCATATGTGACCTAATCAAAGCCTTATACAATGGAACAAGAATCTCCCTACTTCTACAAGTCAGTGTTCTCTGCATCATTCCAGAAGCCTTTGTTTTGTCTTCACAATTTTGGCTATGTGTCCCCTAAATTTCAGATCCTTATCCACTATCACCCCCAAATCTCTTATTTCCTCCACCTCCAACAATATATCCTCACCAAGCATAAATTCTGCATCCCATCTTTGTTTTCCAAATTTTAAAACCTTACAATTTGCAACATTGAACTCACATCCCCCATTCCCAATCACTCAATTTATTCAAGTCTTCTTGTAAGGCCACAACATCTCTACTCTTCATGGTTCGTCCCAACTTTGCATCATCTGCAAACAACTGAATATCTCCATCCAAATCTTCACAACTTGTTGATACCTATCAGATAGCCAGTCTCCAATCCAATGCACCAATCTAACATCCAACCTCATCTGCTCTAGTTTGACTATCAACTTATCATGCGGTAATATATCAAAAGCCTTCAAAATCTAAGTATATTACTGTGTATATATCCTTCTCCTCTGTCCAAGGAAGCAGTGACCCTTATTGTAATAAGTAAGTAGATTAAGTTAAGGGGATAATAAATCCCTCATTATTTTAAAGCCGGATACAAAACTCGGAGATTGAAATCTATCGCAATCTAAGAGTTTCATGCTGAAGAACTATCAGCGTGTCCAAGCGTAAGTCAACACCTGGGTAGTACAACACTAGGGCAACTCGGAGCAAAGGTGGAGCAAGATCCATCACTATCCTTAATATTTTCTCATAATGTAAAACGCAGCTCCTAGGAGATGTATTACTGTTTTACATTATGAGGAGAGGTCACTACCCAGACCGGTTTCAACCTTTATTGAGGTCTCATCAGTGAGTAGGTAGACCTGGAATACCAAGGTTTAAGTGAACCGAACTTATATCTACTTATAATCTACTTACTTCGATAAAGAGCCTCTTGGCTCTTTATCAAAGTAAGTAGATTACTAAAATATGACCTCCCTTTAGCAAATCCATGCTGTCCATCAAAGATAATACCATTGTTGTCAACCCAATTCTGGATCCTAGTTCTCACAAGCTTCTCCAACAACACCTGACAAACAGATAGGCCTATAGTTTGATGCTTGAGTTCTATCACCTGCTTTATGAAGTGGCACAATCTTGCTTTCCTTTCACTCCTTAGGAACTTGACCAAGTGCAAGACTCGTATTAAAAAAATATGTCAAGGCCAGCGTCAACTCCCTGGTACATTCCTTCAGAATACATGGTGATATATTATGAAGTCCCACAGCCTTATTTACATCTAGTTTGCTCTCCCCATACACCTCTTGCTCACTTACAGTCATTCTCTCCTCCCTATCATTAACTGCTCTCAATCTCTTCATGAAGTCACATTTACAAGATTGAAAGACCTTTATGAACTACTTATTAAGTATCTCTATAAAAAGATTCACAATTGTAAATTATGACTATTTTGATAATAGCCTTGGGCCTGCTATCTCTGACTGCCTAACAACAGAATTTCACTGCAACCCCCCCCCCCCTTTCAGGCTCTAAAAGTTAGATAGGACTAAAATGATCTTGTCTACTTCCCATGAGAATAAAAATACTTTAGTAGGTAATAATAACTTACAATTATATCTCGAGCACAAAAATTTTAGCTCTATATAAAGTAGCCAATTGAATTTTTATTGTTAAAATTGTTTATAATTACATAAATTTACATTTTCCTATTGAGAATATTAATTTTAAGTTCAAATGTAATTAAATGAATTTTATTTTATTTTAAAACATCAATTTTTAATTACAAATAATTTTTATACTCAATAAAAAAGTACATAAAAATTAAAACTTCTTCATCAGGTGAAAGAGATTTGATATATTAATACTACAACTATTAAAAGAACATAAATTATTAAATATGTGCAACATTTGTCATTTTGGTGTACTAATATATTAGTGCAGAAGAATCGAAATTTCACAAACCCTTCCCATGTTTTTTCATAACTCCCATTCCATGAATGATTGCAGACCTATATAGTGTTGTGGGTGCTCTAAGAGTTTTTTGATTTTTTAAAAATTTAATTTATTTTTTACATAATCCAGAAACCCTTCTATCTACAGACCAAACATGGAACATTTTCAAGCCACTTCAGTCCCCTGACAAGAAGGATGATGTCTTACACAAAACAATGAATTAATCTTCCATGTTTTTAAAGACATTACAGACATCCATACTCATGGCAGGATTTGAACCTGCACAGCCTGTTGGGTGAAGAGCAAGTACATTAAACAATTGATCAACTATGCTGGCAAGTACACCAATGACGTACATAACATAAATAAATCCTTTTCCATTACATCATGTCCAGCTTAGCAAAAAGAGAATGGATGATGAAAAGATGATAAGGGGCAGAGTTTAGACATGGAGACTCAATACAATTATTAAAGATCTCATTAATACCAGGAGAGAAGGAACCAGTCCATGCAGAATCTGGTAGTTTGACAGAATTTAATAATACTTTCAACTCTCATTACAGCAAACTTATAAGAAGAACCACAGAAATAGTTTGTTATGGTGAATCTCTTTTGCTGTGAGGAAATGGTAAGGATGGTTTTAGTTATTATCATTATTATAAGATATCTCCATTGACCCAAAACCAACAATTAGGCTATGTCATTCATGAAGTCTTTGCAGTTTGGAGTCGCACAAAACCAAAACTCTACTCATTTCTACATAAAATCAATACCCTGCATTCTCTCAAGTTCACTCATATCAAGTTCACACTAGAAAAAGAATAATCAAATGGTAATATTTCCTTTCTTAATGTACACATCCAGCATAAACAAGATGAATTTCCACTTCTGTCTACCAAAAACCAATTTTTTAAGGTTATTATATCCATAATACATCTGTTCACCATCCATCTCAAAAATATGGCATCATAAAATCTTTAGTATTCAGAGCACAAAAGATTTGTTCTGAAGAATCTCGAAAACAAGAATTAGAAATTATCAAAGAAACAGCCTTACTTCTTCTTTCACTATGCGTTATTCCTGCTACCTATGCAGGGTCTGCATGTTACTTAGATGCGACTTCCTATTAGTACCACTCCCAACCGACTTGTCGCCTGGTCTGCCACTTGGGGGATATATTTTTGACTGTAGCAGCGTATGTTCACGGGGCCGGTTTGCCTGCTTGCTGGATGAAAAATGCCAGATAAACTGGAGGAAAAAACCCTACTGTCCACGTCCAAGACCGGCTAACTTGGCTATGCCTGAGAAAGATCCTCAAGTTCCTCACATCTTCGATGGGAATTGAACCTGGAACACTCAATGGAAATAATCCAATAACAACCGAAAAAATAATTAATCACTCTCCTACAAATCAATCAAGAGAAGAAGAAAGCCACAGGACTCCTATACCATATATTAAAGAAATCTCTGAATGTTTGGCAAAAATTATGAAAAAATATCAACTCATTGCTGCCTATAAACTCATCAACCAAATTCACAACTTGATACCTTCTCCAAAAGACAAACTCTCACCAATGATGCCACCTGGAGTATACAACATACCATGTTCATGTAACTTGTCTTACTATGGACAAACAGGAAGATCTATAAATAAACGTATCTCTGAACATCAAGACCACATTTGTCTTATCAAACCTCGCAAATCTGGCATTGCACAACAAGGAATTGAAATGCTAACCACAGGATCCAATATCCAATCTCAAAATGCTAAGCTACTACATAGATCCATATATAAACAGGAACATTTATATAAAGAAAATGCTGAAGCCTTACTTCACAGACCTAATCTTAATCAGCACAACCGTCTCACTATTCCAAAAGTTTGGGAAATTGTTATCCTCAGTTGTATTAAATAATTTATCTGTTATATTTTAATTTAATTATTTAATTAAATTACTTATATATTATTATGTAATTAAATTTAATTACATGAACATGTAATTAAATTGTAATTACATGAACATGTAATTAAATGGTACGTTGTATATGCCAGGTGGCATCATTGGTGAGAGATTGTCTTTTGGAGAAGTTAGCAAGTTGTGAATTTGGTTGATGAGTTTATCATCAATGAGTTGATGATAAATAGCAATGAGTTGATATTTTTTCATAATTTTGCCAAACGTTCAGAGATTTCTGTAATATATGGTAAAGGAGTCCTATGGCCTTCTTCTTCTCTTGTCGGTCAATCTTGCCAACAAGAGAAGATTAGTGTATCTGCTCCAGCTAAAAGGCTGTGGGTTCGAATCCAGGCGTGGGCATGGATGTTTGTGATTGTCTGTGAAAATACTAGTGGTGGCAGTGGGCAGTAGATAGCGTTGGTGTAGATGATGATGATGGTAATTGTGGTTCGTTGTAGTTGGTGAATTAAGTGGTAGAGACAGAGAGTTGTCGAGAAAGTGCCCTCCCTCGATGAGTCCTTAGACTCCTTGGAGGTGTCACGTAATAATAATAATTAATTTTAATTTCAGCCCAGTAGTTTTAATTCATGAACATGCGACTGTATACATAGAGGGATTCCAATTTAAGCATGCACACTACTATTTTTTTAATTCAATTCCTATTGTTCTTCGATAATTATACTGATGATGTCTTATGATACATAAGATGAAATACTTACAGAATAAAAAAGTTATTTACTATGGCATACGTGTTATTCTATAGTTATGGATACTCCACAGGTTTCACTCTATATAAAAAAGCAAAACAAAACAATATATATATATAAAAGTCAAATTCACTCCATATATCAATAAACTGCACACCATTCCTCCTGCACAATCTTCTCATTGACTCATTAGCAATCATCATCTTTCTTCTCAACTCTGTCCTATCATACTGAGGCAGCAGACTCAATATCTCTACTTCCTTACTGTTCATTTTCACTACTTTCAACAATTCTTTTATATCATCTCTCATTGCACATTTCTCCCCTTTCAAATCATTTGTTCCTGCAAAACAACCAACTCCTTCATTTCTTCCTTCTGCAAATTAATAGCTTCACTAACATCCTTGATCTTTGACCCTGGAAAACATGCTTTGTCACTTTCTCAGGAAGTATATCCCTTATTATCTACTCTGAATACAATGCTTTTTCCTTGTTTCAAGTTTCTTGCACTTTCATACTTTCCCCATTCACTTTTTCTTTCATTCTCCCACCTGCTGTACCCCATGACAATAATTTCTCCAGTTTATCAAGTTCCCATTTTTTTCCTTTGAAGGTTGTTTGATATAGTGAGCAATTTGTTATAACAGTACTCATTATATAAGATTTATAGAGTCAACAACCACTTAGGATAAAAACTTTAATAATAATTAAAGTTTTTATCTCAAACAGTCATTGACTCCATAAATTGCATATAATGAGTGTTATCCATTTAATTTCAATGAATAAAAGGACATCTGACTCTATCAATGCCTGCTAAGAATTTTAATAACAAGGAGTACTGAGCTTATTTCAAAATTACTGAAATAACCGGTTGGATTATAGAATAATAATTCACTAAGGAATTTACACATTTCAATATATATGAGTGTATATATATATATATATATATATATATATACACTCATGAGCAGTTGAATTAGAGATACCTGCCGTGTTGGCGAAATGGTGCTGTGGTCGCCCAGCCGAATGGAATAGTGTCATGTGGCACATGACAGGGATGTCGTCAGACCTTGTACTGACGTCTGAGTAATAGTCGAGCACAGAATGGGGAAGACTTGAGATCTCAGCGAATTCAATTGCGGCCAGATAGTCGGAGCCAGACATTATGGGGCACTCCATCTCCGAAGTCATGCAGGCACTGGGCTTTTCACAGGCCACTGTGTCAAGAGTGTACCGTGAATACATGGAATCGGGTAAAACCACAGCCACCAGGGAAAACTGCCATGGTGTACAACATGTCGATGACAGGGGATGCTGTCAGCTAGCTCGAATGGTAACAGTGGATAGATGGGCCACAGTACCGCAGATCACTCGCCAATTCCATGCTGGACAACAACGACGTGTGAGCAGCCACACCATCTAGAACCATCTCCTCGCTATGGGGTACAGAAGCCACTGTCCGACTAGGGTATCTCTGCTCGCCGCAGGTCACAAGGCACAATGATTAGCATGGGCGCAGGAACACCGCCATTGGACCCTCGACACATGGAAAAAGGTCGCCTGGACTGATGAGTCGAGGTACACACTGATGGCAGGGTACGAGTGTGTCACCAAGCACATGAAGCGATGGATCCCTTGTGCCAGCAGGGTACAATTCAAGCCATGGTGGTATCCTCATATGGGGACTGTTTACGTGGGATGAAATGGGTCCCCTGGTACATCTACCATCGTCCCTCACCGGCGAACGATACAGGGACCTGCTGTCAGATCATGTGCACCCATTTCTGCACTTACAGCACCCTGCAGGAGACCTGTACCTACAGCAAGACAATGTACCAACCCACCACTCCTGAATTGTGGCCAAGTGGATGGATGAACACTCCACGGACATGAGGATGCTTGGCTGTCCCCCGAGGTTCCCTGACTTCAATCCTATTGAACACATCTGGGATGTTGTCGAGAGAGATATACGCGCCTTGGACCCTGCTCCGACCAATCTCCATGCATTGTAGGAGGCTGTGCAGCAGTCATGGATCAGTTTAGCTCCCCAATGCTTCCAGTGCCTTGTGGAGTCCATGCCACACCGCATTGCCGCCATCATCAAGACGAAAGGGGGGTGCTATCTGCTACTAGGCAGGTATCTCTAATTCAACTGCTCATGAGTGTATATATGCTGTTCAAAAATTGCAAAATAACTCTAAACTAATTTTATAAATACAGAAAATATCTTACTCGGATATAGTCTTTGGTAATGGCATTTTAATTAACATATTTTCCAACTGCTCATCTTCTTTTTTGTGTCTCTGAGTCTTACATGAAACAAACGGTAGTAAACTTTCTTCCCACCACTTCTGGTCTATTCTTGCTTTTCTAGTATAGGTTAACCACTTAGAAGAATATCTTTTTGTAACATCTTTGACATGACTGTTATTATCAAAAGCCAATACATAAGTAACAGGTTGAGCAACTTTTGATTCAATTTCATAAGGTTTGTCTATGAGGTTGTGAACACAGTCAACACAAATCCATGTTTCCGTTAATTTATGGTACGCTTCAAGCCAGTATTCACACTGTCCCTTTTGAATATCTGATATAGCTGGCACACTGTCCTCTGAATCTGGAGATAATACATTCCTATTTTGTTTTTTTGTGTGTTTTTTAGATGAATTAGTTTTGGTTACAGTTTCAGTAGAATGCCTCTGACGTTTTGAAAGCTGTTTCTGTGGAACATTCATAAAATCAGAATCACTTCCAGAATCGCTAGAATTACCCTTACTGTTATCAACAAGAAATTCCTCATCACTTTTGTCATTATCATCATCATCATTGATGGTATTAAGGTTCTTGAAGGATTGGGGCTTCGCAATTCTTTTTGGCCTTGAAGCATTAATGGTATTTTTATCTCCTATTTTTCGTTGCAATTTTTGTGGTCTTTTGTTATTCTTCCTGTTTTCTGCAGATTTTTCAGAAATCAGAATATCCAAATCCTCATTTTTCCTGTTACTTTCTAATTCTTTTAAACCATGATCACCTTTTTTTTCTATAATTTCAAGTTTTTCGTCATTATGTTTTGAGGTACCACATGATTTGATTCCTGTTTTATGTTTTGTAGCTTGCTTTTTTTTTCGATTTTTGCCCAGATTTTTTTCTTCATAATCACCTTTTTCTTTGAATATAACAGCATGATCTGACTCTTTATTCTGTGAAGATTTTCCATCTAGCTTTTCCTTTGCCAAAAGTAAGTTTTTTGGCTTAAGAGGTAGTGGATAAAGAGAAATACAAAGTCGGACATCTAAACCCAATGTTCTTCCAATAATAATAAGAATTAAATTGAGAAAACAAGCATTATATACTTTACATTCTTCAAATCCTTGTAAAAACCAGTTCAGTGATAAAGAAAATGGAACACTATTGTTATAAGTTTTCTCATATAGTATTAAGTTACGAAACCAAATGACAAGTTCCTCAAGATTATTTTTTGTGAGACACTGAGAGGAAAATTTTGAAATTTCAGGTGGAATAACAGAAAGAGCCAAGCATTTTAATAGTTCAGAGTTTAAAAAATTATTCAACTGTAACCCATGAGCCAGAAGACATAACAGATTAACTTTATGTATATTTAACTGAACATTTTTTTTAAAACGATTCAAGTGACGACGAATAACATCATTTATATCAAAAAGAGTTCTTTTCCGATTTTGTCTTACTGAAAAGGGAACATCAAGTGTGATTTCAACACCTTCTGAAGGAATCTCTGGTTTATAATCATTAAGGTTTGATTCCTCATTAATCTGTACTTCTTCCCATTCTGACTCACTGGCAGAGGAATTTTCTTTCTTAATTTCTACAAATTCTCCATATTCCGATTTGAGTTCAGGTAAATCAGTATTTTCTATTTTAGCAGGTGTTGTATCTACTACATCACAATCATTGCTTTTAATGTTAGAAGAAGAAGAATAAGTATATTTTTCTTGAACTGAAAAGTCACTACTATTGAAAGTAGTACTTGTGCAAGGATGTTCCATAAATGGAGGACAATCTTTAGTGTCACTTGCATTAAATGCTTCACTTTTTATTTCCTTAGACTTTTGAGAATTCATTTTAGCTTCACTTTTTATTTCCTTAGACTTTTGAGAATTCGTTTTAATAATCCTTCCTCTTCTTGTATTAAGCAGTTTCTTATCGACATTTTTCACCTTACCACCACAGACACTTTGTTTGAATTCATTTTCTTTTTTTGTTTGTACATGAGATGTTTTCTTCAATTTTGCTGGTGCTTTAGACTGTTTTGATCCTTTTCTCTGTCCACTTTTCTCTTCTTTGAAGCTTTTCTGAACAGATACATTGCAGGAACCTTTACTTTTTGTGATTTTGGATAGCTCATCTTCTTCCTGTGCTGTTTGCTTCCTCTTTCTTCTTGAAACCATGATCCTGAAATGAAGATGAATTTCTTTATTACTAATCAAGTAAATTCAAATAATTTTTTGGAAGCTATTAATAATAGCCTTTTATTATGATATCAGTAAGTCTGAAGAAAACAGAAAGTTTTCACTCAGAAAGAATTATACAAGACAAATTATATATATATATTCTTGCTTTAATCCTTTACCAAAGTGTGTGCAAAAAAAAAAAAAGTTTGTAGCAACTGATTGGAAATCAACAGTCTCATGTATGACTAATCCAGGCATGAAGATACTTTGGGCTTTTTTTTTTTTTTTTTATGTTGCTTCCACCCATGAAAAAGGATTTACCAATCTATAGTACATTATGTAGCATGGGTGATCCAAGGATTTTTTTTCTATTTTCATCAATTTCATATATGTATATATATATATATATATATATATTTTTTTTTTTTAATTTATTTTTTACATAGTCTAGCAACCCTGCTCTAGAGATCAAACATGAAAACTTTTTTAAGCCACATCAGGCATCCAATAACCAAGATGGTGGTCTCACACCAGGCAATGAAATTCATCTCCTACCTAGATACAATCACAAACATTCATGCCCACAGCAGGATTCAAAACAGCAGCCTGTTAGTTGGAGAGTGGGTATGCTAACCACTTGGCCGACCAGGCTGCCAAACTTTTTTTGTTTGCTCAAGCATTAGTAAAGGATTAAAAGAAAAATATAATTTTGCATATGTCATTAATCATTAAGTCTGATCACCAAATAATTATTTATTTAGTTGGACCAAGATATTACATGTTGCTTATAAACAGAGATGTATGCTATGCTTCTTTAATGAGGAAGTGATAGGAATAAGGGAAAAGAGGTGACAGCATTGACTGATTTGTCAAAATATTATCATTACCATCATCAAATTCCTGACATGTACCTGCAGGCACAAGATATTATTATTATTATTATTATTATTATATAAAGAGGGCGCTTTAGCAGCAAGCAGTCGCAAGCACGCTATTTCGATGCTCCCATATTTTAAGTTGCAAAGTAGATCTTTTCTTGTGAATTAAAATTTAAAGTACATCAGTGAACTCCGTTCTTCAAGACGAACATATAGATGTAAAAACTGTAAGTATCTGTTAAGTAATAAGTAAAATATAAGTATTCAAAGTTCGAAGTATACGTTGGTCAACTACGCGAGAAGAGAACAAAGGAGGACGCCATATTAGAAAATACAGCAAGATCGTCAAACAAGAAGTATGAAGTGCTACAAATGCCAAGAAGACCTAACGGGGAAGAAAACCACGTAACATGTAGGAACTGCCAAAGAAACATGCATTTTTTATGTTCAGGACTGTCCGAGACTACCTGGCAGCGAAAATCAAACAAGAATCGTGACGAGTGGAAGTGCCCCCATTGCAGAGATAACAAAGGAATGTCGCCTTCGACCGCAGGCGGAAAACAGCCAACGCAGAAAACAACCGCAGGCAGTAAACAGCTATCAACAACAGAGGGAATTAAAAACAAAGAAAACAACAACGGAAACCCAGGTGAGCCATCTTTAAATGCATTGCTAGAAAATAGATTACAAAACCTAAAAGACTGTTTAATCGATTTTGTTGGAGAACTATTTAAAAAACATACCGCACAAATTACAGAAAAATGTAACCAATACGAGGCATTTATTAAATTTAATAATGACTCGATAGAAGATATGTTACAGACCGTTAGAGAAATTAAAAACTGCGTCAAAGAGCTAACTGAAAGACAGCATAATTTAATTAAAGAGACAACGGACCTACGGCAAGAACTAAACTCTCTAAAGCAACAGTACGAGCTCTCAAACCAACAGCAGCACAAAAATGACCTCCTCATAAATGGTCTCCCAGAAATAGCTACGGAACCTCTAAGAGACACTGTAATACAACTAAGCCAAAAACTCGGCTCCCCCATTGAACCAAGAGACATCCAGTCAGTGCATCGGTTACCACAAAAAAGGAAAAGAGAAAATAATACCTGTCCTTCTCCCGTCGTAGTGCGACTCACCAACAGCCTAACAAAAACTACACTTATAAAAGCTAGCAGGATTAAAAATCCAGTAGTAAAGGATCTGAAAGGAGACCACGACAACACCCCAATATACTTGTCTGAATACCTTACTCCACACTATCAGAAAATATTCTACCAAGCAAGGAAAGTAAAAACAGAAAACAATTACCAGTTTATATGGATAAGAGACAGCAAAATATTCCTTAGAAAGACACAAGACTCAAAACCAATCGAAATAAAATCCGTAGATGACCTCAACAGGCTGTCACATTGAAAGGAATATTGACAACTCGTAAAGAAGGACCAGCACCCCAACCAACATGAATGCACACCATCAAGCAGACGTAATCACCCCGGAACATGATAATTGCCACATTCTGAAATCAATATCAGAATGGAAACAACTGACAATCCCCAAAAAAGGACTATCTATTCTCCACATCAACATCAGAAGCATTCAAAAATACTGGCTGACCCTGCAAGCTTATCTGAAGGAAGATATAGACGAAATAGACATTTTAATACTGACTGAAGTATCTACGACAAACGAAGAGGCATCCTCCTACCAAATGCCACACTTCCAACAACACAAACACTGCAGACAAACAAAACGAGGCGGTGGTATAATAATATTTACCAAACATAAACTAGAAGTAACAGAAATAAACTATAAATTAGAATACGCAGAAAACATATGCATCGAAATTAAAAACATCAAACAAGAAAACTCCCTGATATTAAACGCAATATACAGACCACCCAACTTAAGCACCACAAAATTCCTAGAAGAACTAAACAGATGGCTTTCAGCCACGAAAGTAGGCACCTCAAAATACTTGATAATAATAGGAGACATTAATATAAACATTAGGAACATAAATAACAACACAGAACAATACCTAGACCTATTATCGGCATATAACATAACCCCATCCATATAGTCGTATACACGAGAAGAGATAATCGGAAACACAACAACCTCAACCTGCATTGATCATATAAATATAAGGGCCCCTCCACACAGCAGCCGTCATAACATGCAAACTAGCAGACCATTATTTCACAGCATTGCAGTTACACACTGAACCAGAACCCATAAAAATCACTGAGACTACAAAACAGTATCATAGCATTGTAAACGAAGCAATAGTGAACGATGAAATCAGAAAAACAGACTGGATGCAGATAGCATCTTTAGACTCTGCTGAAGCTGTATATAATAATCTTAAACTTGCATTTAACAAAATATACAACAAAGCATTAACAAAAATAAAAATACGCCCCCAAACGAAACAAAATCCATGGATAACAGACAACATACTAACAGACATACAAAGAAAAGATGCCCTATGGAAACAACTTAAGAAGTCACCGAACAATATCGCTTTAAAAGCTGAATACAAAAGAAAACGGAATCTCCTAACAACCCAGATTCGAACGGCAAAAAGAAACTATTACAGCAACAAATTAACAACAGCACAGAATGACATAAAGGAAACCTGGCACCTGATTAATGAAATGCTGGGCAATATACACAGAACCACTGCCACAGAAACAATAAAACACAGCTTTGCCTGCGACCCCAAATCCCTTAAACAGTTGGCAAACAACTTTAATCAGCACTTCGTGAACTCTGTCCAAAAGCTACAAGAAACAACCTTTCCTCACACATACGAACATTCTCCACTAGGTCCACGAGCAACCCAGTCGATGTGGTTCCCCACAGTAACAAAAGAAGAACTATCACTGGCAATTCAACAAATTAATCCTAACAAAGGACCGGGGATAGACGGAATCAGACCAAAAGACATCAAGAAACACTCAACCGACCTACTTCCAGTTATACAAAAACTGTTAAATAAAATCTTCGAAACGGGACACATACCTGAAACACTGAAGACTGCACTAATCACACCCATACACAAACAGGGAAAAAGAAACATAATAAGTAATTACAGACCTATCGCCACGCTGCCTGTAATCAACCAAATCATGGAGCGCATTGTACATCAGAAACTCTCCACATACGTTGAAAAATTTCAAATCATACCCAAAACACAATATGGCTTTCAAAAAAATAAAGGAACAGCAACACTCCTGGAAGATTTCACAGATCTAATAAACGCTGCATTGGATAAAAACAGAATAACATTAGTGGTATTCATTGACCTAACAAAAGCATTTGACACACTAACACATAAAACCTTGTTAACGAAACTTACCCATATCGGAATTGGAGGTCGTCTACTCCAGTGGTTTAAAGCATACACGAAAAACAGAAAGCACATCACACGTATAGGATCAGCACACAGCAAAGAGGTACATGTAACCTGTGGAGTACCGCAAGGAGCTGTCCTATCTCCCATTCTATTTAACATATACACACACGACATAAGCCAACTCCCCCTAAAAAGTAAAATCTTCCAGTATGCAGACGACACGGCCATAGTATCCATTCACAACAATGCAAATATCGCTTACACAAATATGCAACACGACATCAATCAAATCACTAACTGGTTAACCGAAAACGGCATATATATAAACCCTGGAAAAACAAAGCTAATGATATTCAAAAACCCCCAAACCCTGCCCATAGAAACTAAATATCTCACTATCAAACATTCATCCTCCTATACACAAAGTGCAGAACCTAAAATCACAACCATCACACAGGTGAAAACAACACGCTACCTTGGACTTCACTTCGATGCAGATCAAAGTTGGAATAGCCATACAAACTACCTACATACCAAGCTTAGGATAATAGCAAGCAAACTATACAGATTAAAAGACATTGCCCCAACCCACATAAAAATACTAATCTATAAAGCATTATGTGAAAACATTTTAAGATATGCAATCACATCATACGCATTCTGCGCAGACTACAGACTTAACAGGCTACAATGGTTGCAAGATAAAATGATAAAACTGATATTCTGGGAACAACCCACTCTTATGCAGGAAGCATGGACAAAACACAAAATATTTAAGGTGAAACACTTACGCCACTACACAGTCATGTTAAAACACTACTACAGCCCAACATATAGAGTAACCAGAACAACATATCAAATAACAAGACCACAGTCAACAAACTACATAACATATAAGTACAACAATCACTACGGCAAAGCCACCCGAAACTTCTACGTACCTGACATGATAAACAAACTGCCGTTCGACAACAGAAACCTAGGAACATACAGAGAGCTGAAACAGGCACTATATAAATATTATAGCGAGAATGAAAATTAGAGCAATTCCTGTTTCTCTCTCCCCCACCACACATACACACACACACACAAAACCACGACAACCCCCCCTCTCAAAAAACTACCACTACAAGAACACAAAGAAACAAACACACCATGTCTAAATCCAACCCTATTTGCACAAAAAAAAAAAAAGTTAAACTGTAATAGCAGTCAAAGTCTTTCAAACACGTACCAACAAACAGTAAAATCAACACCTGGCTTGTGACCACCATAGGAACACAACCATGAAACCACCACCCTGTGTCATCTATTATCTTCCTCAGATAAGCTCTGCTAAGCTTCGAGGAAGAAAATTACTAACTTGCAAGTATCTGTTATACACACTTGTAATGCGTTATAAATATTATATACATATAATTACTACAGCAACTATGTATGCAATTCATCTGAGACATAAAAAAAAAAATTAAAAAAAAAATAATAATAATAAAAAAATTCTGTATAATCCTTATTGTAAATACTGTAAATATTATAATTGTATGTAACTTATACTGAGACAATAAAATGTAAAAAAAAAAAAATATTATTATTATTATTGAATTATGTGTGTATGCTGCATTACTGCATTGTATCGTGAATTGTGTGCACATTGGTGCCAATCCATATTTAGCTAGTTTAAAAAAAAATGTATATTCATATTTATAAAATGTACTCTGCATTTTGTATATCGAATTTTTGTACTGTACAGAAAAGATAATATGTTTTTCATTGTGTATGTGCAAATACTCTGTGTGATAGTAAACCTTATCATTTGCATTGTAAAAACAAATAAGTCGTTTATAAAAAAAAAAAAAAAAAAAAAAAAAAATTATTATTATTATTATTATTATTATATTCTAAATTCAAAAATTCTGTATAAACCTTATTGTAAATATTGTAAATATTATTATTGTATGTAATTTATACTGAGACATAATAAAATGTTTAAAAAAAATTAAAAATAAAAAAAAATTATTATTAAGGGTGCTTTAGCAGCCCTTAATTAATAATAATAACCAGTCGCAAGCACGCTATTTTGATGCTCCTATATTTTAAGTTGCAAAGTAGATTTACTCTTGTGAATTAAATTTTAAAGTACATCAGTGAACTCCGTTTCTTCAAGACGAACATATAGATTTAAAAACTGTAAGTATCTGTTAAGTAATAAGTAAAATATAAGTATTCAAATTTCGAAGTATACGTTGGTCAAATACGCGAGAAGAGAACAAAGGAGGACGCCATATTAGAAAATACAGCAAGATCGTTAAACAAGAAGTATGAAGTGCTACAAATGCCAAGAAGTCCTAACGGGAGAAGAAAACCACGTAACATGTAGGAACTGCCAAAGAAACATGCATTTTTTATGTTCAGGATTGCCCGAGACTACCTGGCAGCGAAAACCAAACAAGAATCGTGACGAATGGAAGTGTCCCCATTGCAGAGATAACAAAGGAACGTTGCCTTCGACCGCAGGCGGAAAACAGCCAACGCAGAAAACAACCGCAGGCAGTAAACAACTATCAACAACAGAGGGAATTAAAAACAAAGAAAACAACAACGGAAACCCAGTTGAGCCATCTTTAAATGCATTACTAGAAAATAGATTACAAAACCTAAAAGACTGTTTAATCGATTTTGTTGGAGAACTATTTAAAAAACATACTGCACAAATTACAGAAAAATTTAACCAATACGAGGCATTTATTAAATTTAATAATGACTCGATAGAAGATATGTTACAGACCGTTAGAGAAATTAAAAACTGTGTCAAAGAGCTAACTGAAAGACAGCATAATTTAATTAAAGAGACAACGGACCTACGGCAAGAATTAAACTCTCTAAAGCAACAGTACGAGCTCTCAGCAGCACAAAAATGACCTCCTCATAAATGGTCTCCCAGAAATATCTACGGAACCTCTAAGAGACACTGTAATACAACTAAGCCAAAAACTCGGCTCCCCCATTGAACCAAGAGACATCCAGTCAGTGCATCGGTTACCACAAAAAAGGAAAAGAGAAAATAATAATCGTCCTTCTCCCGTCGTAGTGCGACTCACCAACAGCCTAACGAAAAACTATACTTATAAAAGCTAGCAAGATTAAAAATCCAGTAGTAAAGGATCTGAAAGGAGACCACAACAACACCCCAATATACTTGTCAGAATACCTTACTCCACACTATCAGAAAATATTCTACCAAGCAAAGGAAAGTAAAAACAGAAAACAATTACCAGTTTATATGGATAAGAGATAGCAAAATATTCCTTAGAAAGGCACAAGATGCAAAACCAATCGAAATAAAATCCGTAGATAACCTCAACAGGCTGTCACATAGAAAGGAATATTGACAACTCGTAAAGAAGGAACAGCACACCAACCAACATGAATGCACACCATCAAGCAGACGTAATCACCCCGGAACATGATAATTGCCACATTCTGAAATCAATATCAGAATGGAAACAACTGACAATCCCCAAAAAAGGACTATCTATTCTCCACATCAACATCAGAAGCATTCAAAAATACTGGCTGACCCTGCAAGCTTATCTGAAGGAAGATATAGACGAAATAGACATTTTAATACTGACTGAAGTATCTACGACAAACGAAGAGGCATCCTCCTACCAAATGCCACACTTCCAACAACACAAACACTGCAGACAAACAAAACGAGGCGGTGGTATAATAATATTTACCAAACATAAACTAGAAGTAACAGAAATAAACTATAAATTAGAATACGCAGAAAACATATGCATCGAAATTAAAAACATCAAACAAGAAAACTCCCTGATATTAAACGCAATATACAGACCACCCAACTTAAGCACCACAAAATTCCTAGAAGAACTAAACAGATGGCTTTCAGCCACGAAAGTAGGCACCTCAAAATACTTGATAATAATAGGAGACATTAATATAAACATTAGGAACATAAATAACAACACAGAACAATACCTAGACCTATTATCGGCATATAACATAACCCCATCCATACAGTCGTATACACGAGAAGAGATAATCGGAAACACAACAACCTCAACCTGCATTGATCATATAAATATAAGGGCCCCTCCAAACAGCCACACAGCAGCCGTCATAACATGCAAACTAGCAGACCATTATTTCACAGCATTGCAGTTACACACTGAACCAGAACCCATAAAAATCACTGAGACTACAAAACAGTATCATAGCATTGTAAACGAAGCAATAGTGAACGATGAAATCAGAAAAACAGACTGGATGCAGATAGCATCTTTAGACTCTGCTGAAGCTGTATATAATAATCTTAAACTTGCATTTAACAAAATATACAACAAAGCATTAACAAAAATAAAAATACGCCCCCAAACGAAACAAAATCCATGGATAACAGACAACATACTAACAGACATACAAAGAAAAGATGCCCTATGGAAACAACTTAAGAAGTCACCGAACAATATCGCTTTAAAAGCTGAATACAAAAGAAAACGGAATCTCCTAACAACCCAGATTCGAACGGCAAAAAGAAACTATTACAGCAACAAATTAACAACAGCACAGAATGACATAAAGGAAACCTGGCACCTGATTAATGAAATGCTGGACAATATACACAGAACCACTGCCACAGAAACAATAAAACACAGCTTTGCCTGCGACCCCAAATCCCTTAAACAGTTGGCAAACAACTTTAATCAGCACTTCGTGAACTCTGTCCAAAAGCTACAAGAAACAACCTTTCCTCACACATACGAACATTCTCCACTAGGTCCACGAGCAACCCAGTCGATGTGGTTCCCCACAGTAACAAAAGAAGAACTATCACTGGCAATTCAACAAATTAATCCTAACAAAGGACCGGGGATAGACGGAATCAGACCAAAAGACATCAAGAAACACTCAACCGACCTACTTCCAGTTATACAAAAACTGTTAAATAAAATCTTCGAAACTGGACACATACCTGAAACACTGAAGACTGCACTAATCACACCCATACACAAACAGGGAAAAAGAAACATAATAAGTAATTACAGACCTATCGCCACGCTGCCTGTAATCAACCAAATCATGGAGCGCATTGTACATCAGAAACTCTCCACATACGTTGAAAAATTTCAAATCATACCCAAAACACAATATGGCTTTCAAAAAAATAAAGGAACAGCAACACTCCTGGAAGACTTCACAGATCTAATAAACGCTGCATTGGATAAAAACAGAATAACATTAGTGGTATTCATTGACCTAACAAAAGCATTTGACACACTAACACATAAAACCTTGTTAACGAAACTTACCCATATCGGAATTGGAGGTCATCTACTCCAGTGGTTTAAAGCATACACGAAAAACAGAAAGCACATCACACGTATAGGATCAGCACACAGCAAAGAGGTACATGTAACCTGTGGAGTACCGCAAGGAGCTGTCCTATCTCCCATTCTATTTAACATATACACACACGACATAAGCCAACTCCCCCTAAAAAGTAAAATCTTCCAGTATGCAGACGACACGGCCATAGTATCCATTCACAACAATGCAAATATCGCTTACACAAATATGCAACACGACATCAATCAAATCACTAACTGGTTAACCGAAAACGGCATATATATAAACCCTGGAAAAACAAAGCTAATGATATTCAAAAACCCCCAAACCCTGCCCATAGAAACTAAATATCTCACTATCAAACATTCATCCTCCTATACACAAAGTGCAGAACCTAAAATCACAACCATCACACAGGTGAAAACAACACGCTACCTTGGACTTCACTTCGATGCAGATCAAAGTTGGAATAGCCATACAAACTACCTACATACCAAGCTTAGGATAATAGCAAGCAAACTATACAGATTAAAAGACATTGCCCCAACCCACATAAAAATACTAATCTATAAAGCATTATGTGAAAACATTTTAAGATATGCAATCACATCATACGCATTCTGCGCAGACTACAGACTTAACAGGCTACAATGGTTGCAAGATAAAATGATAAAACTGATATTCTGGGAACAACCCACTCTTATGCAGGAAGCATGGACAAAACACAAAATATTTAAGGTGAAACACTTACGCCACTACACAGTCATGTTAAAACACTACTACAGCCCAACATATAGAGTAACCAGAACAACATATCAAATAACAAGACCACAGTCAACAAACTACATAACATATAAGTACAACAATCACTACGGCAAAGCCACCCGAAACTTCTACGTACCTGACATGATAAACAAATTGCCGTTCGACAACAGAAACCTAGGAACATACAGAGAGCTGAAACAGGCACTATATAAATATTATAGCGAGAATGAAAATTAGAGCAATTCCTGTTTCTCTCTCCCCCACCACACATACACAAACCACGACAACCCCCCCTCTCAAAAAACTACCACTACAAGAACACAAAGAAACAAACACACCATGTCTAAATCCAACCCTATTTGCACAAAAAAAAAAAAAAAAAGTTAAACTGTAATAGCAGTCAAAGTCTTTCAAACACGTACCAACAAACAGTAAAATCAACACCTGGCTTGTGACCACCATAGGAACACAACCATGAAACCACCACCCTCTGTCATCTATTATCTTCCTCAGATAAGCTCTGCTAAGCTTCGAGGAAGAAAATTACTAACTTGCAAGTATCTGTTATACACACTTGTAATGCGTTATAAATATTATATACATATAATTACTACAGCAACTATGTATGCAATTCATATGAGACATAAAAAAAAAAA
Source organism: Typopeltis vanoorti (assembly GCF_054136105.1). Classification (NCBI taxonomy): domain Eukaryota; kingdom Metazoa; phylum Arthropoda; class Arachnida; order Uropygi; family Thelyphonidae; genus Typopeltis; species Typopeltis vanoorti. The sequence continues at coordinate 133,401,419 of NC_143554.1, read as the reverse complement.
AAAAAAAAAAAAAAAAAAAAAAAAAAAAAAATTCTGTATAATCCTTATTGTAAATACTGTAAATATTATTATTGTATGTAACTTATACTGAGACAATAAAAAAAAAAAAAAAAAAAAAAAAAAAAAAATTCTGTATAATCCTTATTGTAAATACTGTAAATATTATTATTGTATGTAACTTATACTGAGACAATAAAAAAAAAAAAAAGAAAAAAAAGATAACTATTGTATATATGTATGTGTAAATATTTTAGCAGTAAACAAAAATATTATTTATTTAAAAAAAAAATTATTATAATTTAAAAATATTAATAACTCGCCAGTATTTGTTATTCACAATTGTAATGTATTATAAATACTATGTATATATATATATATATACGTGTATATAAAACCATTGTTGTATCTATGTATGTAATTTATCTGAGACAATAAAATGTTTAAAAAAAAAAAATTATTATACAGTATCTCCATGGAGTCAGAAGATTCATTGTGGGAGATCCATTTATTCACACACTAACCATCATTCACACAGCACCTATCATACTTCTCCTTAAACTCATTCACTGTGAAGCACCCACAACCACTTCTGGCAACCCATTCATCCAAGCATAAAATCTAGCCCTAACACCCTTGCTAAATGTGAGCTCTTGTTTTCTCTCTTCTTGCCATATACTGAAAAAGGTCTTCAGTGTTAATCCTATAGAATTCTTTAATAACTTAAATGCTTCTATTGTCTCCTCTTTTTCGTCTATCAGCTAATTTTTGAAGCCTACAGACCATCAATCTATTCTCATAAGGAGCATTCCACAGACCTGCCACAATCTTGGTCACTCGCCTCTGGATCCTCTCCACAACTTCATCACCACAAAATCTGGGAATCCAGATCTGTTTGCAGTAGTTCAGATGTAGCCTTATTAGAACCTTATAAAGCGGAGTAATAACCTCTCTATCCCTTCTTGTTCGTGTGTGTGTTCTTTAACAACCCCATGATCTGATGGGCTGTTTTGATTACCTTTGCAATATGCCCTCTCTTAACTTCAACTCCCTGTCTACAATCACATCCAAGTCCCTGACCTCATCAGTTTCATGCAGTTCAGTTCCATCAATATAGTATACAGCTTCTGATTGGTTTCCAAAGCACATCACCTTACACTTGGCCACATTAAACTGGCAGCCATTTACCTTTGCCCATATTGCTAGTCTGTTTAAGTGTTCATACAGGATCTCATAACCTTCATCTACCATTGCTCTTCCCACTTTAGCATTGTCAGCAAACAACTAAATATTTCCTCTCAAATAATTTCCTATATCATTGATATACAAATTGAACAACAGAGGACCAATTACTGAGCTCTGTGGTATACCACTGGTCATTTGCTTTCTCCTGAACTCAACTCCTCCATAAACCTCTGATATCCATCAACCTCTAGATTCATAATCATATACACATTTGCTCCAATTCATGCAATAGAGTTCTATGTGGAATCTTGTCAAATGCTTTTGCAAAGTCCAGCAATATCACTGAAAAGCCATTTCCCATATTCAACACCATTATCAGTTGATCTTAAAAAGTAAATTACTACGACAAGACCTACCCTTTGCAAAAACATGTTGTCCCTTATACAGTATCATACTCCTATCCACTCAGTCCTGAATTCAATCTTTTGCCAATTTCTCGAATATAACCACCACTCCTGAGATGCTGATTGGCTTATAATCTGCTACTTCTATTTTGGCGCCTCCCTAATGCAACTGGACTATTTTGCCTTCTTTTCACTCCACTGGCACCTTCCCAGTACTGAGGCTTAAATTAAACAGCTTGGTCAGAGGAGCTGATAATTCCCTTGCACATTCTCCCCACATTGTCCCCCTCCATTACATATTGCCTCAGATAATTATATCTCAGAAGCTGTATAAATTCCATTTCATTCCCTGCCTGTGCTTTTCCTCTTCCCAATCTATGTCTCCATTGCTGAAATCCCACAAACTAATTACTTGACCTGTACTCATCATGCTAATTTGCAAGTGCATGTCATCTACATTCTCCCATATACCCCCGGATTATAGCAGAAGCCAATTATATATTTAGTCCTGTTGGCCTCTATCTCACACCAGATAGCATAAAATGAATTCTTGTTCCCGTGATGAACTTTTATTCTTTTTGGCTTTAATTCCTCTGCTATTATTAGTAAAAACCCTTTCCCCCATCCTGTTCCTTCTGTCCTCTCTGAAGAAACAACATCCTTTGCATTCTGTTCCTATGAGACCATATCATCCTAGGTCAACCACATCTTACTAATGCCTATAATTTTTGACCAAGTTGTTCCACATACTTCTGGCATTAGTATATATAAATTGCACTACCCCTTGATTGGTATTGCTAGTATCAATACCTACCTTACACCTTGTGTTACTTAGCTGACTAAAGTTAACCTGTGGCGCTACACTTTGCATCATGTGATCACCCTCCCACTTACTAACTTCTAGGTTGCCTGGACTCATTATGACAATGCTACATGAAAAGTTACATCATAAAAATAAAGTGATTGAATGAAGATGACATACTGACAAGGATAAAGTATCAAGAATATTCTTTCCAGGAGGAGAGGAAGTGATTTTAATATCACCATATTTATGCCTACTGAATGAAAAATAAGCAAAATATAGTGATAATGACAGTGATCTGGAATGAAAATAACATTAACATAACATGTATTGATTTGAATAAGCTAGATAGATGGGCAAATGAATGGGGGTTTCAGTTTAATGCAGCAAAATGTAAGGTCTTGAGGTTTGGGAAACATCGATGGGATGCTGCATACTCTATGGGAGGAGTTATACTGGAGGAAGTAGGGGAGACAACAGATCTGGGGTTGATGATTGATAGAAACCTGAAATTTAGAGGACATATTACAAAGGTGGTGAAGGTAACACAGAGGATTGCTGCAATTATGAGGACACTGACCTGCAGAGATAAAAGGGTTATCATTCCGTTGTATAAGTCTCTGATCAGACCACACTTAGACTTGGTCCCCAGGATTTGAAGAGGATAAATTAACTGTGGAAAGGGTACAAAGGCTATTGTACAAAGATGGTTTCAGGATTGTACAATATTAGTTATGAGGATCGGCTGAGGGAATGTGGACTGCAGAGTTTGGTGGATAGAAGGAGAGGTGATATGATTGAGACTTTTAAACTGTTAAGAGGTTGTTATAGGGGTGACACTGGGGAGTTCTTTTGCTTGGTTGAACAGTGGGAAGAAGTGATGACAAGAGGCCATCCCTGGAAGTTACGAAAGGAAACTGTGAGCAAGAGGGTGAGGAGTGGTTTCTTTGCATGGAGGATGGTTGAACCGTGGAATGCATTGCTTGATGGAGTGGCGAGAGCGAGAACGGTCAATGAGTTTAAGGAGTGGTATGATAGACTTTGTGTTTCTTGGGGGGGGGGACCTCCCCTCGATGAGTCTTGACAGACTTTATGTTCTTAGGAAGGACCTCCCACGATGAGTCTTTTGACTCCATGGAGGCCTGAATAATAATAATAATAATAATGTAGTAGTTTTCAATCTGGTATCAGAGGTTGCAGAACCTACAGCTCATTAGTGAAGTGGCCAGTGGTCATGAGAGAAAGAATCAATATTATTTCTGAATGACTCAAGGTTACAATTCTTGAGAAACATGGCAAGAAACTTCATAAAGAAGACTAAAGATGAGGTAAAGCAGATATGGATTAGTGGTTGAAATGTAAATGGTGATGGGTAGGTGCTGATCATGTTATTATAAGCTTAGCAGGAAAAGGAGGAATGATAGATGCTAGTTCAGTGGATGAACACTCACATGAAGTATCTGTAAAAAAAAATACATATAACAAAAACAAATCTGTAAGACAGCAGTTAGAATGTAGAATGTCATTAAAAGAAAGGAAGATTTTTAGTGCACACCCCAATTATGAAAACAGTATTCTAAGTTTGAGTGGATTTGATATTTGTAGAGAGGCAGTAAAGTAACACTGTCAGAAGAAAAGGACACAGTTTCAGAAGCAATGTCAAACATCAGGAAAGGCTAGAGGTAGAAATCAGCCCAAGAAAAAATATCTGATCCTTTTTTTTTTTTTGATGAGCTGGGCATTATCAAAGGTAAGGGGAAGTGAACTGAGATTTTTTTTTTTTTTTTTGTGAGAACGATATTGAATGTGTTTTGTTAGCAGTGAAGATGCCCAAATATGTCCCCACCATACTGAAGAATAGTATGCAAACTGGCATTGAAGGCAGTGGATGTAGATCTTGCAGTTTCATGGTTCATCAACAAAACTATACATTGAGTTTGAAGTCACAATCCATGAGTGAGAGGTAATATATGTACAGGGAAAAGGTGGGACACTGCTGCAATGGTAGAGAAATATGATAAGGAAAAGCAATTTGGTGCCAACACAGTGAATGACTAGAGTGAAAAATTACTATATAAATTACAAAGGGAAAATGAAGGTCATAGGATGGCAATTTTGCTGAGCAGCTCTATGCCAAACTCAATCAAATACCTTGGAAATGTCAAGAGAAGCAGCACAGGTTTCTCATAACCTTCCCACGGCATGTGTCCAGAGATAGGTGATGAAGGCAGGAGGTCTGATGTGGTCAAGAGTGGAAGAATCCATTGGTCACTGATTAAATGGTAGCCCTCCATAGTGAAGAATTTGATTCTTAATGATGTTCTCTATTACGTTAGCAGCAAGAATAAATGGGGGTGATACCTGGATGGCAGACTCTTATGAAATGTTTTTGGAATGACCTAAACACACGCTTCTATATTTATTGTAGGGCAGATGATAAATGAGCATAAAAGAGTGTATGAATGATATAGATCAGGTGTTATTTCTGAAGTGCAACTTTTAAAGTACAGCTGGTAAAAATACCATCAGGACTTTCTGACAAAAAGTCACAAGATTCATGTGATATGGCTGGTGGAATTTACTTGGGTTATCTATTAATGAATGTTTTCTTCAGGATTTGCCAGTGAAACTCCAAGGTTTGATTCCTGTTCTCAAACTCTTTAATTTTTTATTCAATAATGTTTGTGTATTTTAGTCTACAGTTTGCATTTGAGAGCTGCTCAACTTTTAATCGCTTTAAAACTTTCTTACATGGTCTTCTTTTCAATATGAAATTCAATTTTATTCTGCTCAAGACTAAATGGTGATCACATCCAATTTCAAATCACCTGTGTCCTGCACCAGGGAGAAAACATCACTATTGACAATAATATAGTCAATGAGACTTTTTTCATTCCTTGCCTCTTCTGTCCATGTGAGTTTATGAACATTTTTATGTTGAAACATTATGTTAGTAATAACCAATCCATGTCCTGAACAGAAATCCAACAGGTATTTGCCATTATTATTAGCTTTGCTCTTATTTCTTCAATTTTTCCCAAAATATTATTGTATGTCTCACAATAATTTCCTACTCTCTGCTATTTAGATCCCCAACAAGGACCAACTTTTCCCTTTTTATTTTGTCAGTTGCTTTCTCTAAAGCAGAGTTTCTCAACGTTTTTTGGATTATGTCCCACCTCAATGTCTCAAAGATTTTGGTGCCCCCCCCTAGCATAATAGTCAGCCAAGTTCTGAAAAAGTATAATATAAATATGTATAAATATGTGCATGTACATTTTCTAATTCCCCTCAAAAAATATTCAAATTTCCCCCCCCTGTGGGGCATACACCCCCACATTGAGAAACATTGCTCTAAAGCCTAAAAAATTCCTCCACTTTCACCTTAGTAGAACTTTCTGTGGGACGATAAGCATAAAGTCTCACTGTCCAGTTCCCCATTCTGATATATGAACACATTACTTGATATTGCCTGCCATTCAAGATTAGCCTCATATTTAGTGTTGAATACTATAGCTACTACTTCTTTTCCTTAATTATCATTGCTTGAATATCACATTTTGTATTTATTACTCAGAAAGATCTCACCAGTTTTGTCTTTTTTCTTTCAGTCACTCCTACTATGTCGATCTGATACTTATCCAATTCCTCAACTAGCTCCATTTCTTTGCCATTCAGGCGTCTTATGTTGATAGTACTGATCTTGAGCTCTGGTGATGTTGAGTTGGGGAGTGGCAAACACAAAGGGGTCCTTGTTTAACTGGGCAACACCCCAGCCAGCATGAAATTCTGTCATGTTGTACCATCATTTTATATTGTGGTTTAAGTCAATAAGAATACAATTTGGTCGGCTAAATCCCAAATTGCCAGTCCATCCTCGTTCGATAAGTATTCAGGTAGATACCTAACAGGGTGCACCACAACAAGGTGAGGATTGGACATTAGGTCAGAAGCCCTGGCCGGTTCTCCACATTCCTTTAAAGGCTATGTAGAGGTCTCCTCTCAGTTATACAGCTTTGACCCTTAAGCACCCCTGAGATGTGGATGAGCAATGCAAAAAAAAAAAAAAAACATCACATATAGAAAAGACATTACTTTGAAAAGAAGACATTCAAATCTGAGGATATCTAAAATACTACTGAAAAATGTAAGTAGTCTCAATACTTTTCAAACATTCCTTGTATTTTGTAACATGACCTGTGAAAGGAAGAAAAAATATATAATGTGATTTTTGTGGATTAAGCCCAAAAGATTTTAACAGAATCCCAGATAAGTTACTATCAAAATTAAGGGAAATGGAAATGAATAAGATAATGGCTGATTAGCTAGAAAACTGACTGAGAAAAATCAATGAACTATCAGAGAGATGAAGGGTTGAATGAATCGGTAATCTATATATTATACAAAGAGAAGCATTATAGAGTGTGACCTGGGTGTGACATCTCTTCAAAGGGATTTGAACAGACCAGTGACTGACAGTTGGGAAGACACCTATGTCCACAGTTCCAAGGCAAGCTTCTGCAATTTGAACTGAATACATGGAACACTGTGTACTGGATGAAATGAAAGAGAAAATGGACCTGCAGATGATGGTGAATAGAAGGCTGAAGTTCTGAGAACAAATAACAGAAACACTAAAGAATGAGAGATGATACACAATAATGGCATTAAAACTAGTCAACTGGAATGTTTTATATGTTAACATTTTAGTCATGTTAATTGGAATGTTAATATACTAACTAGGACGTTAACATATAAAACAACTCTTAATCTTTATACAGTCCCATGACTATGGTGGCTTGCATCTTGCAGATTATGGTTTGAATACTTGTCGCAAAATCCATTAGAACAGGGGTTCACCTTTTCCAGTGGCATACCACTATATTTAATTCAAGATATTAGATGTACCAGTAAGGCAGTGGCTGATGTACCACCAGTGGTACATGAGCATACAATAGGTTGAGAAGCCTGCATTAGAAGAAAAGTTGCCTTACTTTGAAGTAGTAAATATACATATGAGACTCTTTCATGAATCTGTCTTGCCCTAAAACATTATTCCAACAGTAATAAATTTAAAAGCATAAAACTGTCTTACATCTAGCAAACTTTCATCCTTAGACCTTCAAGCTCAACAGAAAAGAACACCCAATCATGCTTGCAACAGGTGACTTATTTTAGAATGTTAGGCTTTCATTTTTATTATCCCCCCCCCATTACAGAAATTATGAGCCATCCAGTGCCAAAGGCATCTATAAAAGATCAGTAAAAGGAGGACATGTGGGGGTCTTTGGAAGCCAGTATAATTAACACTTCAGGTAACCTCAAATGATATAACTTTACCATGTTTTATTAACATCAGAAATATTCACACCCGTATGTAAATTACTAATATTATTAATATTCGTGTTGTTATGGACATTTATCCATTATATCTTTACCATGGGCAAAAACTGTATAAACACTTGACACAATAGACTGAACACAATTCAAATCAGTGATCAGCGTAGAGTATTGATACATTCTACACAACAGACTGCAGTTTTTTTTTGTTTTGTTTTTTTAAATATAGAAATACACTTTCAATGAACAAGAATGAAAATACTATACATCAATGGTTTCCAAACTCTTTTTATAGTCCATTAAACAAAATTTGAGCCAAAGAGCACCTACTCGGCATTTCAGTCAATAACCATAGATTTATAACATAATATTAAACAAAACATTTGCAAAAACATAGTAATATATTTGTAGAAATAAAGTCTTTCATTTAAAAAAAAAAAAAAGAAAGAAATCTGCCAGCACAAATTTACGTAGTCTTGCCATAAATACTGTTACAACTTCTGGCTGCCCACAGAATTGCATGAACCAGTTTCTGTTAATGGCACTGTGTTCAGCCAACATTTACATGTTTATCAGTAGAGAGAGAGAGAGTTGTCTAGCTATACATGCAGTGGGGAGATTATAAGAACCGTTTAGCTGTAATAGCACCTCGCACAGTTGGAATGCAGCCACCTGTTATTTTCAACATTCTAAACACACTTGAGATAAGTAGGATGTTTGTGCATCAAACTATTAAAAGTTATAACAATACAAAAAAGAATCTGACCATTAAAGAACAAGTTGACCATGCAGCGTTAGGGCACATCAGCTTGTGAGGGCAATGAAGGCATGCCACAGCTGTAAATCTGTGAGAATACAGAAAGTGATGTTGCAAGAGATGAACGTTTTGCAGACAGTACTGTCATGTGTGCTAATTGATGATCTGGGGATGAGAGTTTATCGTTTTTCTACTGGGGTGCTTAAGGGTCAAAGCGGTATAACTGAGAGGAGACCTCCAAATAGCCTTTAAAGGAATGCGGAGAACCGACCAGGGCTTCTGACCTAATGTCCAATCCTCACCTTCTCGTGGTGCAGCCTGTTGGGTATCTACTTTGATACTGAACGAACGAGGATGGGCTGGCAATTTGGGATTTAGCCGACCAAATTGTATTCTTACTGGTTAAACCAAAATAAAAAATGATTGTACAACATGACAAAATTTCATATCGGCTGGGGCGTCGCCCGGTTAAACAAGGCCCCCGTTGTTTTCGCCAGGGAACCAGGGCGAACAGCGAAAAGTCAGCTACTGGAACAAATCTGAAAACAAACCCCAACTCAACATCACCAGAGTTAAAGATCGGTACTATCAACGTAAGAAGCCTGAATGGCAAAGAAATGGAGCTAGCTGAGGAATTAGATAAGTACCAGATCGACATAATAGGGGTGACTGAAACAAAAAAGACCAAAACTGGTGAGATCTTTCTGAGCAATAAATACAAAATGTTATATTCAGGCAATGACAATCAAGGAAAAGAAGGAGTAGCCATAGTATTCAATAAAAAATACGAGGCCAATCTTCTTGAATGGCAGTCAGTCTCAAGTAGAGTAATGTGGGCAAATATGAGAATGGGGAACTGGACAATGAGACTTATTTGTGCCTATGGTCCCACAGAAGGTTCTACTAAGGTAAAAGTGGAGGAATTTTTTTACGCTCTAGAAAAAGCAATTGACACAATAAAAAAGGAAAAGTTGGTCCTTGTTGGGGATCTAAATAGCAGAGTAGGAAATGATTGTGAGACATACAAAAATATTTTGGGAAAATTTGGAGAAAAGAGCAAAGCTAATAATAATGGCAAATATCTGTTGGATTTCTGCTCAGGACATGGACTGGTTATTACTAACACCATGTTCCAACATAAAAATGTGCACAAATTCACATGGAGAGAAGAGGCTAGGAATAAGAAGTCTCATTGACTACGTTATTGTTGATAGTGATGTTTTCTCCCTGGTGCAGGACACCAGAGTGTACAGAGGATTTGAAATTGGAAGTGATCACTATTTAGTCTTGAGCAGGATAAAATTGAATTTCATATTGAAAAGAATAACATGTAAGAAAGTTTTAAAGCGAATAAAAGTTGAGCAGCTCTCAGATGTGAACCGTAGACTAAAATACACAAAGATTATTGGAAAGAAAATGAAATAGCTTGAGAACAGGAATCAAACCTTGGAGATTCAGTGGCAAATTCTGAAGAAAACACTGATTGATTCTGCCAGAGAGGCATGTGGTGAGGTTGTGTGCAAGGATAAAAAAATCAGAACTCCCTGGTGGACACAGAAAGTTAAAGAGGCAGTGCAGGAAAAGAAGAAAGCATATCAAAAGTTCCTGGCAAACAAGTCAGCTTTTACTCTTACAGAATATAGAGACAAATGTAAGAAAGCTAAACAGTGTGTAAAACTAGCTAAACAAAAGTCATGGGAGGACTTTGGAAAGAATATAGAAAATAAATATCAAGAAGGTGGCAAAATATTCTGGAGGTTGTTGAAGAAGCTTGGAGGAAAGAGTGCTGTAAAAGGAGTTAGAGATGATAAAGGTGACACGAAAACTGAAGAAAAAGATGTCCTTGAAGTATGGAGTAATTACTTTGAAAAACTGCTAGAAACAAGCAGTGATGACAGCACAGTGATAAAAAACACTGACCAGGCATGCAGGCAGAAATACATATCCATACTTGAAGTAGAAAAAGCCATCAAAGGCTTGAAATGTGGAAAGGCAGCAGGAGTAGATGATATTCGACCAGAATTGCTTTAGTATGGTGGTATAAAAGTCTTACAGTGGCTGCACTGCATAGTTCAGAAAGCCTGGACAGAGGGACGAATTCCCGATGATTGGAGTAGAGCTCTCATAGTACCCATGTATAAAAAGGGAAATAAAACTGCATGTGAGAATTACAGAGGTGTTTCCCTACTGAGTGTTCCTGGCAATATCTATGCAAATATACCTGAGAAACGGTTAAGAATTGTGGAAGAAAAGCTGGATTCAGGCCAAATAGAGGCTGTCAGGATCAGATCTTCACTTTACGACAAATAGTCGAGAAAGCAAGGGAATATAACAAAGATCTGTAAGTTTTGTCGATTTGGAAAAGGCATATGACAAGGTGCCAAGAGAGCAGCTATTCAATACGCTGCAGTTATATGGTGTCAATGGGGCATTATATCAAGCAATACTTAGTCTTTATTTGAGTTGTAAGTCAGCAGTTAGAATTGAAGGAAGTACAGGAAGATGGTTTAATGTTAAATCTGGTGTGAGACAAGGATGTACATTATCCCCTCTGTTATTCATTATCTATATGGATCACATTATGAAGGAAAGTGGTATTAAACATGATATCAAAATTGGAGATGTTAATGTCAGCTCTTTGCTTTATGCGGATGATGTTATACTTCTAAATAAATCTGCTACAAGTCTGCAAGATTCTCTGACTAAATTGAATAGCTGTTGTAATAGATATGGTATGAAGGTCAGCAATAAAAAGACAAAGGCAATGAAAATAGGCAGAATCATTGAAAATGTCACTGTGTTGTGAATGGAGAACCTGTGGAACAAGTAAAACATTTCAGCTACTTAGGCACGATTTTTACTAAAGATGGTAAATTAAATATAGAAATAGACAACAGAATCAGCAAAGCTGGTATGGTGGGAAGTCAATTGAATAAATTCATATGGAATAAGAGAGAAATTAATCGGAACACTAAATTAGCTGTATACAAGACAGTGTTCAAACTAGTTTTAACTTATGGATCTGAGAGCTGGGTCAGAAGTAAAACACTTGACCAAAGACTAGAGACCGCAGATATGAGAGTCCTGAGAAAGATTAGAGGCGTGAACAGATGGCATCAATGGCAATATCATATTAAAAATGAGGATATTAGGAAAGAACTTGACATTGTCAGCATCCAGGAATGCGTTAGCAGAGCTAATCTCAGATGGTATGGTCACTTAAATAGAATGGGAGAGGAAAGATTAGCAAAACAAGTGTTCTCTGCCAGGTTGGCAGGAAAACGACCCAGAGGAAGACCAAGATATAGGTGGATTGATACGGTACAAAGTGCCTTAGACGATAGAAATATAAGATCTGATAATGTTGGAGTCTTGACAAGTAACAGACTGATTTGGAGGAAAATTGTAGATAGGAAGTTAGTAATGATGTAATTTTTTCATGTAGTACTGTCATATCCTGTACACCCCTTGACGGTACATGGCAGGAATTTGATGATGACTTCCTAATCCCACAACTTATGCAGCTGAAGGTGATAAAATCAAAAGCACTTCTTCGGCAGTACATGAACAACAGACACAGAGTTATCCTCTTCACAGATGAGAAGATCTGCAATTGAAGAGCTGTTTAACCACCAAAACGATTGGATATATGCCCTGGATGGCATATATCCAATCACATCCAGCCATAGCATCCAGGATTCAGAGAGGTCAATACCCCTCTGAATCCTGGATTCAGAAGAGTAATGACCACGTCAATAATGGTTTGGTGGGGATAACGTATTGGGAGAGGGGATATCCAAGTTGCATTTCTGCAAAAAAAAAATCTGCCAAAGTGTATCAAGACACTGTGCTGGAACCTGTGGGATAGCCTCTGAATAACATCTTGTTTCACAGTGTTTCACAGACCTACCAACAGGACTCAGTTCCTGGACACAAAAGCAAGGACCACATAACAGTGGTTGGAGGCAAATGTGCTTGACCGCATATGACCATCGCATATCTGATTGGCCATCTGGAAGTCCAGATGGCCAATCAGATAGTTATATCTGCTTATGAGCTAAACTTTGTAACCCACAGACCTTCAGCAACTCACCTCTGAATTCCTTTCACTACTTCTGCATTCCCAAGAAAGCCAGGCAACCAAATCCGCATGAGGTCATATCAAAACCAAGGTTTTGATATGTATGGACAGGAAATTAATCTTGTTAATTTCCTGTAATACAGTTCCATCAAGATAATACATAGCTTGCAATCTCTTCACCCCCAAAATGCATAACCTTCCACTTTGCCATAATACTATCTAACATCATGTTAGATGGTATTGTGTTAAACTGTCAACCAATTGTCTTTTCCCATGCTATCAGTCTATTCAAATTATCCTGCAGAATCTCTACAATTATCTTTATTAACCCCCCCCCTCAAATTATTCTAATATCATTAATGTAAAAAATGAACAGAAGTACCCGTGACATTAGTGATGATCATCTGCCTTGCCTTTGATTCAACTCTATCAAGTACTACTCTATGATATCTCTCCATCAGCCACCCTCTTATCCATGTTATCAGCTTCACAAGCATCAGAGGTGAGTTTGCATGCAGAATCCTATCAAATGCTTTTCAAAGACTATAGCAATATCATGTTAGCCATTTCCCTTCTCAACTGTCACTTGACTGGAGAAAGTGAATCACTAAGACAGAACTTCACCTTCACAAAATTATATTGTTCTCCATACAGTATCATATTCCTACCCATTCACTGCTGATTTTTTTTTTATGTCGATCCCATACACAAAAAGGTACAAGAACCTACAACAAATCAATGATGTGTATGTGAGGATGGGGAGGGGGGGGGTAGGAAGGAAGAAATCTACTGACATTTTTCTTGAACTGGAGGGTTGTAATTGTTAAAGAACAATTCATGAGGAAGGCACTTCTGGAGGACAGAGATAGATGAGATTTGGTGTACAGTATTTGCAGTTGGATGGAAAATGATGTCGTAGTTAATCTGTGAGATGGTGGTTGAAGTGAGTCAGTGAGAGAGATCATCTATCAGCCAAATAACTCTCCATTTGAACAGCATCAAGCATTTTTCGGAAGGTTCTAAGTGCACCACCCAAAACATGGGAACAGTATGTTCTAAGGATGAGTGAATTTGGTATTTGTACAAAGTTGAAAGTTGGCTAAGATAAAAAGAAATTTCTTCTCACATTCCAGCATTCAGATCTTTTTTTTTTGCTCCAAATGATTTCTCTCTCTCTCTTGGTTTTTGAGTGTTGTCCAATTTGTTGCTGCTGCTGCTGCTGTATTCTTCAGTTCTTTAATTGTTTCATAACAGCTTTCATTGGATGTCATTTTCAACCTTTTTGTCTTTACTTAAACTACTTTTTGGTCAGATTTCTGGTCAGCAAAGCACTATTTTATGAGGATGGATTGCCAGCTCTTCACTCAATCCTTGAATATTTATCCGTGCTTGGAACTGGCATGCTGTGGCATAGCAGCATCATAGCTGCTTTTGACCAGTATGGTACAAAAAGACAAAAGCAAATTATAACAGGAAATCAGCTGGGCAGGCCAAAGAATAACCCAAAAGTTCTTATGTCATGTAGCAAGTAAAAGGCAGAATGACTATAGTAAGATAACTTTAACAAGTGGTGATGGAAGGGAGGTAACAGAAACAGAAAAAATAGATGAGTTACTGAATAATCAATCTGCAAGAAGGTACTAAGTAGGTGGAGATACTGCAGTGCCCATGTGATACTGATGAGAATAGCAGCAGATGAAGTGGAGATTCTTAAGAGATTGCAGAACTTGAATGCAAATATGGTCAGCGCATTAGATAGATTAATGGTCCATATATTATAAGAATGTACAAGGAATCAAATGTACCTTTGAACAAGTTTAATTGAAATCTTAGCTCTAATAAACCAAGGGAAGAAATAGAAGGCAAAATAGTTATACTGCATAAAGAAAACTCCAAGACAGGTGTAGCAAATTGCATACCAATTGTTATCTCAGGAGTGGTGGCATGGGTATTGGAGAAACTGGTAAAAGGCATAATTCAGAAATGGGTGGACAGGAATATAATATTCTATGCGAGGAAAGCATGATTTCATGAAGGACAGGTCCTGCTTTACTAATTTACTCTCTTAAGGTGACAATTAAGTTGAACAAGAAAAATGGTTACATGATATTGCTGGGACAGTGTGACAGCATTCAATAGGACATACCACATTATTCACATAAACAGGAGAAAGATAGGATGGATATAAAGTTGATGATATAAATAAGAGGGTGGCTGTGGGTAAACATCAACAAATAGTATATGAAGAAAGTGAATACAAGAGAGGGTGGGGTGATGGATATTTATTGAAGGGCTTTGAACTTCTGCTGGTGTTTTAATTTGTACATTAATAACACAGGAACTGATTTTAGAGAAAATATCTATATTGTTTGCTATTGATGCAGAAGCAGGTAGAGTGATAGAATGAAGATGATATAGAGACCCCCTCCCCACCCATCAGATATTTTAAATTTATTGGCTCATAGATAAAGGATAATGCTACCATTTTTTTTTTTTTTCCAAACTGTAGTTATGTGTTTCAGGATGAAGAAATTACAAGCTGTATATTACATTAATGGAACTTGACTGCAGGAATTTGATGAATCCAGTGATTGAGAGATGCAGGTCCTGGTCACTTAGATCTCTTGGAGATAAAAAGGTGGTGGAGAAGATCCAAAGACAAGTGACTAAGATTGAGAGGTCTACAGAAATCACTAAGAAAAAGATTGAAGGTTTGTTGGTTACAAAATTGAAGGTCTGTTGATAAGTGGAAAAAGGAATACGATAGAAACAAAGTTATTGGAGATATTTTATAGGATTGACATAGAATTTTTTTTTTCAATACTTGACAGAAAGAGAACAAAGGGTTACCTCCTAGAAATTGTTTAAGAGTGTGGTTGGCTAGCAAAGATGTGAGGACTACAGGTTTTGCTTGGAGGATGGTGAATGGAATGCCAAAGTCAGCTGTGAAAACAACTAACTCTGTTCAATGAACGAGTTCAAGAAGTATGACAGACAGTGTGAATAACAGCTATTTGATGAATTCATCGAAGGAAGCCAGCTAGCGCAGGCTTCCTTCAATGAGTCCTTGATGCGTTGGAGATGCCCAAGAAAATAATAAATTTTGTATATAGCACTGATCAGTGCACAGAAATCCACATGTGGTTTGATCTAGTCACATGATGTTGGATGGTATTTCCTCCACACCTTCACTGATTGCAAAGGGTGGATTGAGAGAGGTCAAACACTCACAGACCAAAGTATCATATCTTGCCTTGAATACATTCAATGTTAGAGCACTCACCATCAACTCTGGCAATGCATTCCACTCATTCACAACCTGCCAAGCAAATATTCTCCTTTTCACTTCCTTACTCATGGCTTTTGTATAGTTTCTAGGGTTAACTTCATTCTCACATCATCCATTATCCTATGCCATATTCCCTCAGTCTGTCCTCATACTCAATATTCCAGAGTCCTGGGACAGTTATTTGCCTCCATACTCTCTCCAATGTTTCCTTATCACCAATGTAGTCAGATGACCTGATCTGTGCACAGAAATCCAAATGAGGCCTAATTAGTGCCTTATACAGTGGAACTATTACTCCTTATCCATACATGTCAGCATTCTTCACATTATAGCAGCAATTTTTTGAGTAAACCTGATTTTTTGCAATGTGTCCCATGAACTTCAGTTTTCTATCCACTAAGATCTCCAGATCCCTTGTCTCCTCCACCTCCTGAAGCAAATTTCCTCAAATATGGTAAACCTCATTCTAGTCCTCTGGTCAAAGTGCATTACTTTACACTTAACAACACTGCAAAACATTCCCATTCTTTAACACAAAGCACAAATCTATTTAAATCCTCTTGTAACAAGACATAAGAATGTCTGACATTGCTCTTTCTAAATTAGCATCATTAGCAAACAACTGAATATCTCCTTTCACACCATGAACTATATCATTGATATAAGAGTAAACAACAGCTGTCCCAGAAGAGAACTCTATGGTATCCTACTTGCCACCCTCCTTTTCAGGACACTGCACCTGCATACACAACTCACTAGCTCGTATCAGTCAACCATCCCTGTTGATACACTATGGCATTAATATGTGTGAAAGACACTCTCACAAGTGACTTCTTAGGTGATAGATGGTTATCATCACACCTGTTTATAACAAGGTTATTGAAGGCATAAAGTGGAATGAACAGAAGAGAAAACAAACAAGAAAAAAAGAACCTGGAGAAGATTTCCTGCTTATTTAAAATAACACAGTGGAACAAATGTAGATTAACCTGCAGACAAGAAAAACAAAGCTGAATGAAACAGTATCTCACAATGAATCACATGACTCCATGGAGGTTGTGAAGAATACATCAATTATTATTGAATATCATAATTATTATTACAAATCTTAAAGGGGAAATTTGAATGCAGTGTGCAAGATTCTGATGAGTGAAATTGCCTTACTAATACCCCCCCCACACACACACACATGCATACCTTTGGTTTTGTTAAAACACATGTAAGAGGCAATGCTAGTTGTGGGTAAGTAAGACATTTCTGCCATATGCAATTTCCTGCATCCAATCAAGATTTCAAAAATTATCCACATGTATGTATTCTCTTTAAAGCTTTAGAGACTGTATCATAGAACAAAGTCACCAAAGAAAAGCAATGATGCTTCAATACTGTAAATGCTATTTTTCCTTATCATGACAAAACTTGTCATTCATGCCAACTGTTATCAGCTAGCAAGCTTGAAACATCATTTCTTTTGCAATTTAGAGTACTGCCAATTGGTGTGCACATAAATTTTAGCAGATATGTTGTCAATTTAAAAGAAAAAAATCCTCTAATACATCAGAAAAATCATGCCAGGGTTGTCATGATAGATGAGGCTAATAAGAAACTACCTGGGGTGTCACATGTGAGACACACACACACATAATTTTAAAGTACAAGTACTTTTAATAAACATTTTGTTACCCAAGGCAAATATGAAGAATATTGGCCTTCGGTAACAAGGCAAATATGAAGAATAAAATGTCTAGCTTCATCCCTGCCTATAAACAGGAAGACTGCATAAGGTGCATCTCTGCTACACTAACTCTCCTCTCAAGATTGCACTTAAATCAGCAAGGACCATTAAAACTTTATTATTATTATTACGTGACACCTCCAGGGAGTCCAAAGACTCATCAATGGGGGGATACCTATTCTACAACTCTGTCTCCACCCAATTCTCCAACTACAATCATCATCTACACCAAAACCATCTACTGCCCACCACCACTAATATTTACACAGACAATCACAAACATCCATACCCATTGCGGGATTCGAACCTGTAGCCTTTTGGATGGAGAGCAGATACACTAACTACTTGCCCAACCAGGCCGGCACTGGTTCCACACTGTCAAGAAAGAAAAATTAATGAAATATTGCTCACCAAATTGCAATGCGGGGGTTACCACAAAACTGACATTTCCTAAAATAAAACAGAGTTTTGGCAGGAATTTGGGGAGTTTCAATGCTCAGGTATTCTACAGCATTCAAGCGATATGAATCTTCAGTCAATCTTTACTTGGTTCTGATACCAATAAATATTGCCTATTAAAAAATATAAAGAAACATATTAAAAAAAATTGTACTGCTTGTAAGAACTAACGACACAACCAAGAATCTGTGTGGGAAAGGGGAACTTCTATTAATCACTTAATTACAAAGAAGTGGCTCCTTCCTCTATCTGGATTCTGTTCTGCTGTCACTAAGTTTCCTCTCCAAAACATCCCATGGGATTAGAATCACTATTTTCTGGTATCAAACCAAACACAAAGTCAAACACAGGGCCGCCCCTTCTCCCTTATTTTTCGTATAGTTTATGCCAACTTTTCCACCCCAAAAAAACTTGCCGCTCCGTGCAAATGCACGTCTTGAGCCAGTAGAGCCAGCCATGGTCAAAAGGAAACGGTTTCCTTTCTCCGCAGAAGCCTACACAATGAGATCTCATGGGATTCTTGTTTCAGTTTGTACTTATAAAAAGAAAGAGCAACTGGTATTCACTTAAGGACGTATAAAAAAGCTTGTCTAACCTGATGCAGTTTATTTTACTCTTCATTTGTTACTGCTGGCGAAAGTTATTATTATGTGACACCTCCAGGGAGTCCAAAGACTCATCAGGGAGAGCAGCGTGCCAACAGCATCAAATGATTGATCTCTTTCCAACTACTAACCGCACTCAAACTTGCTTAACTTTTTGCGAGCTATTAGTAGCAGAGGCTCTACCAATCAACCAACCTTTGCACGTATTTCATATACAGTATTTTAAAAAGTGATTATGATAAAACTTTCCAGCGAAAACTTTTATACCTTTTAAGATTTATCTAGCATCAAATGTACTTGTATATTATTATTAGGTTTTCTCGGACCAACTGGTGAATTTCACATCACTAAACTGATAAACATGACTTGCAATACATTTTCAGAAAATGTATTGCAATTTCTACACTGTCAACAAAGAAAAAATAATGAAATATTGCTCACCAAATTGCAATGCGGGGAGGTCACCACAAAACTGACATTTCCTAAAATAAAACAGAGTTTCGGCACGAATTTTGCGAGTTTCAATGCTCAAGTATTCTACAGCATTCGAGCGATACGAATATTCAGTCTATCTTTACATTGGTTCTCATACCAATAAATATTGTCTATTAAAAAATATAAAGAAACATGTTTAAAAAAAAATTGTACTGCTTGTGAGAACTAACCACACAACCAAGAAGTCTATGGTGGGAAAGGGGAAAATGTATACATATTTTAACTTATTTCGATTATGGATGTGCATCAGTTATTTGTATCAATAAAGATACAAATAACTGAAATTTTGCTGGACTATTTATTATTTCCTTATTCGTTCGTTACAAGCTCTGCACCACATAGCTAGAACTAGTACAAAATGAAACGAAAAATTCGGTAATATAAACTGACTATTTCGATCATACATTTAACAAACATGCTCATTTAATGTATGAAACTTAAAAATACAGCACTTCACGCCACCATGCGTGTTCATCCACAAAGATTAAATAGCACCTTAACTTCCGTTTATTATTGAGATAAAAAACGAAAAATGTTTCACTTTGATAACGAACCTTATTTCATGATAGGATTATATCCATTATTATTTTATAACGAGCAGATTACTTGCTCATTGAGAAGTGTCTAGGAATTTCGAAACAGTCCATATAACTATCTTAAAGAAACGACGGTACGTTGCTCCTTTCGATTAGAAAGCGCCGAAGTTCGAAGTTCGATTCGCGTCAAGATGTGGGTTTGTTTAATTGCAGGAGAATTAGCCAATCTTATAGGGAGGCAGCAGCATTTTTTTTAATGCTGGAAACTCGGGTTTTTCATCCCACATACAGATAAATCGGTCGTGAGAACACACACAATTAGCAGACAAAAAATACTAATGGTGTTGGTTGGCAGTAGGTGGTGTTGTGAGTAGATGATGATGATGATAATGTTAGTGGCGTTTTGTGTAGCTGGTAGATTAAGCTGTGGAGACAGAGAGAGATGTAGAGTGCCCTACGTCAATGAGTCATTGGACTCCTTGGAGATTTCATGTAATAATAATAATAATAGTTTATTGGTACCAAAAGCAACGGATGACAGTTGTTTCAAAGGGAGTTCCCATCGTAATAGAAATGTTTAAAAGTGCAGAAGTTGTTTCCCTACTAAGTATATCTTGTCTATATCTAACAGTTTTTCATTTAAGGTATTGTCTGTTGTCAGTTTAAAAGAGAAAGTCATAATGTTTCTCTGATAACAACATTCTGTCATCATAGCCTACTTATGCAGGTTCCCCCATACAAATCCAACTTACACTGCAAATGTGTTTTTTAAACTGAAGGGAAAAAACACTTGAAATAGATCACGTTTTAACTTGTGCAAGTACAGGAATACATATATTTTCCTAAATAAGGTTCTGGTACTATAGAACTGAAGAAGGACTAGGACAACAAATAATTCAATGTGCTGGTTGTGGGTTTTAAAAGCATACAGTGAGTTTGATTATAGAAAATGACTTATAAAGAGGAATGTATTTAAATAGACTTGGCATTGAGAGCCCAGAGGAATTATTATTATTATTATTATTATTATTATTATTATTATTATTATTATTATTATTATTATTATTATTATTATTTTCCGCCTCCAAAACCATAAAACACAGCTTCATGAAAGACGCAAAACCTATCCAACAACTAGCAAATGACTTTAACCAATACTTTGCAGACTCCATCCAAGAACTACACAGAAATATTCCCCCAATCACAAAACGAGACCCTCCACTTGGACCACAATCAAAACAGGCATCATGGTTCCCAACCATAAAAGAAGCAGAACTTCTCTCTGCAATAAATCAAATCAAACCAAACAAAGGCCCAGGAATAGATGGTATCAGACCTAAAGATATAAAGCAACATGCAACTAGTTTAAGTCCTATCCTACTATAAAAAAAAAAAAAATCAGCTAACGCCTTTTTATTCCCGTATACGGGGAGTAGGCGAGGCCATTTAGCCCTATCTAACTTTTGGAGACTGAGTGGGTAGTTCAATCTCCACTGGTACCAATCAGAGATAGATCGCCCAAGGCTATCACTAATTAAGCGGTACTCAGTGAAGAGAGACGGCTCAAATGTGCCGCCATCTAGTGGTCCCTAACCCTAACACAATATATTTAATGTCTGAAAATAATGTGGGTTCTACGGTCGATTTTCTTGAGTTTACAGGACGAAAAACCCGAGTTTCCGGGAGGAAAAACCTGCTTTCCCGTGCCAGAGATCGACTAACTCGGGAACTGGTCGAAAAAATGCTTAGAAAAATTTCCTATAGTCGCCGACTAGACTCGAAATGAAGTCTTCCTTCGTGCGGCCAAGCGCCGTGGTTGGCAAACGCCACATCCACTGAGCTACACAGGCTCTCCTATCCTACTAAAACTAATAAATAAAATATTTAAAACAGGACAGATACCAAGTATGCTAAAGACAGCCATAATCACACCCATATACAAACATGGAAAAAGAAATTTAATCAGACCCATAGCAACATTACCAATTATCAATCAAATTATGGAGCGGATCATACTGAAGAAACTCACAGCATACACTGAGATCTTTCATTTTATCCCCAAAACACAATATGGTTTTCAGAAAAATAAGGGAACAACATCTCTCTTGGAAGACTTTACAGACGTAATTAATACCGCCTTAGACAAAAACAAAATTACCATGGTAGTCTTTATTGATTTAACTAAAGCATTCGATACACTTACACATCAAGCCTTGTTAGAAAAGCTGAGGCATGTTGGAATAGACGGGCCTCTTCACAGGTGGTTTACAAACTACCTTCAAAATAGAAAGCATATCACACGTATCGGGTCAATCCAAAGCAGAGAGCTACTAGTAACCTGTGGAGTTTAGTAACCAGGGAGCTGTACTCTCCCCAACTCTATTCAACATTTACACTAATGATGTTAATCCGCTACCACTCAAATGTAAGATATTCCAATACGCAGACGATACAGCAATAATATCCATCCATAATAACGCAAGCGTAGCCCAAACAAATATGCAACATGACATAAAGCTGATCATAGACTGGCTCACGAAAAACTCCATACACGTAAACTCAGAAAAGGCAAAATTAATGATATTCAGAAATCCACTGACTCGACCAGTTGATAACAAATATATAACCATCCAACATCCACTTTCCAACACACAAAACACACAAAACAGCAAAACCGCTACAATCACTCAGGTTGAAAAAATTCGATACCTCGGTGTTTACTTCGATGCAGATATGAACTGGAATAGCCACATAAACCACCTACACCACAAACTCCGAACAATAAGTGGCAAACTGTACAGGTTAAAAGACATAGTTCCAATACGCCTAAAAACACTAATATACAAAGCACTATGCTAAAATATACTAAGATACGCTATAACAACGTATGCTTTCTGCGCACCCTACAAATTAAATAGATTAATGTCGCTACAATACAAAATGACAAAACTGATCTTTTGGGAACAAAGAGAAAATCACGACCTTATAAACATTGCAATGTCAGAACACAAAATACTGACAGCAAAACATTTATGTCACTATGCAGCTTTGCTAAAACATTATTTCGATGCCAACTACAGGACAGTCAGAAATATTTACCATATAACAAGACCTCAGACTACTAATTATATCACATATAAATACAATAATCACTACGGAAAGGCCACGCGAAACTTCTACATCCCAGACATGATAAACAAATTACCTTTTGAATACAGAAACCTTACAAATTACAATAGCCTGAAAAGAGCTCTAAGGACATACTATGAACAAGAAACACGCACCCAAAATACCATACAAATTTAATGAAACACAATATATTCGTTCAGGCTTCCAGTTCAGCGATGCATCAATGCATTCCAAGTTATTGTGCGTGGGTGCGTGTGAGTGCGCGCGCGCGAATTTCTCAATCACAGATTTCGCAGCTTTCCAACACAGCAAAAAAAAAAAAAATTCATAATAACCAACTGGTGTCATCCTCAGATAAGTTTACATATAAGCTTCGAGGATGAAAGCAAAGAAATTAGTTCTCATCCAAGAAGTATCATATGCAACCAAATGCATGTAATGTATGTATTAGATGGCCTGATGGTCAGCTTACCTGTGGCTTAACAACCAACAGGCTGGGGGTTCTAATCGAGCTGTGGGCATGGATTTTGTGATTCTCCTCAGGAGGGAGATGAATTTCATCATCCAGAGTGAGACCACTACGTTGCTTATTGGAGGCATGAAGTGGCTTAAAAATAAGCTCCATTTTCACTTTTTAAAATACTGTATTATGAAGAAAATAATTTTTTAAAAAACATTTCTAAGAAAAAAAAAGAAAAAAAAAAAAAATATATATATAGGGAGTGGAGACTGAATAGGCAGTTCAATCTCGACAAGTAGCCAATCATAGATACCTGGCTCATGAATATCACTAATTATAAGCAGCAACCGATGAAGAGACTGGCAAACGAGTACTGTCATCTCTTGGTATTTAACATTAACAGGAATCTTACTATATGAAATAATCTTTATTCTACGATCGATTTTTTTTTTTTTTTTTTTTTTTTAGTTTACGGGACGTAAAAACGCGCTTGTCTGTGGCAGGGATCGATTAAATCGGGAACCGGTAGAAGAAAGGCTTAGAAAAAGTTCCTCGGGAGGAATGGTGTAAGATTATGTATGTATGAAGTGACTCTAATGGATGAAATGACATATGTGGGTTCAGTTCAGCCACTTATGAGATTGTGTGTGTGTGTGTGTGTGTGTGTGTGTGTGTGTGTGTGTGTGTGTGTGTGTGTGTGTGTGTGTGTGTGTGTGTGTGTGTGTGGGTGTGTGGGTGGGTGGGTGGGTGGGTGGGTGGGTGCGTGCGTACAGAAATGATTAAGCCATAGTGAAAATAGTTTCACAGGTTTCGAACCTGAATGGGCTGGTAATAACGAATGCCAGAAGTATGAGAAATAAAGGAAAAGAGTTTGGTCATTTTCAGCTGAACTTGACCGAAAATGATCGGCACCGAGATCTAGCTGACAGAGATGGTGTAGCTACAGGGATAGAATGCAATTGATATTATATTGATAGAGACAATAAGCAGAGGAGTATTACTAACCATAGCTGAAGAAATTGAGCAAAAAAAAATATATATATATATATAAGTTAAGGAGGATTGTAGATTTGACACAGATTGTTCATTTGGACTAATTGGTGCGAGATCAAAGGCAGTATGACAAAATATATCGTTAATTGCTGCTGTAGTCCTAGGAGTTCAGAGTAAGATGTGGATGCATTCATTGGCAGATCGGCCAAATAAGTACGAGAGATTTTTTTGGTAACTTTAACCATAGTGACAGAGATTAGAGAGAAGAAAGAAAGGAAGAGGGAAGAAGAATGGCAAGATGTAAGTGAAATTTATACAGTTTTTTTTATTATTTTTATTATTCGTGAA
The DNA here is from genome assembly GCF_054136105.1 of Typopeltis vanoorti. Taxonomy (NCBI): domain Eukaryota; kingdom Metazoa; phylum Arthropoda; class Arachnida; order Uropygi; family Thelyphonidae; genus Typopeltis; species Typopeltis vanoorti. The sequence goes on along the minus strand of NC_143554.1, from coordinate 133,376,804 downwards.
ACCTCCAAGGAGTCCGAAGACTCATCGCGGGAGGACACCTGTTGTACAACTCTCCGTTTCTAAGGGTAATTACCAGAAACAGCATGTTAAAGAGTGGACCAGTGGGGCTTGAGAGTGTTGGCTCTGGTAATAGCATGAGAAGATCAATCCATAACCAAGATAGACACTCTGTTCCAACTGGGGAGAGTGACCATCCCATCTTATTCTGGGAGGTTGCTAAACATGTGAAATTTTATTTAAAAAAAAGGGTTTCTTTTCCTATAAAGCTGGTAATTATGACATACTTAGGGATACTGTTTTCCTTTGCCAACACTGTCAATTTCCTAAATTTGTAATATATCTTCATCACATTTATCAACTATTATCCTCCCTAGGTTTGGATCATCAGCAAACAACTGAATGTTCCTCTTCAAACCGTCTGCAATATCATTAATGTATAAATACTGTATATAAAGAAAAGGTATTGAGCAATATAAGGTGCAAGCAAGAAGTGTGACTAGTAGGGCTGCCAGGTGCATATGAGCCACTATTGTGCAAAGTTTAAAAACTGCCCCTTGATTTCAATGAAATTAATTAAAAATGAAACATTTTTATAATTATAATATACACCCTCTGTCCAAAAAGAAACCGAACTTTTCGAAAATAGAAGAAACTAGTCGCGCCACCTATTGTATCTTTTTGTTGTCGAAAGCGGCAACCTTCATTAGTGTTCTGTCAACCGTATATGACATTTGTTTCATTAGAAGCCGAGTTATAGTTGACAGTATGTTTTGACGAACATACTGTCAACATAAACCTTCCAATTATAGATGATAGAGTACCAGTACCGTCGACAGAGTGCATCACAGAGGCAGCATGCCTCACGGCGCGCTTTAATAAGAGCACTCTTTCAGCCATACCGCGGTAGGCGCCGTCGGTACGCTAACAAGAAAGAAGTTTTTCCAAGCTTAAACTGATTAAAAATTATTTGGGAACAGTAGTGACCCAAGAAAGATTGGTTGGTCTAGCAACTATATCGATAGAGATGGACAGCTTATAATTTAAATTTAAAGGAGCTTATAAACAGTTTTATTGTGCAATATCACGTAGAGCAAACATTTAATTTATATTATTACGTAATCGTGTTACATCAATGTTTCTATTGTAATAAAAATTAAAATAGCAATTGAAGATTTTCTTATATTTTTGTCTTATACGATTAACATTTCTGACTCTAAGGTGAAGCAAAGCGCTTTTCATCTTCCCCACTATCTGACATGGAAACAATGAGTGAAAAGGTTTGTGAGCTGCTTGCTCGCCCTTGGCGGGCTTGGAGGTTAAACTTCAGAATAGGGGGTTAGAATGGCTTTGGGTCTTTTGTATTTGAAGCAGTCCGTGGCATCGTAATTTGCAGCTAGTTGGATCAATTCATTGGGGTGTGCAGATGCTTTTGTGAAGAACTTTGCTTTTGTAGTTTGCAGAAAAGTGTAAATGTAGGGGGATATCTGTGTCCCGATGGAGTTGCACAGTTCTGACGAACCATGGAGCGTTTAGGATCATACGAAGGCATTTATTTTGTACTCATAATTTGAGAAAATTAGTATCAGAAGTATGACTCCAGGCTGAAGAAGCATAAGTGAGTATAGGATAGATCATCAGTTTGTAGATAAGCAATTTGATTCTGGTGTTTAGTTTACTGTTCCTGTTGATTAGAGGATAGAGTTGAGCAATGGCTTTTGATGCCTTTGCACAGAGAGCCAGATTTTTGTCTTATAATCCATCAGGGCGAGATCTAATCTGGCCGGCGAAAATTTGCGTTAGGTTGCGATCTAATCTAGCGACGGCCAGATTAGATCGCACCCTAAGGCAAATTTTCGCTTTATAACCAAACATTCTTTTCTTTTTTCTTTTGCGAATATCTGTAAAAACTGGTTCTATATTCAAAATATCTGCCATCTTCTTTGTAGAATTAATAAGACTTTCAAAATTTTGATCTGTCCTATAATCTGTTAATTCATTTGTACTTTGTTCAACACATGCAATAATTTTTTGTATATTAAATGAAAGATTTTGCATAATTTTATTGATGACATTAATTTTAGTTAAAATATCATGCCATATAATAATTGAACAAAGAAATATAAATGACGTAATTTTTAAAATAAGATTATTAGCTTGCACTCTTCATTCAATATTTTTAGTTGTGTTTTGAGTTACTTCCAAGAGGGCTTGATAAATTCCATGTATGTTAATTTTAAGAGGTTTCTATACAGCTTTCCCATTTTGTGTTTGACGATGGTGTTAAAGTTAAATGTTGAATATGAGAATTCAATATAGCCCATCGTTTACTAGAAATGGGAAAATAATTGTACGATTCTTGGACGATGTAAAAATAAAAATCAACTCTTTCAAAAGATATTTTTGCCGCATCATAAACTACTAAATTTAATGTGTGTGTGTGTGTAGATCATGGAACAAAGTAATTTGTAATTTGTAAATTGTAATTTGTTTCAATAATTCTTTATTGAAACCTGTAATGTTTACCATGCATATTCGAGCCATTGTCATATCCTTGGCAGCGTAAAGAAATATTAAGATTCCACAATTTTAAATTATTTAAAATTCATAAAATCCCTGACCACGCCTGTAGAGCTCAGGTTTTTTTTTTTTTTTTTTTGGTACTTCCAAACCGATTTTACTTGTATCAACAACAGCAGCAGCTGTGTACATTTTTAAAAATAAATATATATACAGCTATTTACAATTTGTACATAGGCTGCTAATTCTATTAGGCATTTTCATTTGCCCGATACAATATATTTATGACACCTGTTTTAAAATTATTTTTTTTAACAAGATACATGTCACATGTTCAATTTCTATTTTCCTTATTGTCCTATTGAATTGTTTGAGCTGTTATTTTTGTTATATATTACACCGGGATTACAGTCTATTTATAAATTCCATTATCAGATCAGTCTATTTACATATACATATACATACACATCCATCCATCCATATATATATATATATATATACATACATACAGGGCCGGCGGAAGCGGGCATGCGATGTATGCGGGCACCGCCGCCAGAGAGCGGTTCATAAGTTAATTTTTAAGAAACAAAATTTTTATCATAAAAACAAAAAATTCTTAGAATGATCAATATTAAAATAAATAAGGCCGGATACACCGAATAAAAATTTTTAAAAAATGCATATTGCCGCCTCTTTGATCAGCTGGCTGTTTACAATTTGCAGCTAGAGCAGGCTAAATGCTTGCCTACAGAATGTTGTGTCTACTGCAATCTATCTAAAGTGAAACGATGCGCATAACGGTTTTTATGCGCAGAAACAAATTTTCGCACAAAACATTTGTTGCTAGTTAACCAGTCATATGGTACGCATCTCAGTAGGCTACTGACAGTAGCGCAGTGCCGACTATTATTTCGTCTCTGTGTCGTGTTGTGTAATAATTTCTTGTGGGATATAAAATAGAAATGGAATCAAAAATTTTAAAAAAAAGTTATTCGGTGCACAAAATCGTAAGCGTCATGATGCGAAAGAAGCAGATATTAAGAAACAAACTGGGGCTCTTAATAAATTTGTTAAAATATTAAAATATTCTGATTCAGATTGTAACCAACTCGATATCAGAAATCAGAGTTGAAGAACCGTGCACATCATCCAGTTTTCATGAAAGTACTATTGCAACTATTGAACAAGATAATTGAACATGATTTAAGTAAAAAATAGTTAGGACTTAATCAACTACAACAAGATTTAGTTGTAGCTGACCATGAAACTAACACATTGCTAGTCTCTGTAAATTTAGAAGATCCAGGTGAATGGGGAAATATTGATTAAAAATTACGAGGTGTTTTAATTGAAATGGGGCCTGTTCAAAAGAAAAATATAATATATCCCAGAGATACATATGGTCGTAAATTTGGCGACACGTATTATAATAGAAAAATGGAAAACGGGAGCTCGTGCCAAGAACATGGCTCATTTATTCCGAAACTTTAAATTCTGTTTTTTGCTTTTGTTGCAAACTTGTCGCACCTACTAAATCAACTGAATCACCTACTGAGTCTTGTAGAAGGTTATAACGATTGGAGAAATGTAAGTACAACTTTACATAGACATGAGACTAGTTTAACTCACATGAAAAATTTCTTTAAAGGGAAAGAACTTGATAATAATTTAAAAAAACAAAACTACTATTTATTTCCAGACTCAAAGCATGTATGAAATGGAAAAGAAACATTGGACGAGTGTTTTAGAACGCTTGATTGAAATTATAAAATTCCTTGGTAGTCGAAATTTAGCTTTTCGCGGATCATCTGATAAATTATATGAAAGGAGTAACAGCAATTTTTTAAAATTAGTCGAACTGTTTGCTATGTTTGATCCCGTTATGGAAACTCATGTTGAAAGGACCCTACAACGAATACAATAGGGTACACTATTTCAGTAAAGACAGTCAAAATGAAATATTGGAAACTTAAAGTAACGCAGTCAGCGATACAATTTTATTATCAATTCGAAAATCTAAATATTATTCCATAATTTTAGACTGCACACCTGATGCAAGTGAAACAGAACAAATGACCATTATTATTCTCTTTGTTTACTGTGACAATGGAATTGTCAAGATCAGGGAAAACGTTTTAGGTTTTGCAGATATATCAGATTCGAACGGACGTGGTTTATGTGCAACAATAATGGAACAACTGGAAAAATTGAACATTCCCATTGAAGACATGCGAGGACAAGGGTATGAAAATGTGGCAAATAAGAAAGGGAAAAATATGGACTCCAAAATTTGCTTTTGAACAAAAATCCTGGAGCGTTTTATGTGCCATGTGCTGCTCATACTCTAAATAATGTAGATACATTTAGTTTCTTTGCAATTATTCAAGAGATATAAAATTTCTTTTCATTCTGTTACAAATGTTGGGCAATCCTTTTAAAGTTCGTGAAAGAACTAACATTGAAACAGCCATCAGAAACGCTATGGGAAAGTAAAATTAATGCAATCCACCCTCTACGATATCAGTTAGGAGAAATTTATGATGCACTTTTTGAAATTTTAAATAATGAAAATTTTAATAAAGAAACTCAGCATGAAGCACAAACATTATGTGCTAAAATAAAGGACTACAAATTTATTTGCTCTCTTATAACTTGGCATGATATACTTAACAGAATAAACCCTGTGAGTAAAATGTTTCGAGACAAAAATATGAACATTACACTTGCTTTAGAATCTATCGAAATCTGTTACTAATGGCTCAGTTAAGTAAGTTTGAGCGCGGTTAGTAGCTGGAAGGAGTCCAATCGTTCGATGCTGTTGGCACACTCTCCCTCGATGAGTCTTTGGACTCCCTGGAGGTGTCAAATAATAATAATATAATAATAATAATAATAATAATAATATTCTTACAAGAGTATCGATCAGATACAAATTTTAAACAAGTTCTAAAAACGGCAAAAGAACTGAGTGAAGAGGTGGATGGAGAACGAGAATTTAAAACTGATACTGAAGTTCGACGACGAAAGAAGACACGACAATTTGCATCATGACGAAACGCCACAATTGCCAGAAGATAAATTTAGAGTTATGTCTTTTATACACTTATAGACGTTGCAATGTGTTTGTTAATAGAACGTTTTGAACAACTAAAAACATATTATGATAATTTCAATTTCTTGTATAGATTACTACAAATTAATAACGAAGATTTACGAAAAAATTGTGACGATTTAGAGATTCTCTTGAAGGACTGCGACAATAAAGAAGTAAATGAAATAGAACTATATGAAGAGTTATGTGCTTTCCGGGATATTTTTCGAAAGGATAATTTAAATATTCAAAAGCCCTTTCGATATTCTTAATTTTATTGTGTCCACTAATTTATCTTTCCCTAACTTTTCAATTGCTTTAAGAATACTATTAACCTTACCTGTTAGTGTAGCAAGCGGTGAACGTTCCTTTTCCAAGTTGAAATTGATTAAAACCTACTTAAGAACAAGTATGTCAGAAAAAAAGGCTCGTTAATAGCTATTGGAAATGATATATGTGCGGAATTAGACGTTAAGACCATTATTTCTGATTTTGTGAATATGAAATCAAAAACCTTGAAATTTTAATTTAAAAAATTTCAAGTATATTTATGTAATTTAATTTATTTTCTGCTATTCTGTAAAGATGACATTTTTTGAACATTTAATATTAGAACATAATTATTTCTGAATTCTTTTCTTATTTTCTCATCTATTTTGAGTTTCTTTTATTTTTCTAAAAGATAGTTCCACTTATAAAAATTATTACAAGTTACTAAGAATTTAGTAACTTGTAAAATGCAAGAATTTTTTAAACTTTAGTTCAAATAAATTTTAATTTTGTTAGCGATTCGGGTCAGTGAGAAGGCTATAATCCCTGTATCATTATATTCAACGATTAAAGTGAAGAGGCTTTATCAAAATTTGCTTTAACTTTTGAGAATTTTTTGAATATTCTGGTTTTTAACGATTATCCTGCCTAGCCAACACACCCGGTTCGTTACATTTAGCTAACCAACGTGTGATTGTTCCGTCAAAATTTATTTAAGAAATATCAAATAATTAAAAATTTTATTATCGTAAAAGAACCACACTCTCCCGGATCGTTACAGGGGCGCTTAGATAGAAATTGCATGCGGGCGCCAAAGACCCTAGCACCGGCTCTGCGCGCGCACACACACACACACACACACACACACACATATATATATATATATATATATCCGCAAAGATATAGAATGAAGATATATATCCCCACTCTATGTCTCTGTTCACATATTTTGGATGATTATTTTATTAACTTAATTTAAATACACATCTTATTCTTCAAATACATACATTGCTTATGTCTTTATTCACATTTATATATGCATACATTTTGGTAGTATCTCTATGGCTCATGCAGATTTTTTTTTTTTTTTTTTGGCAATCTTATTTTTTACAAAATGAATTCCGTATTGCTTTAACATTATATTGTTTGCTTAACTTAAGAGATAAATCTGTAATTTCTTATATACAAAGGTTTTCTGAATTGCAGAATTAGTTACAGATCTATACACACCGCGCGGTTAGCCTAGTGGCTTTGCGCTTCGCAACCATATGCCTGGGGAAGGAGTGTCCCAGGTTCGATTCCCGTTGTAGACGTGAGGAATTTGAGGATCTTCCTCAGGCATAGCCAAGTTAGCCGGTCTTGGGCGTGGTCAGTAGGGTTTTTCCCGCTAGTTTATCTGGCGTTTTTCATCCCGCAAACAGACAAACCGGCCCCATGAACATACGCCTCTACAGTCAAAAATATATCCCCCCCCCCCCCAGCGGCAGACCAGGCCACGGGTCGGCTGGGAGTAGTACTAACAAGAAGTCGCATCTAAAAGTAACACGCAGACCCTGCATGGGAAGTGGGAATAACGCGTAGTAGAAGAAGTTACAGATCTATACATAGATAACCTATCCTATTAACATTTTGGGTTATTATCATGTTATGAACTTATGTTATCTGCATTTCTTACAATTGACATTTCTGCCGTCCTTGTGTCTGTATATACAAGAACATATACATGTTTCTGGTAATATATCTTAATCTACATATTTATTATTAGAATAGTATTGATTTATCTTAAGGAGTAATTTGCTATTTACATTTCCTTTTTTTTTTTTTCCCAAATAGCCTATATATATATATATATATATATATATATATATATATATATATTGTTGAAATTAGGATTTACTCGGGATGTATACATTTATAAAAATAAATTTAACTGACTAGAACCCGAGAAAGTATAACAAAAACCTTTAATACATCACAACTAGTTTCATCGGTGATCCGACTTCTTCAGGTGAGAAATAAAAATTGTTTACGAATGTTCCTACAGATGAAGTTCTGAGTCTTCTTAAGGACAAGGTTTCTAAAAAAGTGTTCGCTCTTCTAACTCACTGCATCAATTCCGGCTATTTCTGCTACGAAGAGAAAATATACAAACAAACTAGCGGTTTAGCTATGGGCAGCCCTCTATCTCCAGTCTTAGCTAATTTTTTTCTAGAAGATTTTGAAGAGAAAGCTATTTCCTCAGCTACTTTGAAACCTAAACTGTGGTTACGTTACATCGATGACGTCTTCCTTATTTGGGGACATAGTTTAGAGGAACTGCAAAACTTCCTAAACCATTTAAATAACCAACATCAAAACATTAAATTCACATCTGAACTAGAGGTTAACGGCGTTCTCCCCTTCTTGGATCTAAAGATCAGTAGATTTCCTGACTGTCTTAAATTTTCAATTTTTCGAAAAACCACCCACACTGATAGATATTTACATGGTTCTTCTCATCACTTCCCACCTCAGAAACTGGGCATCATCTCCACCCTCGCCCATCGAGCAAGATGTCTCATTTCCACAGAAGAAGACCTTCAAACAGAGCTTAACTTCCTGAAAAACACCTTCTTAAATAATGGATATTCGTCTCGTAACATCACTAAACGTTTGAGACCACGCCAACATCCTCGACAAGAAGATGACTCCAACCCTATCACTCATATACAGTTGCCTTTTATCAGCACTCTTACCCCAAAACTAGCTAAGATTCTGAAAAAATTCAACATAAAGACCGACTATACTACGCTGCCAAAACTTCGTTCTTTTCTGAGTCGACCAAAACCAAAACACAACCATCTGCATTTTCCTGGTGTTTATAAAGTTTTGTGCAACTGTGGTCGACCTTATTTTGGCCAGACAGACAAATCTGTTTCACTTCGTCTTGAGGAACATAGACGTGACATCTCCTACAGTAGAGCACGAGCGAGCGCCCTTTCCAGTCATGTCCTTTTCTCGGCAAACTCTAACCTTGAAGAACAGCCACATCAAGTTGATTGGGAACGCACTACTAATTTATATATTTGCAAGGATGAATTCGAAAGAAGAATCATCGAATCAAAAGAAATAGTTCTGGACCCTTCACATTTAAACAATAATCTTAGCTACAATTTACCCGATTCCCATAGCGCAGTAATCCAGTACTAGCGCTCAAAAATTAGCTGTCGCACACATTCTACTCATGCCAACGGTAGCACGCGGTCACCTATTCAAATATGACTGTTATAATTCTGCTTTTTATTAAGCTGTAAAGTTCATTTTTTACCGTGTTATTTTATGTCTTATGTTTTTATTTCTCACCTGAAGAAGTCGGATCACCGATGAAACTAGTTGTGATGTATTAAAGGTTTTTGTTATACTTTCTCGGGTTCTAGTCAGTTAAATTTATTTTTATAAATATATATATATATATATATATATATATATATATATATATATATATATATATATATATATATATATTATAATTAGTATTATTTAATTTTTATTTATTTTTTAAATTATTATTATGTATTTTATTTTATTAATTAATTTATTTTTATTTGTTTATTTTTTATTTATTTATTAGATTTGATATCTTGTTGTCATTATTCCTCTCATTGTGGCGAAAGAGCCTAGGTTAACAGCCTTTGTCTGGGATTATGCTTTTTGTTCAGATAGTAGGTTATCATTATTGTTTACCACTAACTACGGGGGTTCCTTTATCGGTATGAGTTTTATTTTTCCTTCTTCTTCTCCTTCTTCAATTAAGCCGAGTTTCCTCCATTGCTGTGTTGTTATGCTTCTGGTTTGTGTAGTGTTTATGATAATTTCCTTTAAATAATTGTTAATTTTTGCTAGTATGTCTGGTCTTGTGTCTCTTCCGTGTATTTTGTCACATGTGTGGGACCATATTGCATACATTGTTATTATTATGATTATTAGTTCTGTTTTTTTTTTTTTTCATTTTTTGGTCTTCCAACCAAAATAATGTATTTTCAGAGAATGGTTGTGTCTTGTGTAGGAGTTTCTGTATGGTGCTCCATACTGTGGACGTTTTGCTACAGAACATCATAATATGATATATTGCTTGTGGGCTGGGATAGAAATGACACGTCGCAGGGCCTTGTAATGAGATTTTTTTTGCTACACAGCACATTTTTGTGGGGAGACAGGCATGATGTACTTTATAGAAAAATGTTTTGTATTTTGGTGATATTGGAAGTCGGAAAACTTTGCTAAGCACCGGACTCAGTCTAATTTCTCCTTTTCTTATTTCCCTGTGTTGGGTAGGCAGGAATGTCACTTGACTTAATGTTTTATATAGTTTTCTTGGTTTGATTGTCAGTAAGGTTTCGGTATCTGAGTGTTTCATTATATATGTGTACCCTTCGGCTATTTCTTTGAACATTCTCGGGCTTGGTTTTTTTTATATCTGGAAGTGAGCTTATAAACCTATGCGGCAAACACTTTTGTAAGAATGTTGCCGCATAGGCATGATAGGTTTTTGTGGGTGCTCGGGCTGCTGTTATTGCCCTGCCGATGAGAGTTTTCAGATGGATGTTTAGCAATGCTAAACCTCCAGCTTCAACTTCATGGAAGAGTGTTGATCTGCGCATGGGTTCATACTGAGAGCCCCCAGATGTACGTAGCGCAGAGCCTGTGTATTTTTTCGGCCCACCTTCCGTGATATGGGGTGTTGTGTATCTTGTACCACAGGCGAGATGTTAGGTAGATGTTGCAAACCCAGGCTCTTCCTCTGACGGACAGCTGTCTAGGGCGCATTGCATTAATTTTCTTCTTTATGCCGTCATGGAGTTCTTTCCACTGTTCTTAGTATGATTCTGAGCTTCCGATGTTGATGCCCAGAACCGGTATGTAATTATTCACATGTATCCCTCAGTGGATGTGGCGTTTGCAGACCATGGCGCTTGGCCGCACGAAGGAAGACTTGGTTTCGAGTCCAGTCGGCGACTAGAGGAAATTTTTCTAAGCCTTTTTTCGACCAGTTCCCGCGTTAGTCGATCTCTGGCACAGGCAAGTGGGTTTTTCTCCCGTAAACTCAAGAAAATCGACCATAGAACCTGCATTATTTCAGACATTAAATACATGTGTTAGGTACCACGAGATGGCGGCACCTGTAGAGCCGTCTCTCTTCACTGCGTGCCGCTTAATTAGTGATAGCCTTGGGCCAGCTGTCTCTGATTGGGTACCAGTGGAGATTGAACTGCCCACTCAGTCTCCAAAAAGTTAGATAGGGCTAAAAACGGACTCGCCTAC